>NC_081369.1:45172245-45495910 GCF_030684315.1 Stegostoma tigrinum | reverse complement strand
TCCCCCCCTCCCCCCCCGCCCCCCGTTCCCCCCTCCCCCCGTTCCCCCGTTCCCACCCTCCCCCCCCCGTTCCCCCCCCCGTTTCCCCCCCTCCCCCCTCCGTTTCCCCCCTCCCCCCTCCCCCGTTCCCCCCCCTCCCCCCTCCCCCGTTCCCCCCCCTCCCCCGTTCCCCCCTCCCCGTTCCCCCCCTCCCCCCCTCCCCCGTACCCCCTCCCCCCCTCCCCCCCCCCTCCCCCGTTCTCCCCCCCCTCCCCCGTTCCCCCCCCCTCCCCCCCGTTCCCCCCCTCCCCCCCCGTTCCCCCCCGTTCCCCCCCGCCCCCCCGTTCCCCCCCGCCCCCCCGTTCCCCCCCGTCCCCCCCGCCCCCCCGTTCCCCCCCCTCCCCCCCCCCTCCCCCCTCCCCCCCCTCCCCCCCCTCCCCCCCCCTCCCCCCCTCCCCCCCCTCCCCCCCTCCCCCCGTTCCCCCCTCCCCCCGTTTCCCCCTCCCCCCCGTTTCCCCCCCGTTCCCCCCCCCTCCCCCCCGTTCCCCCCTCCCCCCCGTTCCCCCCCCTCCCCCCCGTTCCCCCCCTCCCCCCTGTTCCCCCCCCGTCCCCGTCCCCCCCGTTCCCCCCACGTCCGTCCCCCCCCCTCCCCCCCTCCCCCCCACGTCCACCCCCCCTCCCCCCCTCCCCCCTCCCCCCCCTCCCCCCTCCCCCCCTCCCCCCACGTCCATCCCCCCCCTCCCCCAGTCCATCCCCCCCCTCCCCCCACGTCCATCCCCCCCCACGTCCATCCCCCCCCCTCCCCCCCCACGTCCATCCCCCCCCTCCCCCCACGTCCATCCCCCCCCTCCCCCCACGTCCATCCCCCTCCCCCACTTCCATCCCCTCCCCCTACGTCCATCCCCCTCCCCCTCCCCCACGTCCATCCCCCACGTCCAACCCCCTCCCCCCACGTCCATCCCCCTCCCCCCACGTCCATCCCCTCCCCCACGTCCATCCCCCCTCCCCCACGTCCATCCCCTCCCATCCCCCCACGTCCATCCCCCCACGTCCTCCCCCTCCCCCCACGTCCATCCCCTCCCCCCACGTCCATCCCCCCCCGTCCACCCCCCCCTCCCCCTCCCCCACGTCCACCCCCCTCCCCCCACGTCCGTCCCCCCACGTCCGTCCCCCACGTCCATCCCCCCTCCCCTACGTCCCATCCCCCTCCCCCCTACGTCCATCCCCCTCCCCCCACGTCCATCCCCCACGTCCATCCCCCACGTCCATCCCCCCACGTCCATCCCCCCACGTCCATCCCCCCACGTCCATCCCCCTCCCCCCACGTCCATCCCCCACGTCCACCCCCCCCCTCCCCCCTCCCCCACGTCCACCCCCCTCCCCCCACGTCCGTCCCCCCACGTCCGTCCCCCACGTCCGTCCCCCCACGTCCGTCCCCCCACGTCCATCCCCCTCCCCCTCCCCGCCACGCCCATTCCCCCCCTCCCCCCCACGCCCATTCCCCCCCCCCCCCCCCTCCCCCATTCCCCCCTCCTCCCCCACCATCCATTCCCCCCGACCATCCATGCCCCCCCGTCCGGTTCCCCCCCCCCGTCCGGTTCCCCCCCCCCGTCCGGTTCCCCCCCCCCGTCCGGTTCCCCCCCCCGTCCGGTCCCCCCCCCCCCGTCCGGTCCCCCGCCCGTCCGGTCCCCCCCCCCGTCCGGTCCCCCCCCCCCCGTCCTCCCTCCGCCCCGTCCCCCCCTCTTTCTCCCCCCCCTTCCCCCCCCCCTTCCCCCCCCCCCGTTCCCCCCCCCCCCCCGTTCCCCCCCCCCGTTCCCCCCCTCCCCGTTTCCCCCCCCTCCCCCGTTCCCCCCCTCCCCCCTCCCCCGTTCCCCCCCGTTCCCCCCTCCCCCTCCCCGTTCCCCCCCTCCCCCGTTCCCCCCCTCCCCCCGTTCCCCCCTCCCCCGTTCCCCCCCGTTCCCCCCCTCCCCCGTTCCCCCCCCTGTCCCTCCCCCGTTCCCCCCCCGTTCCCCCCCTCCCCCCGTTCCCCCCCTCCCCTCCCCCCGTTCCCCTCCCCCCCTCCCCCCCGTTCCCTCCCCCCCCTCCCCCCTGCCCTGTTCCCCCCCCTCCCCCTGTTCCCCCCCTCCCCCTGTTCCCCCCCCCTCCCCCCTGTTCCCCCCCGTCCCCCCTGTTCCCCCCCCGTCCCCCGTCCCCCCCGTTCCCCCCACGTCCGTCCCCCCACGTCCGTCCCCCCCACGTCCGTCCCCCACGTCCGTCCCCCCCCTCCCCCCTCCCCCACGTCCATCCCCCCCTCCCCCCACGTCCATCCCCCCCTCCCCCCACGTCCATCCCCCCCTCCCCCCACGTCCATCCCCCCCTCCCCCCACGTCCATCCCCCCCTCCCCCACGTCCATCCCCCCCCTTCCCCCTCCCCCCACGTCCATGCCCCCCCTCCCCCCACGTCCATCCCCCCCCTCCCCCCACGTCCATCCCCCCCCTCCCCCCACGTCCATTCCCCCCCTCCCCCACGTCCATCCCCCCCCTCCCCCCACTGTCCATCCCCCCCTCCCCCACGTCCATCCCCCCCCTCCCCCACGTCCATCCCCCCCTCCCCCCCACGTCCCCCTCCCCTCCCCCCACGTCCATCCCCCAGTCCATCCCCCCCTCCCCCCACGTCCATCCCCCCACGTCCATCCCCCCCTCCCCCACGTCCCTCCCCCACGTCCCTCCCCCACGTCCTCCCCCACGTCCATCCCCCACGTCCCTCCCACGTCCTCCCCCCGTCCTCCCCACGTCCCTCCCCCCACCGTCCCTCCCCCACGTCCCTCCCCCCACGTCCATCCCCCCACGTCCATCCCCCACGTCCATCCCCCCACGTCCATCCCCCCACGTCCATCCCCCCTCCCCCCCACGTCCATCCCCCTCCCCCCCGTCATCCCTCCCCCCACGTCCATCCCCTCCCCCACGTCCATCCCCCTCCCCCTCCCCCACGTCCATCCCCCTCCCCCCACGTCCATCCCCCTCCCCCTACCGTCCATCCCCCTCCCCCTCCCCCCACGTCCATCCCCCCACGTCCATCCCCATCCCCCCACGTCCCTCCCCCCCTCCCCCCCTCCCCCATGTCCATCCCCCCCCTCCCCCCACGTCCATCCCCCCCCTCCCCCCACGTCCATCCCCCCCTCCCCCACGTCCATCCCCCCTCCCCCACGTCCATCCCCCTCCCCCACGTCATCCCCCTCCCCCCACGTCCATCCCCCTCCCCCCACGTCCATCCCCCCTCCCCCCACGTCCATCCCCCTCCCCCCCCCACTTCCATCCCCCTCCCCCCACTTCCATCCCCCTCCCCCCACGTCCATCCCCTCCCCCCACGTCCATCCCCCCTCCCCCCTCCCCCCACGTCCATCCCCCCCCCCCCTCATCCCCCCTCCCCCCATCCCCCTCCCCCCATCCCCCTCCCCCCAGTCCCCCTCCCCCCCATCCCCCTCCCCCCACGTCCAATCCCCCTCCCCCCTCCCCCCTCCCCCGCACGTCCATTCCCCGCCCTCCCCCCACGTCCATCCCCGCCCTCCCCCCACGTCCATCCCCGCCCCTCCCCCCACGTCCATCCCCCTCCCCCACCCCCCACGTCCATCCCCCTCCCCCTCCCCCCACGTCCATCCCCCTCCCCTCCCCGCCACGTCCATCCCCCTCCCCCCACGTCCATCCCCCTCCCCCCACGTCCATCCCCCTCCCCCACGTCCATCCCCCTCCCCCCACGTCCATCCCCTCCCCCCACGTCCATCCCCCTCCCCCCACGTCCATCCCCCTCCCCCCCACGTCCACGTCCATCCCCCCACGTCCATCCCCCCACGTCCATCCCCCCACGTCCATCCCCCCCACGTCCATCCCCCCACGTCCATCCCCCCACGTCCATCCCCCACGTCCATCCCCCACGTCCATCCCCCCACGTCCATCCCCCCACGTCCATCCCCCCACGTCCATCCCCCACGTCCATCCCCCCACGTCCCTCCCCCCACGTCCCTCCCCCACGTCCTCCCCCACGTCCCTCCCCCACGTCCCTCCCCCCACGTCCTCCCCCACGTCCCTCCCCCCACGTCCATCCCCCTCCCCCACGTCCATCCGCCCCTCCCCCCACGTCCATGCCCCCTCCCCCCACGTCCATCCCCCTCCCCCCACGTCCATCCCCCCACGTCCACCCCCCCCTCCCCCCTCCCCCCACGTCCACCCCCCTCCCCCCACGTCCGTCCCCCACGTCCGTCCCCCCACGTCCGTCCCCCCACGTCCGTCCCCCCACGTCCGTCCCCCCACGTCCATCCCCCTCCCCCCTCCCCCACGCCCATTCCCCCCTCCCCCCCCACGCCCATTCCCCCCCCTCCCCCCCACGCCCATTCCCCCCCCTCCCCCCACGCCCATTCCCCCCCCTCCCCCCCACGCCCATTCCCCCCCCCTCCCCCATTCCCCCCCCTCCCCCATTCCCCCCTCCTCCCCCACCATCCATTCCCCCCCGACCATCCATGCCCCCGTCCTCCGTCCCCCCCCCCCCCCGTCCGGTCCCCCCCCCCCCCCTCCGTTCCGTCCCCCCCCCCCGTCCGGTCCCCCCCCCCCCGTCCGTCCCCCCCCCCCCCGTCCGGTTCCCCCCCCCGTTCCGTCCCCCCCCCCCCCGTCCGGTCCCCCCCCCCCCGTCCTCTCCCCTCCGCCCCCGTCCCCCCCCCTCTTTCCACCCCCCTCTTCCCCCCCCCTCCCCCCCCCTTCCCCCCCCCCTTCCCCCCCCCTCTTTCCCCCCCCCCCTTTCCCCCCCCCTCTTCCCCCCCCCCTCTTTCCCCCCCCCTCTTCCCCCCCCCTCTTCCCCCCCCCCTCTTTCCCCCCCCCTCTTCCCCCCCCCTCTTCCCCCCCCCCTCTTCCCCCCCCCCTCTCTCCCCCCTCCCCCTCTCCCCCCCCTCTCCCCCCCCCTTTCCCCCCCTCTCCCCCCCCCCCTCCCCCCCCTCTCCCCCCCTCTCCCCCCCCCCTCCCCCCCCCTCCCCCCCCTCTCTCCCCCCCCTCTCTCCCCCCCCTCTTGCCCCCCCCCTCTTGCCCCCCCCTCTTGCCCCCCCCTCTTGCCCCCCCCTCTTGCCCCCCCCCCTCTTGCCCCCCCCTCTTGCCCCCCCCTCTTGCCCCCCCCTCTTGCCCCCCCCTCTTGCCCCCCCCTCTTGCCCCCCCCTCTTGCCCCCCCCCCTGCCCCCCCCCCTGCCCCCCCCCCCTGCCCCCCCTCTTGCCCCCCCCCTCTTGCCCCCCCCCTCTTGCCCCCCCCTCTGCCCCCCCCTCTTGCCCCCCCCCTGCCCCCCCCCTGCCCCCCCCCCTGCCCCCCCCCCTGCCCCCCCCCCCCTGCCCCCCCCCCCCTGCCCCCCCCTCTTGCCCCCCCCTCCTGCCCCCCCCCTCTTTCCCCCCCCCTCTTTCCCCCCCCTCTTTCCCCCCCCTCTTTCCCCCCCCTCTTTCCCCCCCTCTTTCCCCCCCCTCTTCCCCCCCCCCTCTTTTTCCCCCCCCTCTTTTTCCCCCCCCTCTTTTTCCCCCCCTCTTTTTCCCCCCCCTCTTTCCCCCCCCCTCTTTCCCCCCCCCTCTTTCCCCCCCCCTCTTTCCCCCCCCCTCTTTCCCCCCCCCTCTTTCCCCCCCCCTCTTTCCCCCCCCTCTTTCCCCCCCCCTCTTTCCCCCCCCCTCTTTCCCCCCCCCTCTTTCCCCCCCCTCTTTCCCCCCCCCTCTTCCCCCCCCCTCTTCCCCCCCCCCTCTTCCCCCCCCCCTCTTCCCCCCCCTCTTTCCCCCCCCCTCTTTCCCCCCCCCTCTTTCCCCCCCCCCTCTTCCCCCCCCCTCTTCCCCCCCCCCTCTTTCCCCCCCCCTCTTTCCCCCCCCCTCTTTCCCCCCTCTCCCCCCCTCTTTCCCCCCCCCTCTTTCCCCCCCCTCTTTCCCCCCCCCCTCTTCCCCCCCCCTCTTCCCCCCCCCCTCTTTCCCCCCCCCCTCTTTCCCCCCCCCCTCTTTCCCCCCCCCCCTCTTCCCCCCCCCTCTTCCCCCCCCCTCTTCCCCCCCCCTCTTCCCCCCCCCTCTTTCCACCCCCCTCTTTCCACCCCCCCCTCTTCCCCCCTTCCCCTCTCCTGTGAGTGAGTTAGTAAAGAGAATCATAATACAATATCTCACATAAGTTAGAAGTCACTACCAACCATTATACAGATGCCCCAGACAGAAACTCTGTGAAATAGATTCTTTTGTGTTTTTATTTGCAGCTAGGAAGGAGCAGAAGTGTGAAAGAATTTGTAAAATTAAATCGCATTGGTGAAGGGACCTATGGTATTGTGTGTAAGTCCGTTTAATTTTTTTTTGAATTTGTGTTAGGAGATGGTTTCTCTTTATCTCTAAATGTTTTATCTATTCAAAATGGTTTAAGCTCTTGAAATCTTCAGGTTCATAATTTGTTTCCTATGAAATTTTAAATTCAAGTCACAATCAAATCAGACACAATCTCATTGAATGACAGATCAGGTTTGAGGGGTGAATAGTTGTTATTTATTGCGATGGACAAATGAAGTATACAATAGTATTGAAGCATACATGTT
Organism: Stegostoma tigrinum; assembly: GCF_030684315.1. Taxonomy (NCBI): domain Eukaryota; kingdom Metazoa; phylum Chordata; class Chondrichthyes; order Orectolobiformes; family Stegostomatidae; genus Stegostoma; species Stegostoma tigrinum. The sequence goes on along the minus strand of NC_081369.1, from coordinate 45,489,374 downwards.
AAAGATAATATGACCAACATTCCCTTCAAGTTGATGCAAAGATAGGTGGAGGGACAGGGAGGCTTCAAATAGACTTGGATGGGCTTGGAGAGTGGGCAACGAAGTCGCAGATGGAATAAAATGTGGGAAAGTTTGAAGTTATGCATATTGGTAGGAAGCATAGAGGTGTAGGCTATTTTCTAATGGATTCAGAATTCTGAAGTACAGAGGGACTTGGACATCCTAGTTTAGGATCCTGTTAAGGTTAACATACAGCTAGGAAGGGAAATGCAATGTTAGCATTCATTTCAAGCGAGCTAGAATACGACAGCAGTAATATACCGCTGAGGGCTGTGTAAGGTTCTGGTCAGGCCCGCATTTAGAATATTGAGAGTAGTTTTGGGCCTTATGTCAAAGGAACGATGTGCTGGTCTTGGAGGGGATCACAGGACATTTACAAAAATTTTCAGAAGAGGTGCAATTGAAGACTCTGGGTCAACTTGATGGAGTTTTAAAAGGATAAGTGGGGAGGGGGATCTGAATACAACTTACAGAATACCGAGAGGCTTGGATAGAGTGGATGTGGGAAAGGTGTTTCCTTTAGTTGGAAAGACTAGGAGCTAAGCCTCAGTTCAGCCTCGACCCTTTAGAACTGAGATGAGAAAGGATTTTTTCAGGTGGAGAGTGGTGAATCTGTGGAAGTCATTGCCACAGTAAATCGTGGAAGCCAAGGCAATGATTGTATTTCAGACAGAGATAGACAGGTACATGATTGGTAAGGGGACCAAGGATTATGGGGCAAAGGCAGGAGAATGGGGTTGAAAAGCATATTAGCCATGATTGAATGGTGGAGCACACTCAATGGTCTGAAAGGTCTAGCTCTGCTCTTAGATCTTATGGTCTAAATTTTAAGGGCATGTGTGGTTAAGTGCACAGTCCTTCTAAGTTCCTTTTTGCATGACCATATAGTTTTCGTCAGTTAAAGGGTCAGTAAAACTAACTTGCTCATGGCTTGTGCAGGATCTTTCGGATTATGGCTGTACAGTTTGGGGAACATTGCTTATTATCAAATTTGACAGTTGGGAGACTCAAAGAGCATTAAAGATACACACTGTCAAAACTGAAAGCCTCGCAACCGAGGCCTCACTGAACATTTGATTTTGGATTTGAAGCTGAGCCCTTTGGGCAGTGGACAGTTCGTTAGCCCTGATCAGGTGGGGTCAAAGGTTGCTAGGAGGGCTGGAACTGATCAGTGTGCAAGCAGCCAAATAGGCAAGAGGTTTGGTGTTGAATTGTCCAAATAAGACCATAAGACATAGGGGCAGAAGTAAGGCCATTTGGCCCATCAGGTCCACTCTGCCATTTAAATCATGGCTGATGGGCATGCCAACTCCACTTCCCTGCACTCTCCCCGTAGCCCTTGATTCCTTGTGAGATCAAGAATTTATCGGTCTCTGCCTTGAAGGCATTTAACGTCCCGGCCTCCACTGCGCTCCGTGGCAATGAATTCCACAGGCCCACCACCTTTTGGATGAAGAAATGTCTCCTCATGTCCGTTTTAAATTGACCCCCTCTAATTCTAAGGCTGTGCCCTCGGGTCCTAGTCTCCTTGCCTAACGGAAACAACTTCCCAGCGTCCACCCTTTCACGTTATCTTGTAAGTTTCTATTAGATCTCCCCTCAACCTTCTAAACTCTAATGAATACAATCCCAGGATTCTTAGCCGTTCATCGTACGTTAAACCTACGTTAAAATAAAATTGTTTAAAAATGGATGGCACATTCTAAAATGTCTTTCTTGAACCTCCAGTTTTTAGATCTCTGGTTTTGCAAGGATGTTCCCATTTAGTTCTGAGCTGAATATTTTTGGTCATTTTAACCATACAAATTGAAATAGTTTTTAAACAATTCTCTCACTTTTGACTGATGATAACAACGATTATGTTGAGAGGAAAAACTAATTAGAATTTTACTAACAATTTTATTTCCCATTGGGATAACAAGATTAGTATAATCCTGTTACCTTGGCAGTTTGTTATTTTTGGTACATATAGTTGCTATTCTCTCAGGATACATTTATTTTCCCTTTGAACCTCTGGCAATATGTCCACTACCATTGACAGGTGAACCCAACTAGACCAAGCACCCAAGAAAACAAAGTGTGGAGCTGGATGAACACAGCAGGCCAAGCAGCATCTTAGGAGCACAAAAGCTGACGTTTCGGGCCTAGACTCCTCTTCAGAAAAGGGGGATGGGGAGAGGATTCTGAAATAAATAGGGAGAGAGGGGGAGGCGGACTGAAGATGGATAGAGGAGAAGATAGGTGGAGAGGAGAGTATGGGTGGGGAGGTAGGGAGGGGATAGGTCAGTCCGGGGAGGACGGACAGGTCAAGGGAGCGGGATGAGATTAGTAGGTAGGAAATGGAGGTGTGGCATGATGTGGGAGGAGGGGATAGGTGAGAAGAAGAACAGGTTAGGCAGGTGGGGACAAGCTGGGCTGGTTTTGGGATGCAGTGGGGGGAAGGGAGATTTTGAAGCTGGTGAAATCCACATTGATACCACAGGGCTGCAGGGTTCTCAAGTGGAATATGAGTTGCTGTCCCTGCAACCTGTGGGTGGCATCATTATGGCACTGCAGGAGGCCCAGGATGGACATGTTGTCTAAGGAATGGGAGGGAGAGTTGAAATGGTTCACGACTGGGAGGTGCTGTTGTTTTCTGCAAAGCGGTCCCAGGTACCCTAAAGGATTCCGTGAGGATATACCTTTCTTAGTTAAATATAAGTAGACTTTGGGCTGTTCATTAGAAAGAAAACAGCAAAAAAAGTCCTCATTTTATGGACTGAGCTAATAAACATAAGCAAATACAAAAAAAAACTTTGGATTTGCACACAGCAAACTCCTACAAAAAGCAATGATAAACTAAAGTTAGTAAAAATGAGCTATGTCACCATAATCTTATGGACCTTAGGGCTGCTCTGTCATTAGAAAAAGATAACTGAAGGTGGTTTTAATCTGAGGGTCACCACTGAGGGTGAGGGGAGAAGTTGGGAAGGAGATTCCTTCATGATAATCTCAGCTGGTGTAGGAATCGAACCCTTATGCATCCAGCCAGCTGAGCTAACTGGTGTCACAAGGTAGTAATTTCTGCATTTAAATTTTTCATGTTTTAGATCGTGCTCATGATACAAAACGTGATGAAATTGTTGCCCTTAAGAAGGTTCGAATGGATAAAGAAAGGGATGGTAAGTGAAAACTATCAAGATTGGTGGTGTTTTCAATCTGCTCGTGAAAGTGCATTCTTTTTAGAAACTTGTAAACCTTTTAGAAATAATACCAAAACTCATTGTGTGCCAAGTGTATATTTTGAACCAGTATTATTTTGGTCTTATTTTGCATACACAATTTACCAGTTAGTTCAGCTGCCTCCAGAATAAGAGATTTCCACTTGGAATATGTTTTATGAACCAGGATTTTCCACTATACTTTACAGCCAAGCACTGTGTGGGTATCAATATAAAGCTACTGTTTTCTTGAAGGAAAATCAGCTAATTTGCACAAAGAGATGTCCAATAAACAGTGTGATGATTACCAGATGATATATTTTTATGAAGTTGATTGAGGATTAATATTGACCAGGCAACTGGAGATTATGTCCATGCTCCAGTTTGATATTAGTGATAGGTTCTTTTACATCTACCTAACAGAGCAGATAGTTTAATGTCTTTTCTGAAATATGGCTCCTCTTGACATTATTTTACTCCTTCTGTACTGCACTGGAGCGTAAGATTACATTTTTGTTTCAAGCCTCCAGAATGATCCTTGAGCCTACAGCCTACTAGACCACTCAATCATGCTGACAGCGCCACAAACAGGGTGTTCTTTTCAGCATGGGGAATGAAAATGGGACCAAGTGTAAATAATATCATCTTGTGCAATTTGGCTTATTACTTTCATTTTTAAATTGCGACAACAATAAATAAAATTGCTACCACAGTCTAGCCATGTCTCTTTGAATGTATACCAAACTGTAATTGAGATTACATTCCATTAATACACAAATACCAAACACAGTGGGTTGTAGTATTAAACCAATATTAATGGCTGATAGGTGTTGCAGCCCATGGGATATTTCGAAAGTTAAAATACTCTTCAAATGGTAAGTTGTAAAATGCCTGTCACTTATTATTCTTTTAAGCATTAACTTTATCGCTTGTGATCTCTGTTTGCTCAGCACCATTGACCAGTATTGCATCATTCTGAAAACTGGAATGCTTATATGGATTAAAGAGTAGTAATTAAATAAATTTATTCTTTTGTGGATCTCATAAATATGCATCATTGAACCTTGGAGAGCATAAAAAGTCAAAAAAGTTGATATTAATAGATCTTGGAGTACCAATTATGGATTTATTCATCAATTACATTACAGCACCATAAGCAAATCTTTGCAAGCCTCTAATTCCGCTAATTTGTAAAAGAGAAAATAAGTATAAGCCCAAGTGCAGCTGGGTATGATAACATTTTTAAAAACCTTACATTTCCATAGCAGCTGTTATGACCTGCCATCTTTCCAATGCTGTTTTCAATCAGGTTAAATATATTTTGATCACTTTTAATTAAATAGATGTGACATAAGGATAAGCAAATAGGATTTTACTGCAATTCTGTCTGCTGAATATATATGTTTTGCCTTTCCTTTTATTTGCAGGAATCCCCATCAGTAGTTTGAGAGAGATTAATCTGCTTCTTAAACTGCGGCACCCTAATATTGTGGAGCTAAAAGAAGTAGTGGTGGGAAACCACTTAGACAGGTTAGTGCTGGATAGGCTGGGACTTCTATCACTGGAGCATTGTGGGTTGAAGGATGATCTTATAGAGGTTTATAAAATCAGGAGGGGTATAGATAAGGTGAAGGACAAGGGTCTTCTCCATAAAGTGGGAGAGTTCAAAACTCGTGGGCATACTTTTACGGTGAGAGGAGAAAGATTTATAAAAGACACAAAGGGACAACTTTCTTTACACAGAGGGTGGTTAATATATGGAATGAACTGCCAGATGAAGTGGTGGATGCAGGTAGTTATATTTCAAAGACATTTGGGTAAGCACACAAATAAGAAAGCTTGGAGGGAAATGGGCCAATAGCAGGCAGGCGGGACTAGTTTAGTTTGTGACCATGGTTGGCATGGACTAGTTGGACCAAAGGATCTGTTTCCATGCTGTTCGACTCTATAACGCTGAGTGAGCTGTTAACTTAAGTCCCACTACTCCATGAGCTATATCAAAAGTGTAACTTCTACTTTCATCAAAATTGTCAATTTGTTTCTCTTCGTTACTGTTATCCTTTTTATACAAACAAGACTTACCAAATTCCTCAATTGAGGGTCCAGGCAAACCGGCAAGTCAGTAGCACATTTGAAGTCTGTCAGATAACGTGAATGGAACTTGTTTCTGAGATGGTTTGAGTTGAGTCCATGTTGATGATTTCATTCTATTTAAGTAGCACAGCATAGATGAGAACTTTCACTTGGGGAGCTCAGCATTCAGCCCAGAGGCCTAGTGCATTTGATCGGCTAGAGACTAAACAGTTATTGGTAGGCAGGCACTGCGGTTCAGGCAGTCATGGAAGCTAATACATATCTGGCTTAGTGGGGCCTCCTGAGAAATGAGGCAAGTGGCCTTACACATTATCAGAATGGGATTGTAGAACTGCAGGATGGTGCTCTGTTCAGAGCAAGCTCAGCAATGGGTGGGATGGATGACAATTAAGAGAAAATGTATTTTAAAAAAAATGTATGCACAACTTTCCTGTAATAAATCTTTAACTTATATTAGTATTCCATGTCAATTGACCAAACACTCACTGTTTACTTTTGTATAAAGAGGAAAATAGAGGATCATCTGGTTGTATGTTCTCTATCTGGTGAATGTACAAAATGGTAGTTGTTATAGAATGACAGATTATAACTGGAAAATATGTATACTCAGTAAAATTTATAATACTTCTATTATTATCAAATACAACATTTCAGATTAGTGCTGATGCTAGTTCACTGCAGTACTGAGAGAATATGTCACTGTCAGAAGTGCTATCCTTTGACTGGTGTCAAAGTAATGCTTCATCTACCTGGATATTACATTCAGTTAGGAAAAGTGTATTCCTATCCTGTTGTCCTGTACTTTATTTAATGCTGCTACTAAGGGAGTACATGAAGATAGTTAAGAGGTGATGAATATGTTCTGATTTTTATTTCTGCAGTATTTTCCTGGTAATGGGATACTGTGAACAGGATCTTGCGAGTCTTTTGGAAAATATGCAGTCACCATTTTCAGAGGCTCAGGTACATGTAGAACTGTCCCAGATTTTCAAATACTTGTCTTAATTGTTTATTCAAAGTCTAGCTAGGTAACAACTCCTTAAATAAAGCATCACTTTTCATTCTCACTTTTAGTTCTTTTATGCTGTTGTGATGACTAAAAATTGCCACATGAAATTATTCTTTCGTCTTTCTAAATATTTCATACATGAACTATTGAATTTTCTTTCTTTTAAGGTAAAATGTATAATTCTGCAATTATTGAAGGGATTGCGATATCTGCATGAAAACTTTATTATTCACAGGTGAGAGAATTGAGAAACTAAGTGCCACAGACATGCTATTGCTTCCAGTCTAAAACATTTGTCAGATATGACATGCATTTAAAAAAATACAGCACCCTGATTGTAACAGATTCCGTCATTTGATTCTATTGACTATGGTAAACTGGTGTACATAAAAGGTGGCTGAATGGTGACCTTACCTCTTCTTCAGGCCCAGATCCAAGTTCCATGTGCTGTAGAGGTGTGTAGTAACATGTTTGAATGGTTGACTCAAATATGTCAATACTGCTTTCCATCAGGAAGCTAGGCCAATTGGCCTATTATCTGTCATAGAAAAATAGCTAGAATCAATTATTAAGGCAGTTATGGCAGGACCATTGGAAAATTGTAATGTGATCAGGTGAAGTCAGCATAGTTTTGTGAAAGACAAATCATTTGTAAGGAATGTCATTTTTTTGAACAGGTAGTAAATGTGAGAGATAAAGGGGCACTTGCTTAATATGATATACTTTGATTTTGGAAAGGTGCTGATAAACCACAATATCTTGTTTCTACACAAGATAGGAGCACATGGTGTAGCGTATAACATTAGTGTAAATAAATATTTAGTTATGTAATAGGAAACAGGGTTAACTGGGTTGTTTTTGAATTGGCAAGCTGTAACTTGTAGAATGTCACAGAGACCAGTGTTAGGGTCTCAACATTTGCAACCTGTATCAATGACTTGGATGAAGAGACTGAATGTATGGAGTGTAATTTTGTTGATGAAAGCAAAAAAGGAGAGTTAGTTGTCAAAAAAAGGTAGAGAAACTGAAAAGATGTAAAGATAGATTAAGTAAGTTGGCAGATGGCATATTATAAGGGAAAATGTGAATGTTTATTTTGGCAGGAGGAATAGAAAAGAGTAATTTAAATAGAGGGAACTTGCGTAACTTGGTGGTTTAGAGGGAATTAGTTGTTTCTACAAAAACTCCTAAGTTCTGTATATTCTATGTTTAAAACCAGAGTTGAAGTTCAGACGTGGAGGGTGAGGGAGCGTGTGTAGGGTTTTTCAGCTGTACAGCTTAGAGAGAATATGGATGTCATTGTATGAGAATCACACCTAGAGGTAACATGGTTCTCATTGACACACATTTCCAAGCCAAGCATGACTCAGTTGTAGAAGTCTTGCCAATGTGCCAGAATGTTGTGGGATTAAGATCTCCTCCTGGATTTGAGCTCGAATTTAATGCTAACACTTCATAACATTCCTGGGATGCAGACATTCGGTTGAGATATTCAGCGAGACCAATCTGCACTTTTACGTGAGCGTAGAAGAACCCATGGCACTATTTTGAAGTAGAACATGGAGATATCTGCTACCTCCTGCCCGGTAGTTCTTTATTTCCCATTTCTATTTGATTCATTGGCACAGAATTTTTGAGTACTTTTCGGTGTAACCACAGCGCAGTAGCAGTGTTGCCCCATTCAAATATTATAGACTTGTGCTGGTTCTAACATGAATATATGATGGGTACTTTCAATTGATTGTTTGCACTGCCCCTTAGAAATATCTGCTGAACCCTCTAGCAGTAATTTCTGTTGCTCAGCGCTACCATGTAAATAACCAACAAGCTTCCTGAATTTACACCACTAATCTGTGGTTATATTTATCCCAAATAGCTGGGCATAGCCAAATCTGAATTGATTAAACAACCAGAGTATCTGCATTCTCCTGATGTAATTGTTTTATTTATTTAAGGAAATACATATTTCAATTGATGCTTTTTACAAACATATAATTCTCACTTCTTTCTGTGTAAATAATTTAATTGTTGACGAAACCTGTAGTACCTGCCTTAGAAATGAACTGAGTCAGAAATTGCTTTGCTCAAATTCAACGCTGCACGAGCAGCTTGCACCTCATCTACAGCTTTGGGATGAGCTTTCAAACATGTGACTTGCTGGTAACAAACCATTTTTTTTTGTAGAGACCTTAAGGTGTCCAACTTGTTAATGACTGATAAAGGGTGTGTTAAGATCGGTAAGATGTGTAACGCCTTATTTATATTCTTGTTTATATTGACAAACTGTCAGTTTAATTTCTTTTACTAATTACTGATAGTGCTGCTGTAAAGATGAACATTTAAACTGTAACATTATGTATATCAATTTCAACAATTAAGGGCAAGAAAACTTCTCAGAAATTCAGAGAGGTTTAATGCTGATGGCAGGATCATGCTGCTTGAAGTGGTGTCATTGGTATCATTAGCTTTTGGTGTTATAAAATTAGTTGTCAGTTTAAATTGCTGATAAATTTCATGAAAGGCAAATGTTTCATAAATTTAAGATGGGATTTCTTCTGACAGGCTTAGATGCTCTGTAGAACCATTTTATAATAAGCTTTTGAACACATGCAATTTTTCGTTTGTCAGCTTTTTGTTTTCCACTGTTCACTTAACCTGATGTTTAGGTATTTTGCATTCACACATTACCTGATCATTCATCGCTTAGTTATTTATGGAATCTTGCTGTGCATATTGTTGACTGCCCTTCAACATTAGCTATTACCACCTTGTACTGATTAGACATTGCATTGCTTTCCTCTTCTAACTGTTTTAAGTCTGTTATTCTTTCCAGCTGATTTTGGATTGGCGCGTGCATACGGAGTGCCTCTGAAGCCTATGACTCCAAAAGTGGTAACTCTATGGTAGGTTGGCTGACAGAAACTAATGTTGCTGCAGTTTTCGATGATTATGATATGATTTGATGCTAAGGCGGTAGGCAGCTTGGACACTTTGCTTCAAGCAGCATGATCCTGCCATCAGCATTAAACCTCTCTGAATTTCTGAGAAGTTTTCTTGCCCTTAATTGTTGTAATTGATATACATAATGTTACAGTTTAAATGTTCATCTTTACAGCAGCACTATCAGTAATTAGTCAAAGAAATTAAACTGACAGTTTGTCAATCAAAATCCACAGGCTTGTAGAAATATAATACTTCTTTGTTTCCAATTTCTGCCATGTTACAATCACATTTATTGTGCAAAACCAAAGACGTCATGACTTATTTTGCCTATTTTGACTTGTGCAGCATTTAAAAAGAGGTTGCTTATGAATATTCAGGAGCTCTGAAATTTTGATCAAATATTGCATGCTTTGTTCTAAGGTACAGAGCACCAGAATTACTATTGGGAACAAAGACCCAGACGACAGCTATTGATATGTGGTACGTATCTTATTTAGTGTAAAATATACAGTAGGATACCCTGGAGATCCTCAGTAAACGAGCAGCATCTGTGGAAAACAAGGTATTGTATTTGCTGGGTCTTACGCGGACTTTTGTTTGTTGCAAACATTGTTGCAGATTTTCTCATAATTTGTTCTTTTTACTGTTTGTAGGGCGGTGGGTTGTATTCTTGCAGAGCTGCTGGCTCACAAGCCTTTGCTTCCAGGGAGCTCTGAAATCCATCAGATCGATCTGATTGTTCAGTTATTAGGTACTCCGAATGAGAATATATGGCCAGTAAGTCATTGCCTGAATTCATCAGAGATTTGCCCCCTCACTGCCAAAATGTATTAATAACTTGTGTTAAGATGCAGCGAATACTGTAGAGCATAACTCTCTAAGTATGGTAAGTTAGATCTTGGAAGTGTAATTTCAACTTGTTAGCTTTTAAGTCATTCTCCCCTAGTATAAAGTCAAAATATAAAGTATTTGTTAGAAGATTCAGATACAGGCACCTCTTGTACTTGTGAGCATTATTCCTGATTAATTACACATAATGGGAAATGGAGATTTAAAGAGCTTGTCTCTGTGTCATAGATGAACATAAAGAGTAGTATAAAAGCAAAAATTCCCTTGGCAGGTGAGGCAGCATCTGTGTTCGGAAACAGTTAATGTTTCAGGCTGATCACCTTTCATCAGAACTAAAGATGGAAAGGCAACAGTTTTTAAGCTGAGAGAAAATGGAGGCAGGGGGCAGGAAGAACATGTCAAGATACAAAGCATAAGTAGGTCATTCAGCCCCTTGAGCCAGCTCCAAAGTTCAGTAAAGTCAGGGCCGATCTATATGTTCCGAATTCCACATTTTTATCTATGCTGGATAACCTTTTGATTCCCTTGCCCAACAAGAATCTATCTGCCTCTGCTGTAAAAAAAAAAATTAATAACTGCACTTCAACTGCCTATTCTGGCAGAGGTCCAAAAGTGGTACAACCCTCAGAGAGAAAAGTATTCCTCTCATCTGAGTCCTGTAAGAGTGACTCTTAATTTTAGTACAGTGCTTCTAGTTCTGGACGCCAGCACAAGAAGAACTACCCCAAACAGCACCTGTGCTGTAATCTTAATGGTCCATAAAGGGGTGTAATTGGCTTTTCACTTCTGTGGGCAAATAACCATGTTTAAAAATTTACTCGAGGAGGAAGCATTCCAGATTGTCCCGCCTGGTGGTGGGAAATTGCAGGTCATCCATCTCCGTGGTCTTTAAAATCTTTGGCCCTTTAACTCTGTTTCTTTCTTCAGTTGGTCATCCATCAGACTGAACTGCAGTAATTTATGCTATTATTTCAAGATTTTCAGCATCTTCCTATTTTGCTTTATTATCACTAAAAGTAGGTTTGAACGTAGCAACTAGTTTTTTAAAAAAAGTTCAGAAGTTACTTTGCCACATGTTGAAGTCTGTTCAACCTTTTCATTGATGTGCTTCTGTTCTAAGATTTCCTTTTTGGCTAGTTTTCAGAGTATTTCACCTCATTGCTTCTGGTGTTCCTCCCATTTTGTTGAGTCACTATTTACCTGTACTTATGACATGCTGTAGGGTTTTTCCAACCTGCCGTTAGTGGGTCAATACACTCTGAGAAAACAGCCTTACAATAACCTGAAGCACAAGTTTCCGTGGCTGTCAGAAGCAGGTCTCCGACTTCTCAACTTCCTCTTCATGTACGATCCAAAAAAGAGGTATTCTAACATCTATTTTATACATGGTGACAGACTTTTTTTGTGTCCTGATGGAAATAGGGCTTCCATGTATTATATCACTATGTTTGTTGAGATAGCACAGCAAAAGAAGGTTGGACTATAAAATTAAGTATACGGGTCTGGTCATAATATTGGCTGAAATTGGATTACATCTTCTGGTGTAAAATAATTTTATCCTTTATTTAGGGACTTCCAGGTGCAACACTTGTCCATTTTAAAATTTCAACTAGTGTGATGTTGAAATAAATATTTTTGTCACAGTAATAAGCCACTTTAACTATTGGAAACTTTACTATAGCATTATTTGATCAATTTTATGTATAGTATTTGATTAATATTATTTACTGTATTTGATCAATTTTAAATGGATAACATTATTTTTGACCTTTTATTACTACTGTAATATTAACACCATTACAAACAAAAATAAACCTTTAGTCTACTGCTAGAAACACGATGGTTGAGATCATTGTTTCATTGTAGCAGAAAATCCAATGTGATAAATGGAACTTGTCCCATAAAGCTCATTTGATCCTGAATACGTCCATGTGAATTCTATCTTGGATGTCCACCTTTCGTATTTCTGAGGATTTTTTTTTAGCTTGGGCTGTTAGTCTGTGTTGACTTTGATGAAAATCAGTGCATCTCATGTTATTTTCTGTCTTCCTTGGACAAATTTTCTAAATATGGTTTGGTCTTCTCTGGCCATGTTTGTTTTTAATATTTTTCCCCAATGTTCTTTCACTAGTTTAAGTGCTACAAAAGCCATTAAGTTATCCTAAGCATGCATTTCAGTTTGCTGGGTTGAGTTTTTAATCAACAAACTATGGTTGTTGATGGCTCAGCAACTTTGCAACTTGGACAATTAATTGTGAATTTTACAAAGCATTGTACAGATCTGCTAGATTGCAACAAAAGCAATTGTGCATGTGTATGCGTATTTTATAGCACTGTGCTTGTGTGATTAACATGTAACATAAAAGGTTGATGGATAGTACTCTTGTGTTTAGGGCAACTGCAGAAGACAGTCTGGAAAGTTCATATTTTAAAGAAAAACCATTGCGTAAGTAATATTGGAAATATTTTGCAATAATTTGCTTCATTATGTATAGAAGTACAGATTTGATTCTGAAAGTGCCAGTTCCTTTAAAATAAATTAGAATTATCTCAGTGGATCTTGTATACTTCTGTACTGTGTAACAATCAATGTTCCTTTTGAGTTAACATGTAGGAATTGTTGCAAAAACTTATTGCTTTTGGTGGTCTGTCCAGATCTCCCCTTGCTCCTGTCTAGATTTTCAAAGTTGCAAACCCAACCTCCTTGTTGGAAAAAAAACAATATTTAGGAGTGAGGGAATTGAAATGTTAGATATTAAAAATGTTCCAGATTGACTAATACTGCATCAGGTCACTTAAGTGTAAACAGTGTAAAATATGAATGTTTGGTTTCTAAAGACCTCAGTTTCTTCACATATGACATTAGAGCTAGATTATAGTTATTTTAATCAACCTGTTCATAAATTTACTTAATGCTGTCATGACTTTTCAAGCCTAATTTATCAACTGGATTTGGTGTTTTCACCTTAGGTGGGTGGGCTGCAATTTAGTACTGTTGACCATTGTGTTGATTCCCCATCATGATCTCAAAATGTTTTTAAAGAGACTGGTTCAATGTTGGAGCAGCAGAACTGTTAGCAAGTGGCAGGTATCCTTTGTTAAATTGGCAAATTAATTTACTTAAGGAGCTTATTATCTCATTTCCATTCTAACTGGGATTTCCAGTCAGTAATGTGGGCACAATAACCTGGTATGTTTGGAGTGGGGCACGTGGTAGCTCTGATTGTTTGTGCAAGGTCCTATCCCACACTGAGCTGTGAATGCAAACCCTCCCCCGGAGGGTCGCTCTCTCCAGGATCACACAGAGGCAGTTATTGCCTTTTTTGAAAAACCAAGAAATTAACTTAACCTTCCACTCTGGTGCTCCATCTTCAGTTGGCAGACCACATCTTGTCCAAGGGGCTGCACATCGAAACAATTGGTCCTCAGCATCATGAACTCTCATACTGGCCTTAATTGGATGGTGAGACCACTCCCTGTTCTTGTTTCAAAGTAGCAGTGGGTATATCTGTAACATGTTGTGCAGGGCAAGAACCTAGAATGAGTCCTCATGTCAGGTTCCTAACCCTGAATGAAAATTTAGCTCAATATAATTTCGACATGCTTCAAAATAATGCAAGGATGGAATAGGGTAGACACAAGTAGGTCTGTTTTTCATTGTTGCAGGATCTAGAGTGAGTTATCATGGATATGAGCTGAAGTGCAGGAGATTAAGAACAGCATTTGGTGAGTTGTGGAACTGTGGTAACACTTCCAGAGTTGAGCAGAAACTTCTGTCAATATTTAAGTTAATTTGGATAGATGGTTAGGAAAACAGAGGAGATAGCTAATGCTGATCACAGTTTCTTAAAAAGGTCAGTTTCAATATTGTAACTTTTATATTATTGGACAGCTGTTTGAAAGGATATTCCCATAATTCTACTTAAAACTCAATCTCACATTAAAAAAATAGTTTCTGAAACTTGCAACCATATCTGAAAATGAATGGGAGTATGTCGTTGACCAGCAGAAATTTCTGCATTTAGCCCCTTGTGTTCAAACAAAAATGCCACATTTAGAAGTACACAGATACGGGAACACAATCATTGACATTTCAGTGCAGTACTTTCAGTTCTGGGAGTAACTTAAACAGGACAATAAACAACCTTGACCAGGGCACTTAGGAAGTGCTGCTTAGCATATGTAACAATGCGTGATTAAATATTTTTTTACAACTGGTGTATTTATTGGGCATCTGTCCCACAAGTACAGCAACTTCCTTCCCTTCCAAGTGTTTCAACAGAGAATCTTTCAAAAAGAATCAGGTATAGGAAACCTTTTGGAGAAACAGAGTACCTTAGAATGCAGCTTCTTGATAGCTTTGTCATTACTTATAATGTAAAGTAGGGACCATTGCAAAACTAATTTGACGCCCTGAAATGCCCTTTCAACACTAAATGTGCCAAGTGTGAGACTCGAATTGCAAAATTCATGGCTGTTCAGGATATAACTTTTATCCAAATGCCTCTAATTGGTAGAAATGAGAAAAGGAGAAAAAGATTGAAATTCAGTGTGATTTAATTTGAATTATTACAAACTAAATCAAAAACTATTTCTCTTAAGCATGTGAACCAGAGCTGATGCCTACCTTCCCCCATCATCGAAACAAGCGGGCAGCTTCTAGTGTGGACAATCAACAAAAACGTTTAAAAGTGTGATGTAAGGAAACTGCTGCCTAAAGCCGTCTCAGGTACGGGGCTGATTTTTGTGTTTACATGCAGTGGCTTTCTCTTTTGTCGGGCCTATTTTATTCTATCTGCATTGCAGTATTTTCAGTACAAGTAATATGGCATCTCCTGCTGCAGTCCCATACTGAACATTGTGATTGTTTTTTTTTCCTCTTTGGAATTGGATACATTTCTCAGCATTGGGTTTCAAATTTCAAAAGTCCCATTACATGACAGTTTCATTATTTTTTACCCTCTAACTGAATGTATTCATCAGTCAGACCTCATTATTTGAATGAATCATAGAATCCCTTCCATGTAGAAACAGGTCCTTCAGCTCAACAAGTCCATACCTACCCTCAGAACATCCCGCCCAGATCCAACCCCCAATAACCCACCTAATCTACAAATCTCTGAACACTACAGGCAATTTAGCATGGCCAATCCACCTAGCGTGCACATCTTTGGATTGTGGGAGGAAACCCATGCAGACAGGGTGAGAATGTGCAAACTCCACACAGACAGTCGCCCGCGGGTGGAATTGAACCCAGGTCCTTGGCGCTGTCACTGAACCACCGTGCTTTTGAACAGTGTGACTGATTGCACTATTAAGAATGAACTATTAGAAAATATGTACATATCAAAGGGCATTTTAACAAAGAAAGGTTATGTCAATGCAATAGTCTTATTAGTTGCATTTTTACTCGGTTATAATCTAGATCAGAAAGAAACCTGCGTTTAGTTATTATCAAGAAAAGTAGGGTGGCTGGTTTTTGCTTGCTGCAATTTTGCTATTCTTCTACCTATTAAATTTTGCACCAATGTCTATGCAAATCTTTCATATACTCTTACAGATTACATATTATGGATTAAATGAGGATTTAATGCATTGAAACATTTGACTAAAAACTTACTACAGCAGTAAATTAGTGCCTAGCATTATAGAAATTAAGTAAATTATCAAAATATTGTAGCTTCTTATTCTGTGTATAATGTATTCTTTCATTCACATTTATTGCTCAAGGGACAAGAAGAATGTGCTCTATTCCATGCTGAATGGGGTGAAGTGGCTGTTAGTACAAGGCAATGCTCTGGTGAAAGTCAGTGTTCAGAGAAGATGCACTGAATCAATCAAACTGATGTGACTGTGGAGAAGAATACACTAGTGCAGAACAGAAATAAAAGATTTTAAAAATACTTCATTGTTGTATAAAACTAATCAATCTTTCAACTTTGCTGTTCTGTTGCCTCACAAAGCCCATAAACTGAACAATTTGCCAACATTCTGTTGTACTATACTGTAATGAGGTGAGTGAAAACTATGCTCTAATTTGTCCAGAATCCTTTTCTTTTATGTTCTAATTTTGTCTAAATGTAACATTCTGGAAAAAATTATTTAAAGATATTTTGTGTATGTAATGTTACAGAATGCTACGATCAGATCTTCATAATAAATGTGCTATATGCTGGAAAAAAAGCATTTTGTCGATGTTGTAGAAAAATCACTTTATGCTGGGACATTGATTTTTCTAAGTTTCATATCAGGACTTGAGAGGAGTATGCAGCATCACCATATTTTAAGGACATTGCTATCAGAATATAAACTTGCTTGAATCTATTACTTATTTAATTGATCAACAGAATATGACAGCCTTGATTCAGTTTTGTGCTAAAAACCAAGAAGCGACAGTGCAGGATAATCCTAATAATGGTTCTGCTCTTAAATTTAACAAAACCAGAAATTACCATGGATTTGGGGAAATCATGACTTTTTTTTTGAGGACATTATCAGTAGATAGTGCATTTGGATTTTCAGAAAGATTTTGCTAAACAGAATTAAGTGCATAGAATTCAGGTGAAATACTCGCACAGATTATGGATTGGTTAATAGGCAGAAAATAGAGAGTGAGAATAAATTCAGGTTGGCAGGCTCTGACCAGTAGGGTGATACAAGGATTGGTACCTGGTTTTCAACTTTTCATAATCTATACCAATGATTTGGTGTGGAGCTACTTACAAATATTTCCAAGTTTGCAGATGACACAAAGCTTGATGGAAAAGTGCATTGAGAGGAGGGTAAAGAGACTTGTAGATTCTTAGTTACTGATGATATGAAAAGATATGGGGATATCCTGGGAATATAGCTCTGAAGTGGATGTTCTAGAATGGCAGAGCAGGCTCAATGGGCTGAATTTTTTAGAGCAGTGTACTGCCATTGACATTTACACTTTTGCCT
Source organism: Stegostoma tigrinum (assembly GCF_030684315.1). Classification (NCBI taxonomy): domain Eukaryota; kingdom Metazoa; phylum Chordata; class Chondrichthyes; order Orectolobiformes; family Stegostomatidae; genus Stegostoma; species Stegostoma tigrinum. Next base: position 45,472,277 of record NC_081369.1, on the reverse strand, counting down.
GTTTAAATTATAGGGTTGCATTATTTTTGGCCATCTTTGCTTATTGTTTCAGATTTGCCTTTGCACAAATGATACATTACAATATTACAGTTCAATAGATCTAATGTTATAAAGAACTAATCATGCACACAGAAGCAGAACATGTTGCAAAGGCTGCCTTTTGAGTTAAGAAATGCTGAACAACTCGCTAACAAGTGCAAAGAGAGCAAGAATTTACAAACTGTCCAGAAATGGACTGGTAAAATGGTGATGAGCACTAGTGGCAGGAGATCCTGGTATCTTCTGCGCACGTGGGATAAGGCTGGACTAGCAAAATCATGGTTGCCCACCATCCAGAGGTGGATTGCTCAATTAAGGTTAAGTGGCATTTTACACCGAGGGTTTTTATTTTAAAACATAATACTTGTCAATAAGAATACATTTAGGATAGTGTAAACTTTATTATCCAAGTCCTAACTAGCTTTGCACCTCAGAATGATAATGTGGGGGTGTCTTACCTTCTGTGGTCTTGAGTTGCTTAAAAGAGCTAAATCCCAGAAGCTGAGTTATCTTTTAACAATTGTGTCATGTGTCTGTTTCATTGCATTGCTCACTTTAAAACATGCTCTGATACCTCCATGTTAAATGACACCAACTATTCCCAGAGGACACCAATCAATAAAAATGTTTTTGTAACAAGTGTGGAGAAACATTTAGGATAGTGATTGCTCTCATCTACATACTGCTGAAACAGTAATAAATGTGGTCAATACTATGCAAAAAAAAATTGTCAAGAAGGGTATGAAAACCTGGACCAATGCAGGGAGATTAAGTAAAGATACAAAACAGCCATGACCTTGAATGGATTGAAATAGAATTTAAATTTTAATTTAAATATTCCAACATTTGACTGAAAAGTCTATTGTTGCTTAACAATAATTTGGAAGAAATATAAAAGGAGGAAACACATTGTGCTCAAAGATCAGGAAGCAGCCTTTCTGGTAGTAACATACCAGTCATTTAAAAATCTCTGACCATGGATAAAAGCAGTTACAATGTAATAAAGCTAGTTACTTTTTTTTTAAAAAAAAGTTTAAAACGTGTGCTTTAAGTACATCTGAAAACACTGAACTGGAGCATTACGATAGAATTTGACATTAGACAATGAGCTATAACAACTCAGTTTTTTTTTTAAAAGCAGTCAGAAGTGGTATTCAAAAAGAGCGTTAAGATCTTTAAGGAGAGGATCTTAGATTCAACGGACCAAAGCACCCGAAAACATAGCTGCAACTGCTGAGGTGAAGGAAATCAGGATTGCATAAAACAAATTGAACAGGGAGCTCTTGGAAGATTGTAGGGCTGGGAAAAAAAGTGATGGATACCGGGAGAGACCATAATGGGATCGGAAAATAAAGTTCTCCCTAACCTTGATACTTATCAGATTTACCTGCAGAAGGTCCTGGGGTTTTCTATTCCCCTCCCCTCAATTTCAATATTTTCCCATTGTTTTGGTGAAGTCCACTTTAAGATCTCTACTCCTGATCAGAAATGAAACCCACACTTAAGAAGCAATTAAAAACTAAAGGAATTTGAAATTGTGATAAATCAGGAGAAGACTAACAACAGTGTTCAATTGGGAGATGTGGGACTGTTGACTTAGATTCCACGTGACATTATAGGTTTTAAAAAAAATGTACTGCTAGAATTGAAGATTTTGCCCAATGGTTACAACGATATTCTTGCAACTCCACTATCAAACTTTTACTAGTCACAAAAATAGTTTTCCTTGTTCTTCTAATTTGCTTTCTTGCTGATGATATAACAAAAAGTTGCACTCCATCCAGCAAACATTGTCTGTACATTTATTTGGAATTAAGGTTTCAAAGTCAAAATCAGCCATAAATCAGTTTAATTTTTCCATGCAATACATATCATTTTTCAAAGTTACAAACTCTTGAAAAAAGTGTTAATTTAAAAAAAAAGTTCTACACATACCAAAAACAAAATCAGCTTGCATCAAAATGACTTTCAATAAAATGACAATACTGTGCATACTTAAGTAGAGCATTTGATTTACAACAACATAATTCTTTGGTTATTTCCTTAAGCAAAAATTGATATTCTAAGTAAGGAAAATTATGTTAAATGTAGCTTTTACAAAATAAACCACAATTTTACCAACCCATCACATACAATTGGATGAAGATTCATTTACACTATTAAATTCCAGGTTTGGTTGCTTTTGAAATTAGGATTCAAGCTTTTGAAATTTTATTGCCACAGATATTGCAGAGCAAAATATTTTCATAACCACAGTAACTACACACACGCATACCACATTCACAAAGAAACCCTACAGACGCACGTCGACAAATACCACAGTTTGAGTCTGTTTTTACTATGTCTGCATACGATAGCCGTTTTAGGTCACTATTAGAAGCTTCAGCTTTTGGCAAACATGTTGAGCTCTGAGCGCCAAAAAATGTAAAGGAATGACCATGACTGGTACAGTTTTCAACAGCTTCACACATAATAGTGTGTAACAAGAGACATGTTTCACAACAGAAGTGAACAGATTCACCATTACCAAGGCAGCAATGCCGTTTGTAGTTCTTAGCATCAATGTTTTCCAATAATACCATTTTCCTATCTCTATCTGTATAGGAGTTAAATGCACATCCATCTTTCACAGGGTCTTGGTTCATTGAAGGAGCACAATTAGTATCAGGGATTCCAGCAAAGTGTTTGTTATAATCATCATTCTTGCATTGGCATTCAGGAGCAGGCCACACTGACTTCCATGTTGGTGAATGGGTTGCATTTCCATCATACTCCCTCTGGGAGTGAGAACTGGCTTGACTTCTTATACTAGAAATCCCTCTTAAGTCCTTGCCAACACTATCTTCAGTGGAAAGTGTCTTTCTAAGTAGGTTTTCTCTTGGGTTTCTGTCAGCAGCAGGAAGGCACTTCAGTTTATTCACACAAATATCAATGCTTTCCATCAATTTCCTTTCTTGAAGCAATTCGTCAACTGAAACTTTGTAGTGCTCCAACTTGTCTACAATTTCCAACAAGATTTCACATTCAATCCTTGTAACAAAGAATTCAAACGCCAGCCTGATCAATTCCAAAGAATGCGGTAGGTCTTTAATTTCTAGCTGGAGGTTATCCTTTAATGTATAGCCCATTTTCTTAAAGAATCTTATCAGGTCTTCATTACAGATTGCAGGTTTTAGGTAGTACACATACGCTCCTGAAAACATCTAAAGTAAGAGATAAGATATTTATTTATACAAAAGTAATGAACAGTATCATCCAGCATACAGCCTCAAATGGAAGATACTTATAACTATCAACCCAGCACATGCTGGAAATTGCTGGATAAAATTGAGAGTACCCAAATTTTGGATATACATGTGACAAAGGAATATTCATTTTGAGAATGAAGGCGAACCTAATGAATGCAATCGATTTAAAATTGTTGTTCCAACGTATTTAACATTTCAATCCCTCAATATCAATTTTATACTGTGCAACAGAACAACGTAACTAGCAAATCACTGTATGAACATTTGGGAAGAGACTTACTTTAATTGTTTTGAACTCATTTCTCCATGGGTACAGGAAGAGGTTGACAGCGGCTAACTCCAGTAATTCAAAAGCCCCAATCAGCAACTTTAATGTACTTGTGTAATTCATTGTCTTGTGCAAAGACTTGGAAATAATTTCAACCATATCATCCTGTGGGAGATGGGCTAAATCTGCAGCCCTTTCTATTAACTTCTGTTTGACCAATTCTTTTAATTCTTCATCATGGCAGGTCGTATTTTGCCCTGAAGAACCATCTTCATACAGCTTCTTATATTGATCAAAAATATTTCTAAATCCAGTGTTCATTCTGAAAGAAAGAAATCCAATACCACTTAATCGATTAGGATAAATTTCAGATCAATAGATTTGTTTCTATTACCTCAATGTGGTACTGAAAGATAAAGCATACCTGAGACAGACAGCATTGTAAAGATTTATTAACAGATAGGCAGAAAATAGGCAACAAAATCTTCAGACCTCACCTCTAATCACCACTATAATTTTCCCCTCATAAATAAAAAGTGGTTTGAATCAACAAGCCCTTACCACTGCAACTTCCTCCTCTCCTTCTGTCCCCACCCTTTCAATTACATTTCTCCTTATCTTCTTCCTATTTCTTGTTCTCCTAAGACCATAGCTCCTTTGCCCCCAGTGGGAAAAGGTGGCAGCAAGCTTCAGATACAGATCCACATAGCAGCCTCCATTCACCCAAGCTTACAGCCCAGACTCAGTTCAATGCATAGTCCCAGATAATAAAGTGTGAAGCTGGATGAACACAGCAGGCCAAACAGCATCTCAGGAGCACAAAAGCTGACGTTTCGGGCCTAGACCCTCCTGGTCCTGTTTCCTTGTCCAGATCAGGGGCAAAGCGCACATGCTGCCTGTTCTCAGCTCAATTCAACTGGCAACTCCTGGCCCAGATTCATCACAGCACAAGATGCTCCCTCTCCACAAAAACATAGGCCCCAGTACTTAGCACCTTATGCACTGTATTTCACAGGAAGGTGTAGCACACAAACACAAATGTTAATTTACTTAACAGAAAATGTTGACAGTATAGTTTTGGTGTTATCTCATCATGCCACTTTACATTTAGCACAAAAGTACAAAAAACAAAGTGAAGTTTCTTCACATCCCCCAGACTTTAGGAAGGATAGAAGGACAGGGTACCAGAAAAAGGTGGAGAGGAGGCTCTCTCTACCAATTATGGCATTAAAAAATAGAGAAGGATGATCAAAGTTCAGGATGCAAAAGCAATTTGAGTGGTGGTTAGAAATAATGTAGACAAGAAGTTACTTTTAGGAATAGTGTACGGCTGCTAACACAGGAGAATGGAGTATAAAAGGAAGAAACTCGTCAGACTTATTTTAATCTAAACAGACTGGAAAAAATAAGATTAGATTGGTAAATGTAGCCTACATGAGGAATTTTGTTTTTTACAATGGTTTCTGAGAATAGCATGTTCTGGAGCCAAGTAAAGTGCATGCGTCACTGTATCTGATATTGTGTAATGAGACAGGATTAATGAAAAGGTCTAAGTGAAAAATATCAGATGTCAGGTGACAATCCCACAATTTATAAGCATCAATTACAACATATTCCAGGTATCAACTTAATGAAATTTTCATTCCCAGTGCAAGTATATCCCTACCTATGCAGCCAAAATTTTGTGGTACTTCAGGTGTGACTTCAGTGACTCTACAACAATAAAATACTCTGCTTTCCATATCCCAATATCTTGGCAATAAAGGGAAACAAAAACTTATTTTCAGAACCATTTGTAATACCTGCATGTTAATTTTATGCTGCACCTACAAGGATAACCAAATTATTCTCAAGCCCTCCCTCCTAAACTCCTCTGACACATTTTAAGTTATTATGGTTTGAACAAAAAAAAACCATATTGTCGCACATTAAAATAGCCTCCTGTGTTCTCGGAAACTGTCTCAAAACTATACCATGAATTGATCCTTCAAAATATTTTTATCTATTTAATTTGCCAAAGCCATTAATGATTGCTAAATTAATTTTATTACCAGTTCCTTCTCTATTTCAGGGATTCTTGATTAATGCTCTAATAGGATAGTCACTGCAGGGAGGCCTGCAAATTACTCCTTTGTTTGATGTCCCTTCTTCTTTCTCATCTCTGCGATAATAACTCTGCTCTTCGAGCTCCTTCCTCACGACTGTCCTTCTATATCCCTTTATCGTCAAGGCTTCTGCCAACATTCTTTCCATTGTATCCTTCAGTTTGAAACATCAAGTACACCACAAAATTTTTTCCTCAACTTTGTCTACCATGCAATCATAGCCAGTAGCTCAAGTCAATTTATCTTTATTTGTGCCATCGGTTTTCCTATTATTTTAAATGCTTTATGCATTTTGAATCCAGCACCATTGATTTTAATTTTCCCAGTTTGACCTTATTCACAACTGGACTTCATTGTTACACACCCTGCCCTTTTTCGATAGACTTAAATTTTATTTATCCATGTTGCCAGGCTACTCTCTACCCTGGATTTCTTGCTTTAGATTCATAAACTTCTTCACACTCAAATTCTGACTCCACCTGATCCATTTTAAATTAAAGCCCTAGTTATTTAGTTTAACATGGCAATGTTCTCAGCCTGGTAGAAGTCCCAAAGAATCCGTACCCTCCTTTCAGAGTACTGAAGCAAGTGCTCAATGAATCAAAATCTCCCACATCACTCAGAACTACATTTTTAACTGTGCGCAGTTTGGTTCAGCAGCTCTGCCTTCACTACCATAATTTGAAACAAACTCATCTCTAAAGTCCATGACCTAGGTCTTGGCTTGCTCCTCTGTAACTGGATCCTTGACTTTCTGATCCATAAACTGCAATCAGTAGGAACAGGTAACAACACATCTTCCACCATAATCTTCAATACTGTTGCCCTACCAGGCTGGGTACTCAGTCCCCTGCTATACTCCTTAAGCACTAACGGCTGCGTGCTCCAAATCAGTTTACAAGTTTGGCTAAGACAACAAGACGACACCACGATTGTAGGTTGGATCTCAAACAATGATGGGACAGAATACAAGAAAGGGATAGAGTGCTTAGAAGCACGGTGTAAAGACAACAATCTCTCCATCAATGTTGACAAAATGAAGCAGCTGGTCACTGACTTCAGGAAGCAGAGTGGAGGGCACACCCCAGCATCAATGATGCTGAAGGGGAGATGGTCGAGACGTCACGTTGCTGGGAGTGATGATCACCAACAATTTGTCCTGGTCCACCCATGTTGTTTGCAAGGGTCAAGAATACACAACAAGGTCTCTACTTTCTCAGGAGGCTAAGGAAATTCTGCATGCCCAGAAAGACTCTTACCAACTTTTATAGATGTGCCATTTAAAGCATCTTATGTGGATGCATCACAGCATAGTATGGCAATTGCTTTTCCCAAGACCGCAAGAAACTATAGAGAGTCGAGAACATAGCCTAGTCCATCACACAAGCCTGCCTCCCATCCATTAGCTCCATCTAGACTTGCCACTGGCTTGGGAAAGCAAGGAACATAAGCAAAGACCCTTCCCACACTCTCTTCCATTAGGCAGAGGAGATAAAAGTTTGAATACACATACAAGCAAATTCAAGAACAGCTTCTCCACTGCTGTTTTCAGGCTTTTGAATGGACCTCTCAAATTCTGATTTCTCCCTCTCTCTGCACCTTCTCTGTGGCTGTAACACTGTATTGTGCACTCTGTTCGGCTAGTCTGATGCACTTTGTAAGATACAATTTGTCTGTTTAGCACACAAACCAACAATTTTTTATGTATCCCAGTACATTACAAAAAGAAAGATCAAACTCAAATCATAAAGCTGAGTGACACTCAGGTCACCAGGGATTATGACTGTTGATGTTCATGTCATGATTTACCAATTCAATGCTTCATTAATTTAAAAGGAATGTAAAGGTAATTTAAGGAACTCTCTTTTTGCATGTTTTCATGGGCCATATCTTCATTTCTGCAGTCAACAAACAGTTATGGAAAAGTGCAGTAAAAGCCCGTATCTACGCTTCTGTCTAAAGCAAACAGGTATAAAACAAAACAACTGAGCCGAAAGCCCCAGCAGATGCATGTCTGATAGGGAGCAGGCTGAAGTCCAGCCGCTCGATCTTCTGTACGGCGCTTTCACGCTTGGAAAGAGCTCATATATGTTTTGAACGGAAAAAGCAAAACACCGCAGATATTGGAAATCTGAAGTGAGAGAAAAAACAAAGACTGGGAAAACTGAGGTCAGGAAGCTTGTGTGGAGAACGATACTTCACAGCAATGAAATTTATCAATCCTAAATCATAACTCTGTTGTCTCCACAGATGCTGCCTGACTCAGCTGAATTTCCTACATTTTTAAATCAATGGTAGCGCCCACTTTTGAACATGAAACGTCTGATGTTTGGCCAGTTTAATATGTAATATTTAATATTTAAAACAAAATAGATATCTAGGGGTGCAGGTATATAGTTCTTTGAAAATGGCATCATAGGTAGACAGGCTGGTGAAGGTGGTGTTTGGCATAAATGCCTTCAGTCAGAACATTGAGTACAGGAGTTGGGGCATGATGTTACAGCTATACAAGACATTGGTAAGGCTACATTTGGAGTAATGTATCCAATTCTCGTCTCCCTGCTATATGAAGGATGCTATTAAACTATGAAAAGTGGCTGGAGAGTTTGGGACATCTTTTCCTGGAGCATCAGAAGTTGAAGACTGACCTTACAGAAGTTTGTAAAATCACAAGGTAAATAGCCAAGGTCTTTTCCCCAGGTAGTGGAGTGCAAAACTAAAGGGCATAGGTTTAAGGTAAGAGGGCGTAGATTTAAAAGCGACCCGAGTGACCAACCTTTTTTTTGAGACACAGAGGGTGGTATGTGCGTGGAACAAGCTACCACAGAAAGTGACAGATGTAGGTGCAGTTACAATATTTAAAAGGCATTTGGACAGGTACACGAACTGGAAAAGTTTACAAGAATGTCAGCCAAATGGAATTAGTTCAGTTTAGGAGACCTGGTTGGCATGGGCATGTTTCTGTGATGTACAAACCTATGAGCTGCTTTACAAAGGATTAAAATGCAGCATTTTTCTTGAGTTTCTCAATTCCCCAAGTTACAGACACAGCAACTAATGAAACATGACATCCTTCTTTACACTGTAAGGACTGTTCATAACTTTTAACACCTCAATGAGGTCACCCTAATCTTCTCTGCTCCAAGGAGAATAAGTCCAATTTCTCAAATCTTTTCTTGTATTTGGAATTCCTCAGATCATTCTAGTAAATCTGCTTTGAACACTCAACAGGGCTTTAAATGTTCTTCCTTCAATAAAAGATGCCTAGAACTGAACAGAATACTCCAAAAGAACTGTGGAAATCAGAAACAAAAGCAAACTGCTGGAAAAACTCAGCAGGTCTGGCAGCATCTGTGCAAAAAAAAAAATCAGAGTTAACATTTTGGGTCAAGTAACCGTTCTTCAGAATAATTGTCCAAACTGTGGTAGCTTGTTCCATACACATACCACCATGTGTGGGGAGCTTTTGTTTTTAGAAACACAGGGAGCAGTGAATGCCTGGAACATGCTGCTGGGGAATATGGTAGAAGCAGAGGTGATAGCAATATTTAAGAGGCACTTAGACACCTGAACAAGCAGAGGATATAGGGATAGAAACCAGGTGCAGATAAATGGGATTAGCTTAAAATGGCTGTTTTTCTGCAGTTCACAGAGTTCACAGGGCATTGTCTTTTTTTACAAAAAACATTCCGCCGATCCTCAAACTAACAATCTTTTTACAAAAGATTGAAAATTCAATATTAACAATACTTTTAATGATGACCAGAAAAGTTAATAATAGATTTGCACTAAATTGTATGTCATACCATTGTAAAAAGTGTTGTACTTGGAAGTTGTATTACAGCCAAATACACAATTTATTAGACAGGTTCAGTCTAGTTTGCAAATTTTATTTAGACACAACATGAATAGACCATTTTGAAATACCAGAATCGCAATGAACTGCAAATTATTTCTCCCACATTAACATACTGCCAAAACTGTACAGAAACAAATTTTGACTCACTTCATAAACTCTAAATAAGTACTTGAGCATTGCAAGGGATAATCAGTTTAAAAGTTCATGCTACAGTCATCACAAAATGATATCAATCTCAATAAGTGCCACAACTGATTCCCGATTGGAATCAGCTAATTTCAGGCACTGCAGTGGCACTAACGTCATCATACAACTATTTAATACAGTGCTGTAGAAAACACGTCACATAAGTTGCTATTGACTAAACCAGATTTTGATGCTCTTTACTGGCTATAAATAAGCCAAAATTCATGATATTGCTTCCAAGGAACATTTAGTATAAGGATACAATATTACCATTTCTTTCATATCAGTTGAAGTAACTTGTCACTTTTTGCTGGTGCACCACAAAAAATCAAGTCCTAAGCCAGGTCCTGTGGGACTACAGAACAGTGGCTCTTCAACAGGTTTGGTTACAAAGCACCCTATTCCAAATGGATTAGGGATGATGCATTACCTGTCCTACCACCACCACCCAAGTAATTTATAGCTGTGATTTAACTTCCTTGACAAATATTACACTTGTAAGTCTAAATAGATATTATGACCCTAAGTGGCATTTGGAATGAAGTTTTGCAGGGGAAGTCCAATGTAGTCAACAATGACGTGATGTGCGTGATGCAAAAACTATTAACTTCCCTTCAACTGAGACATAACCCTACAGGTTCAGCAACATGCCTGTGGAATATTCCAACTACGACACCAGTCTGCTTTTTGTGAAAAAAAAAGAGGATTGGGCTAGGTGATTCCTGTTGGAAAATTGCCACCACTTCAAGTGTAACCTTCTGTAATATAAAGGGTTAAGTTTCTTTGGGATATGCTAATAAGGCAGTGTCCATCTTGGAAGTGATGCAATGTTACATGACTTTGCTGTCTTGCTGCCTCAACAAAAGATGAAGTTACGCTAAGTTGTTTCTTAAATCAAATGAATGTTTTGCTTACCTCAGCAGACTAAATATTCTTTAGCAGCACAACAAGAGCAGGGTTATTATATGCTGACAGTGAATGAATGAATATAGAAAGCTCTCCTAAGCAGGTTTCAAGTGTCAATCAAGTTGATGCATGGGGTGAATTGATGCTGAAGATTTTCAAGGTATCATTACATCCAGTCTTGCTGCAAAGCCAGACATACAGCAAGTCAGTACGATATTGTACACAATGGGTGGTCATGCAGAAGATATCTTTATCAGGTAGCGATCCAAGAGTGAATGAAGTTTAAAAAAAGCCCTCGATGTCTACGCCAATCTGTAAACAAAAAAAAACAAAGATTCATTAAATAGGCTAAATTTAATAAGTATACAACAATGGCAAGGGGAAAAGATCAAAGCTTTTAATTGATCTACTGTACAGATGTGTAGAATTGGAGTATGGTACCTGAGAAGAACTAATCAGGATAGAATTGTTATCAGAGTGTTACATGATGCACCGCCTGACAAATGGGAGGTTGAAGGAATGTTGACTCAACATTGTCAAAAGGCAAAAATCATCTGAGCAGACAAGGCGAGTAGAGGTAACAATGACAAAAATCGATCAGCAATTCAGGTTGACAGGGTGAACCATAATCCATAAACAAACAAATTCATGCATATGTTAAATTAAAAAGCAAAGTAGTGGTCATTCAGAAATAGGAGAAGCTGGAAGAGCATGCATCATCTATGCCATTAACTGTTAAACTGGCATAGTCACAGCAAAAAAAAACTTTACAGATTAAGCTGAAAGAGAAGTCTCAAAAGGATGACAAGATCCATGAGATAGAAGATATCAATGATAGTGAAACATCTATCCTTGGAACCAAGTGGAAGCTTCTTGGAGTGCAGTTATCCAAACTTAGAGAAATAAGATATAACTTTGGTTAGGCACAGTGTAGCAGTTTCAGTTCTTTCTGCTGTTGAACTATGGCTGAAGAATAGTTTTCAGCTTCTGTGCAGACCAAGGTAGGATGAGAACTGAAGGTAGTTGGTCAACTGAATGTAATCCTTCAATATTCAGAGAGACAGAAATGTCACAAATCTATCTTCCAAAAAAAAAAGTGTTGTTCACTCTTAAGTTTCACGCTAAGGGTTGTGCTGACTTGCACCCTTGCAGAGTAGAAGAACCGGAAAGCCAAAACAATCAGCATAAGTTCAAAGTTGACTTTCCACAAATGTTCTTAAGACTAGGAAAAGTGCAGACAGAACACCAAATGTATAGAACATAGAAAAGTACAGCACAGTACAGGCCCTTCGGCCCATGATGTTGTGCCATAGAATATTCCTAATCCAAACAATAAAACAACCTAAGCTACATTCCCCTCAATTCACTGCTGTCCATGTGCATGTCCAGCAGTCGCTTAAACGTCACTAATGAATCCGCTGCCATGACTACCACTGGCAAACTATTCCATGCGCTCACAACTCTCTGGGTGAAGAACCTCCCTCTGACGTCCCCTCTACACCTTCCTCCTGACACCTTAAAACTATGACCTCTCGTGGCAGTCAATCCTGCCCTGAAGCTAGGGTCAAAAATTACATGACATCAGGTGACAGTCCAACAGGTTTAGTTGAATACACAACTTTTGGACTGTTGCCCCTTCCTCAGGCATAACGAGAGAGGAAGCATCAACACACAGAATTTATAACAGATCAAAGGACTATACTACTGGTGCAAATGTATTTAATCACCCTAAATTGGCTGGCTAACTTCCTCCTGTTAAATCCTTAATCAGTTTGAAAGGTGATGCAGATTTCAATTGATTAGTATGCAACTCCCTGAATTTCTTTCAAGTCATGTCCCGAGATAACTAAAGGTTTTATCAATGAATACAAGGAGGTGATATCTCAGATCAGACAATGCCTTTTGGTGTGACATCTTGTTTAGAAACTGTTTTATTGTGGAATCCGACTGGCTTTATTTCCAAAGCAGGTATTTAGAAAATGCACCAGAGAGTGTGTCCACAAATTGTGTGCTTTTTGAGCAAAATAGAGTGTATCTGCAAATACAAATTCACCCCATGGGGGTGTGTCTCTGTGTGTAACGAACTTGGCTAGCAGCCTCATGGAAACTTGGCTATCAGTCTCTGCTCACCAACTCTGTTTTTGTTGTGTATCCCGAAGTCCACCTTGGAGGATGGGAGATAATGGGAACTGCAGATGCTGGAGAATCCAAGATAACAAAGTGTGGAGCTGGATGAACACAGCAGGCTAAGCAGCATCTCAGGAGCACAAAAGCTGACATTTCGGGCCTAGAACCTTCAGAAAAATTTTTTTCTGATGAAGGGTCTAGGTCTGAAATGTCAGCTATTGTGCTCCCGAGATGCTGCTTGGCCTGCTGTGTTCATCCAGCTCCACACTTTGTTATCCACCTGGGAGGATGTTTACTTGAAGACCCAAGGTCGAATGTGCTTGACTGCTGAAGTGGTCCCCCAAATGGGAGGGGACATTCCTGTCTGGTTATTGTTGCACAGCGTCCCTCCATCCATCGTCATAGCGTCTGCACGGTCTCACCAATATACCACGCCTCAGAGCTTCCTTGCCTGCAGCGTATGAGATAGACAATGTTAGCCAAGTCACATGAGTATGTGCTGTGCGCATGGTGTTCCTACATGTGGTGGTTGTTTCCATGGTGATGGTCTGACATGTCTTGCAAAGGTTGCCACAGCAGGGTTGTATAGTGTTGAGGTCGATGTGGTCCTGAAGGCTGAGTAGTTTGCTTCGAACAATGATCTGTTTAAGGTTTGGTGGGTGTTTGAAGGTAAGAAGTGGAGGCATAGGGAAGACTTTGGCAAGGTGTTCATCATCGTTGACAACGTGTATACGCAAGGCTTGTCTGTACAAGACAGCTTTTTTTAATAGTATGTTTAGGGTGGAAGCTAGAGAACCGCAGCATTGAGGTTATCCATGGGCTTGCAGTAGAGTGAGCTATATTGAGGTGTCCATCCTTGATGGAGATACATGTGTCCAAGAACAAAACTGATTGTAAGGCATATTCTGTGGCAAGTCTGATGGTGGGATGAAACTTGTTGATATTGCTATGTAGTTGTTTCGGTAACTCCTCACCAGGAGTCTAAAAGGAAGAAAATGTGGTCAACGTATCAGGCGTATGGCATTGGTCAGAGGTCCTGCACAGCAGTATAGTCTTGTTCGAACATGTGCATGAAAATGTTGGCATAGTGGAGTGTGAATCTGATCCCATGGCTGTTCCATGTGTCTGGATGAAGAACTGGTTGTCAAAAGGTGAAGAGATTGTTGTTGAGGATGAAGAGGGATGAATTGTAGGATGACGTCCGGAAATTGGCAGATGTTGGTATTCAATACTGAGACTGATGCAGCGATGCTGTCATGGTGGGGGATGCCGGTATGGTGTCGAAACATCCATTGTGACAAGGAAATGTTCCTGGCTCAACTGGTCCAAATGGTGCCGAGTTTCAGCAAGAAATCTGTAGTGTCATGGCAGAAGCTGGGAGTTCTTTGTACAATGGGTTTCAAGATGCCCCCTCAACACAGAGAGATTCTCACACAGGATCCTATTGCCTGATATGATGGGACGTCTGGGTGCATCGGTTTTGTGTATCTTTGGAAGTCCCCTAGCTGAGAAGTACATGGGATGAGAGTGCATAGGGTATTCTGAAAGACCAGATCGAAAAAGTCTTGGCCAATCTGTTGAGTTCATGGGTGTGTGCCTTGGTCAGATCAGCAGGTAGTTGTCTGTTATGTTCTTGGTAGTTCAGCTGTCGGGACACTTCTTTGCAGTAGTCCATTCTATTCTTTATGACAATGGCTCCTCCTTTGCTGATTTGATGACAATGTTGTGATTGGTCTTGAGAGCATGATGGCAGTGTTATGCCTGCCTGACATTTTGCACTACCTCAAAAGTGTGGCTGATGAATCTGGTGTTCATGCATTTCCTGATGGTTTGAGTATACAAGTCGGGACTAGGGCACTGGCCTTCTGCACAGGTCCAATTTAACTCCTCCTTTAGTCGCTCCACCATGGATCTCTCTGTCAACTGCTCCGGTTCATTGGTTGTCTCACTGGACTCACTGCTGACATCTTGGAAGGATTCCTGGAGTCTCATTCGTCTGATAAATTTCTCTGTGTTTGCCACAAGATCAGTGGGGTCTATTTTGGTGGTGGGGCAGAAATTGAGCCCTCGGCTGAGATCATCGATTTTGTCCATTGGAAGAGTGTGGTCAGATAGATTGACAAGGGATTTCCCCCCTGGTCGAACCATTTCAACTGTGATACTGGGGAAACCTGGTTGGTGGTGATGGCAAGTTTCTCCAGTTTCTTGTTCTTGATGTGCATATAGGTGGTGTAATTCCATTGTCTCGTCTGTTTGGCAGTGTCTTGTAACTGTTCTGCTGTATCTGGAGTGCAAGCCGAAAATACGGACTCCATCTCAATTTCAAGGTTGCAGCAGATTTTGGGATACCCAACAGGGTTGCTCTGCAGAGGACGATAGCCAAGTTCGGTACCTACGAAGGTGGCCTCAACCGTAATCTTGGTTTCATTTCACACTACAGGTGACCCTACTACATTGCACACACACAGACCCACAGATTTGTATTTACAGGTACACTATTTTGTGCAAAAAGCACACAGTTTGTGGACACACTCAGTGGGGAATTTTCCAAATTCCTGCTTTGGAAGTAAAACCAGTCAGACTCCACGTTAAAACACAGTTTCTAAACAAGGCGTCACAGCAAAAGGCATTGTCTGACCTGAGATATCACCTCTTGTATTCATTGATAAAACCTTCAGTTATCTCAGGACATTAATCAATCAAAATCTGCATCACCTTTCTAACTGATTAAGGATTTTACAGGAGGAAGTTAACCAGCCAACTGAGGGTTATTAAATGCATTCACCCAGTTGACTAATCCTTTGATCTTTTACTTATAAATTGTGTGTCTTAATACTTCCTCTTTCACTGCTCCTGAGGAAGGGGCAACACTCTGAAAGCTTGTATTTTCAATTCCACCTGCTGGAATATAACCTGGTGTCATGTTATTTTTCATCCTGTCCAACCCAGTTCAATAGTGGCACGACCAATTCCGGAAGCTAGAGTGTCAGTACACGCCCAGATAAATTTATCATTTGCACTTGCTAAAAGGAAATTGGCTCTGATATTGAAGAAATGGGTTATTTTGTCTGTGACAGAACCAACAAGCTGGTGCTTGGAAATGGCCCCAGTTCCAAAGTCCAACGGATCTAGAGTCTGATTGGATCTTACGCAGGCATACAAAGCAGTTGAACATACAGAAATCAGGACCAAATCAAATGCAAATTTTTGCAACTTAACTGTCAAGATCCTTGGGCATACTGTGCATGCACCTAGTGTCAGAGTTAATCTACAGATGGCAAAGAAAAATCCAAAAGCTTCTCATTCCTCAATGTGGCTGAGCTCCAGAGACTCTTGGGTATGGTAAACTAAGCTGGAATGCTCTTGCCCATCCCAAATACATGCTTACAGAAGTTATTTAATATGTGAGTTGAACTGCTCATTATTGCTGGTTGATTACAGCGGGATGGTGGCTCAGTGGTTAGCACTGCAGCCTCACAGTGCCAGGGACCCAGGTTTGATTCCAGCCTCGGGCAACTGTCTGTGCGGAGTTTGCACATTCTCCCCGTGTCTACGTGGGTTTCCTCCCACAGCCAAGAGATATGCAGGCTAGGTGGACTGGCCATGCTAAATTGCCTGTAGTGTTCAGGGGTGTGTGGGAGATGGGTGTGGGTGGGATGCTCCAAAGGGCAGTGCAGACTTGTTGGGCCAAAGGCCTGTTTCCACACTGTAGGGAATCTAATCTAATCTATATTTGTGCCAACAAGCCACTAAATTAACTGCTCCGACAAGAAAGGCATGGTGTTGGTTAGGAGGCACAACACAGATGTTTTTTTTAAGAAAACCAAGAAAATCTGGTGATGAAGTACCTTGGGAAAGCAGCCAAATATAATCAAGGACCAGTTATAGTCTCTCCCAATGCAAAGCAGATACAATAGTCTGAAAACACACACCAACAGATTCAGGAACAGCTTCTTCTGCACTGGTATCAGGTTTTTGATGGGATCCCTCATATGTTAGAGTTGATCTTTCCCAGTATCTTCTCTGTAGCTGTAACATTATATTCTGCATCCTGTTCATTTACCCTGTTATACTTGTGTAAGGTGTGACTTGTCTGATTAGCATGCAAAACAATACTTTTCACTGTTTCTTGGTACACATAATAATAAATCATCTATCGTCTTGATATTTAAACACATTGTAACCCACAGCTGCCCATGATCATTGCTGCTGATGCTTCTCCTACAGAAAAGGGAGGTGTATAAATTGATATACAAATGGATAGAGAGAGTGTAGATCAGTTCACTATGCGATTCACTCAATGTCAGAGACTGACCAGAGTTACGGCATCAATAAGGAAAGTAGTATTAGCAGCTGCATTGAAACATTACAGATTATGTCCTTCATCTAGACTACAAAAACTTGTGACATTTTAAAATTCTGAGTTAGCAAAAACACCTCCACAAAATCAGACAAGGGATGACCGCTATGATGGAAAGACAGAGCATGTTCCAGGAAGAGGCACACTGCAGCAGATACTTTGTCCCCAAAAACAACAAATGCTGGAGATTACAGCGAGTCAGACGGCATCCATGGAGAGACATTTCAAGTCAAGATGGCTCTTCATCTGATGAAGTCATTTCCACTCAAAATGTGCACTTGCTGAATCTCCATGGATGCTGTCTGACTCGCTGCAATCTCCAGCATTTGTTATTTTTGGAAGAGATTACAGCATCAGCAGTAAATCTGCTCCTATACTTTGTCCCTTCTCCATGTGCAAGGCTTGATCAACAGGATGTCATTTTTCCTGAATCACAGAATTGTGATGATTTAGAAGGAGGCCAGTCAGCCCATCATGCTCGTAGTGGAAACGTTCAAAACCTTTACATCAATGACAAGCCCAATTTTACCATCCAGCGAGGCAGGGAAAGCTGACAAAGAATGCACTTGGGTCAGACAGTACAGCAAAGGATGACCAACAAAGATGCTGTACAATCTGAGAATGGGATTGTGTAATGAACAGTAAGGACACCCCAGCGTGGTAGATGATTTACTCATTTATGACCAGAGATTGGTCATTCTGAAGGTTGATATATTGTATCAAGGACATCTTTAACAGCACAATGAGACCAAGAATATTATATTTTTGAAGTTATTAGTGGACCAGGAACAGGGACTGAATAAAACAAAATATTCATCTGAGGATGGAAAAGGAATTGGGGGTATCACACTGTAGATATAATCTTTCAGTGTTCCCTAGATGCAGGAGACACCCCTTCGGAGTGGAAAATTGCACGTCATTCTGCTTTTTAAGAAGGACGACAAAGGAAAAACCAGTCAACTAAATCTGTTGTGGGGAAATTGTTGGAGTCAACAAGTAAGGATTGGATAAGTGTACACCTTGAAATTTTTCAGTTAAATTGGAGACAGCCAGCACAGATTTGTGACAAGTAGATTGACAAATAATGTTTTGAAGAGGTGGCTAAGATATTGGATAGGGAAATGCCTACAGATCTCATTTAACTGGACTTCTGGAAGGTATTCGATAAAATCCTACATTTGAGACTGTCAACTAAGGTAGAAGCCCACAGACGTGAGGACACGGCGAGGAAATTGGCAGGCAACAAAATATAGGGATAACGGACAGGAACTGAAATCGGCAAGATGTGATCAGTGTTGGCCCACAAGAATCTGTGCTAGATTATTATTCACATTATTTGTTAATGACTGGGATAATAGCACAAAAAGTCACGTATCCAAATTTGCTGATGACAAAGTTAGGCAGCATTGTAATTTTATGCTATCATCCACACTATCTACACAGGGATATTTATTGATAGACCAGAAATCCCCGGTTTGATGCCACTTGGAGTACTATGAGCAAATTTGGGCATCACTCTTTAGGAAGGATATATTGGTTTTAGAAGGAGTGCAAGGTAGATTTACAAGAATGATAGCTGGACTTCAAATGATGAGGAGAGATTGTGCAAAGTAGGGCTGCTTTCTCAAGAATTTAGAAGGTTATGAAGTGGTCTGATTGATGTATTCAAGATATTAAAAGGAAAAACTGTTTACACTGGTTGAGGATTCTAGAACAGAGGGCGTAGTCTGCAAATTAGGGCTAGACTTTATAAAGCTCTAGTTAGGCCCATTTAGAACACTGTGTCCAATTTTGGGCCCCACACCTCAGGAAGGACATACTGGCGCTGGAGCGTGTCCAGCGGAGATTCACACGGATGATTCCTGGAATGGTAGGTTTAACGTACAATGAACGGCTGAGGATCCTGGGATTGTATTCAATAGAGTTTAGAAGGTTGAGGGTAGATCTTGAAGAAACTTACAAGATAATGTATGGCTTAGAAGGGGTGGATGCTGGGAAGTTGTTTCCATCAGGCAGGGAGACTAGGACCCGTGGGCACAGCCTTAGAATTAGAGGGGGTCAATTTAGAACTGAAATGAGGAGACATTTCTTCAGCCAGAGAGTGGTGGGTCTGCGGAATTCATTGCCACAGAGTGCAGTGGAGGCCGGGACATTAGATGTCTTTAAGGCGATGATTGATAAATTCTTGATCTCACAAGGAATCAAGGGCTACAGGGAAGTGGAGTTGAAATGCCCATCAGCCATGATTAAATGGCAGAGTGGACTCGATGGGCCATATGCCCTTACTTCCACTCCTATGTCTTATGGTCTTATGGACTGTTCAGGACAGATGTTAGGATGTACTTCTACACACAAAGGGTGATAGATATTTGAAACTTTCCTCCATAAATGGCAATGCATGCTGGTTCAGTTGTTAATTTTAAATCTGAGATAGATAATTTTTTGTTACGCAGAGGTATTAGGGGATAAGGGCCAAGGGCAGGTATATGGAGTTAAAACACAGATGAGCCAATGATTGCATCAAATGGGTGGAACAGGCTCAAGGGGCAGAATGGCCTACTCAAGTTCCGAAATATCCTAAATACACGATTATACCTCTGCAATCAAAAATGCAGTTTCCAATAGTAAGTGCAGACTCCAAAAATGTGAAGCCCAATCCTTTGATGTACTGGCTGAGAAAGAACAGACAAGAATTTGAACAAATCACAGTGGTATGAAACTTTGAACAGGCTGATTAGAAAATATAGGTTAAACTTGGAAGCTGTAATTACCAGATCCTTTTGGGTTTTGGGTGACCAACTGCTTGATATCGACTGGGGTCAAAACTTAACAATTATCTACCAACTACACAACACACAGGAGTTAAACAAGCGCTGCGTGCGGAGGCGGGGACAAGTGTGTAGCCGGAAACAAATCTCGTCCCAAGTTTCACTTTCCAATCCCTATCACTTCTCTCAAACAACGACAGAGTCAAATATATATAAAACTGGGTTATGTGACCTCAATGCCTTTTGTTCCAATTTCACTTTGCGCGCAGGAAATCAACTGCAGGAAATCTCACGATTTTGCTACACGTTTTACAACCAGGACACAGATGAATGCGAACCATTCCCAGACTGGCGAAACACCTCGGGGAAAACGCAAATGAGAACGTCACAGTAATAGAACTGATCTGAGTCTCGGTGCAAAACTGTCTAAAACTGTCCACTTCCTCCTTTTTTTTAAAAAAAGAAATCCCCTTTAGAAGCTCTACGAATTTAAACAACCAGCAATAATGCGGTCAAACGTGAATCGTCTTCTCTAAATACATATTTGGGAAGTTTGGTATAGATCGGGATTTCTTAAACTCTGTTGTTACACTCACCTGTAAAATCACCGGGAAAACGTTTGGACGTCAGATGAAGAACACAAAATAACCCACTGCAATTCGTATCTAATTTAACATGCAAAGACAGATCTTGTTGAAGTTGTCACTTCCCGTTCAGCATGTGATACAGACAAGTCCAACCTCCAGATGTTCATTGGCAGAAGGGAGCGACTGTCTTTGTGATCAGTGATAATGGGAACTGCAGATGCTGGAGAATCCAAGATAATAAAGTGTGGAGCTGGATGAACACAGCAGGCCCAGCAGCATCTCAGGAGCACAAAAGCTTTTGTGCTCCTGAGATGCTGCTGGGCCTGCTGTGTTCATCCAGCCTCACATTTTATTGTCTTTGTTACCAGTCCTGTTTGGTTGAATGCTCTCACATTGCTTGTTAACAAATTAGGAGAAGTTGTCGCATTCTTTGGTACGTGTCGTAGGCTCGTACAGTATAGAGTCAAGCCATTCGGCCCATCATGTCAATGCCGACAAACAAACATCAAATTTTTTTGAAAAAATATACTTTATTCATAGAATGTACAAAAAAATAAAACATAGTTAACCAACAAACATCAAATACGCTAATTCCATTTACCTCAATCTTTTAAAAACTGAGATTGTCGTCAATAACTTATCTACATTGAATATGGATACAAACCACATTTAATTCATTACAGGCAAACAAGCCACATCTCTTTCTCCACAGATGCTGCCAGATTGTTGAGTTTGTCCAGCATTTTTCTCTTTGTTACAGAAACAGACCACAAAGTACGTGGAACAGTCCCTCTTTATGTTATCTATCTGGACTTCCAAAAGGCCTTTGATACGGTGCCTCACGGGAGGCTGCTGAGCAAGGTGAGGGCCCATGGCGTTCGAGGTGAGCTACCGGCTTGGATTGAGGATTGGCTGCCTGACAGAAGGCAGAGAGTTGGAATAAAAGGCTCTTTATTGGAATGGCAACCGGTGACGAGTGGTGTCCCGCAGTGTTCAGTGTTGGGGCCGCAGCTGTTCACCTTATATATTAATGATCTGGATGAAGTGACTGGGGGCATTCTGGCAAAGTTTGCCGATGATACGAAGATAGGTGGACAGGCAGGTAGTACTGAGGAGGTGGGGAAGCTGCAAAAAGATTTAGACAGTTTAGGAGAGTGGTCCAGGAAATGGCTGATGAAATTCAATGTGAGTAAATGTGAGGTTTTGCACTTTGGAAGAAAGAATACAGGCATGGGCTATTTTCTCAACGGTGAGAAAATTCGCAAATCAGAAGTGCAAAGGGATCTGGGAGTGTTGGTCCAGGATTCTCTAAAGGTTAACTTACAGGTAGAGTCCGTAATTAAGAAAGTGAATGTAATGTTGTCGTTTATCTCAAGAGGGTTGGAATATAAAAGCAGCGATGTGCTTTTGAGGCTTTATAAGGCTCTAGTTATGCCTCATTTAGAATACTGCGTCCAATTTTGGGCCCCACCCCTCAGGAAGGACATACTAGCCCTGGAGCGTGTCCAGCGGAGATTCACACGGACGATCCCTGGAATGGTAGGTTTAATGTATAATGAACGGCTAAGGATCCTGGGATTGTACTCATTAGAGTTTAGAAGGTTGAGGGGGAGATCTAATAGAAACTTACAAGATAATGTATGGTTTAGAAGGGGTGGACGCTAGGAAGTTGTTTCCGTTAGGCGGGGAGACTAGGACCCGTGGGAACCGCCTTAAAATTAGAGGGGGTAAATTTAAAATTGAAATGAGACGACATTGCTTCAGCCAGAGAGTGGTGGGCTTGTGGAATTCATTGCCGCAGAGTGCAGTGGAGGCCGGGACGTTGGATGCCTTCAAGGCAGATATCGACAAATTCTTGATCTCAGAAGGAATCAAGGGCTACGGGGAGAGTGCCGGGAAGTGGTGTTGAAATGCCCATCAGCCATGATTTAAATGGTGGAGAGGACTTGATGGGCCGAATGGCCTTACTTCCACTCCTATGTCTTATGGTCATATGGTCTTATGGTCTTCCGCACCTACACAGGCCCCAAACCCCACCTCTTCTTCTGTTACATTGATGACTGTATCGGCGCCGCCTCTTGCTCCCCAGAGGAGCTCGAACAGTTCATCCACTTCACCAACACCTTCCACCACAACCTCAAGTTCAACTGGGCCATCTCCAACACATCTTTCACATTCCTGGGCCTCTCAGTCTCCATCTCAGGTAACCAGCTAGATACTGATATCCATTTAAAGCCCACTGACTCCCACAGCTACCTAGAATACTCTTCGTCCCACCCACCCTCCTGCAAAAATTCCATCCCGTATTCCGAATTCCTCCGCCTCCGCCTCATCTGCTCCCACGATGAGGCATTCCACTCCCGTACATCCCAGATATCCACGTTCTTCAAGGACCGCAACTTGCCCCCGCACTGGTTGAGAACGCCCTTGACCGTGTCTCCCGCATTTCCCACATTTCCCGCAACACATCCTTCACACCCCACCCCCGCCACAACCACCCCAAGAGGATCCCCCTCGTTCTCACATACCACCCCACCAACCTCCGGATACAACGCATCATTCTCCAACACTTCCTCCATCTACAATCCGGCCCCACCACCCAAGACATTTTTCCATCCCCACCCTTGTCTGCCTTCCGGAGAGACCACTCTCTCCGTGACTCCCTTGTTCGCTCCACACTCCCCTTCAACCCCACCACACCCGGCACCTTCCCCTGCAATCGCAGAAAGTGCTACACTTGCCCCCACACCTCCTCCCTCACCCCTATCCCAGGCCCCAAGATGACTTTCCATATTAAGCAGATGTTCACCTGCACATCTGCCAATGTGGTATACTGTATCCATTGTACCTGGTGTGGCTTCCTCTACATTGGGGAAACCAAGCGGCGGTTTGGGGACCGCTTTGCAGAACACCTCCGCTCGGTTCGCAATAAGCAACTGCGCCTCCCAGTTGCGAACCATTTTAACTCCCCCTCCCATTCCTCAGATGACAAGTCCATCATGGGCCTCCTGCAGTGCCACAATGATGCCACCAGAAGGTTGCAGGAACAGCAACTCATATTCCGCTTGGGAACCCTGCAGCACAATGGTATCAATGTTGACTTCACCAGCTCAAAATCTCCCCTTCCCCCACTGCATCCCAAAACCAGCCCAGTTCGCCCCCTCCCCCACTGCATCACAAAACCAGCCCAGCCTGTCTCTGCCTCCCTAACCTGTTCTTCCTCTCACCCATCCCTTCCTCCCACCTCAAGCCACACCTCCATTTCCTACCTACTAACCTCATCCCGCCTCCTTGACCTGCACGTCTTCCCTGGACTGACCTGCCACCTCCCTCGCTCCCCACCTATCTTCTTTTCTCCCCATCTTCGGTCCACCTCCCCCTCTCTCCCTATTTTTTTCCAGAACCCTCTCCCCATCCCCCATGAAGGGTCTAGGCCCAAAAAGTCAGCTTTTGTGCTCCTGAGATGCTGCTTGGCCTGCTGTGTTCATCCAGCTTCACACTTTGTTATCTTGGATTCTCCAGCATCTGCAGTTCCCATTATTTCTGACACAGTATAACTGGCCTACATTGGTGTTTATGCTGTGCATGAACCTCCAACACTTCATTTTGCCTGAGCTGTACCTTTCACTTCTGTACCTTTCATACTTCCATCCCTGTCCAAATGCCAAAGAAACATATAAGCCATGATCAAATGGTGAAGCAGACTTGACGGGCCGAATGGCACATTCCTATCTCTTATGGTCTATTCACTATAGCTACTCATGATTCCATTCTTTATTCACCTTGGTCAAATTTCCAAAAGAAGGAACTTGCATTTACATAGTGCCTCATAACTTCAAGCCAGCAGGTAGAGTATTTTTAAAGTCTAGTTGCTGATATAATTTAGGAAGTATAGCAATTTTTTTTGCACTGCACGATCTATAATGTATGAAAAGACCAGGTTTTCTAAGGTTTGGTTGGGGAAATTAATGAATTAAGTGGGATGCAAAATTTTGATTTCCCTCAGGTGGAATGAAATGTAGAGATAAATTCACCGTTGCGTTGGGCCTCACACTGGTCTGTGGTAGGCTTGTAATTGTAATATATTTGCATACAATGAATGCTTAATAATGTAAAGCTATTTTAGAATAAGATCCTACCATCAAGATTAAGTTGTACATCATTCAGTATTGTGTACCTGTGAGCTTTGTGCGGTTGTGTCCGAGATCAGAGGCTTTCCTTGTTTAACTTTATAGCATGATTGAGGTGAGTAGGAGACTAACTGTTAACATGGAAACTTAGCAACAGCAAAGAGGGTTAGCTGAGGGCAGACAGAAATAACTCTACAGATGCCGGTATCCTGTCACCAAGTCACCCTTTACTTACACATCAACGGTCTTTGACTCTAGTCCTTTGTCTTCAGAGTCAGCTCCTAGGCTGTCAGTATTTCTGACACTCCCTTTTATCTGTCAGCCAGGTCTCCCCATTGAATCAGATTAACAGCCCCAATTCTATATGGTCCAGTTGACTGACCTCCTGCAATCACTAAGTCCCTCCCCATCTGATTCTGAGGACATAGGCAGGTCCTTTTTCTTGAAGACCCTTCTGGGGCCTTTGAGCACAGGGTCATGTTCCACTTTCTCTGCCTCCAATCTGAGCGACATGTCCCACATGGGAGCACTCCTCTTGTGCCAGGACCACCTCGGTAAAATTTCACTCTTCTTCGGGCAGCAAAGGCATCGAAGTGGTTATATCCAGCCTGTCTGATTCTGAGGACTTGTCAATGCTCGATGGGGAGGGTGAATTCACAGATTCTGGTGTTCTCTCTGACTCTTCCAAGGGGCAGGGCACAATTTGCTCCTGCACAGTTGACAAATTTGCAGCTTTCATATAGTCCACGTGCTTGTTCAGGACTGTTGCACCTACCTAAACTTTATATGTCACTGGCCCTGATCTCGACATGTGGTACACGTCGCTCAGATTGGAGGCAGAGAAAGCAGAACCTGACCCTGAGCTCAGAGGTCCCAGGAGGCTCTTCAAAACAAAGGACCTACCTATGATCTCACATTAACTATGCTTCTTACCCAACTGTGAGGCTGTTTCTGTGATTCTTACAGCAAACCTCATCCCCTGCATCAAACTGTCTCTTTCACTTGGCGGAGTCTTGTGTCTGGCATTTGGGTTCCTGATGCTGTTTCACAAACCGCTCCCCCCCTCGCCACCCGAACAGATCAGGGAAGGTCAGACTTACCCTGGGGCTGAGTCTTCTGCCCATTAGCAAATTTGCCGGTGCTATCCCTGTAGTTGCATGAAGAGTGATCCAATAATCAAGTCCAAATTCCCCACTGGTAAACCTGTTATCTGTGACCAACACTTCTGTGACTCTGTGCATTGACAGTTTTTCTATCATTGTCCCCATGTTTGACAAATGGACCCGATTCACATCCAATCACTTTGAGTGGGCATCTACAATGACTAAGAACATTGGGCCCATGAAAAGATAATTGATGTGAACCGAGATAGTAGGAACTGCAGATGCTGGAGAATCTGAGATAACAAGGTGTAGAGCTGGATGAACACGCCAGGCCAAGCAGCATCAGAGAAGCAGGAAACTGATGTTTTGGGACTAGACCCTTCTTCAGAAGAAGGGTCTAGGCCCAAAGCATTTGCCTTCCTGCTCCTCTGATGCTGCTTGGTTTCCTGTGTTCATCCAGCTCTACACCTTGTTATCTCTAATGTGTAACCGAGTCCAGGATTTACCATTCCCATCAATGTGGGGGAGCTGCTGGAAGTAATCTTTGTCCTTGTTGTCACTCTGGACACTGCCCCACCAATGTGCCTTTGTCTGCATCCAGGCCTGGCTGCTAGACATAACTTGTCATCAACATCTTCATTTTGGAAACCCTGGATAACCCTGGCAGAGTTCAGCCAATATTTCGCAGCTACCTTTGCTCAGGACAATTGCTATTACTCTCATAACAATGTGCCGTCACTTTACTGCAATCTGGTCTCTCCGAGTTCAAAACGATTTCAGTTCTAGTTGTGAGAGCCCTTTGGCTTCCCCCATGAACACTAGTTGGTTCAATTTTGAAAGGACTGGATCTTTCTGCATCCAAAGTCTAATACTATTAGCTGTGAGTGGGAGTGTGACCAGAAAATTTAAAATTATGACGGACTCTTTCATTGGGTGTGCCACTGATGGTGTATCTGCCAATGGGAGGCAGCTCAATGCATCCACATTCACTACTCGGCCTTCCAGACAGTGTTCTAATGTGTAATTATGAACACTTAGTATTAGAGCCCACTGCTGAATGCAACCCAAAAGGATGGGCTGCACTACTTTGTCTTCCTTAAGCAGGCCAAGTAGAGGTTTATGGTCCATCATTATCACAAAATTTTCATTCGTAAAGGTATTGGTGGAACTTCCTAACTCCCAATATGAGTGCCAATTCATCTTTCTCTATTTGGGTATATTTACACTCTGCATTAGCCAAAGTCCTGGATTCATATACTTTTGGGCATTCCTGTCAATTCGTCCACCAATGAGCTAATGCCATTCCGATGCCATACTGGGAGGCATTGCAAGAATACCAGATTTTTCTTGGGATCATAGTGTGCCAACGCCTTAGATGATGATAGGTATTGCTTTACTTCACCAAAAGCTAAGGTTTATCTGTGCGACCATTTCCAAGTCTGACCATTTTTTAGGAGTTGACGCAAAGATGCCAGGATTGAGGCCAGGTAATGTATGAAATTTCCATAATAATTTACCCTCCTAAGAAATGGTCTAAACTCATGGACAGACATGGGAGCTAGGGCATTTTTGAATGCCCTCACTTTATCCTCCATGGGTATAATCCAATCTTGTCAATTCTGTAACCCAAATAGGTCATTTAGGGACCTGGAACACACATTCTTCCAATCTTAGGCTCGCCTTGGAAAAAACATCTTAGAACTGTATCCAAATTCTCTAAGTGTTCCTTATTACTTTTCCATGTTATTAGAACATTATCTAGGTAAATGGTGACTTGAGGTAGATCTAGTAAAATGTTCTCTATTGTCCACTAAAAAATTGCACAGGCTAATGATTCCCCAGATGGCAATCTCATATATTGGTACAAAACCTTATGCGTATTAATTGTAGCATACTTCTGGCAATCCCGTTCTAAATGCAATTGCAAGTTTACATGACTCACGTCCAACTTCATGAAGGACAGCTCACCCCACCCCCCCCCAACCCCTGCCAGGTTTGCATGTAAATTCTCTATGTGAGGGATTGAGTATTTATTCAGCTGTGAAAAGAGGTTTACCATTTGTTTAAAATCCCTACAAAGGCAAACATCCCATTGGGCTTCAAAATCAGTGTGACCAATGTTGCCTATTCC
Organism: Stegostoma tigrinum; assembly: GCF_030684315.1. NCBI lineage: Eukaryota > Metazoa > Chordata > Chondrichthyes > Orectolobiformes > Stegostomatidae > Stegostoma > Stegostoma tigrinum. Next base: position 45,444,460 of record NC_081369.1, on the reverse strand, counting down.
GCAGGATGGACAGGCTTGATGATTCCTTCACTTTCCAGCCTCCTGACTTCTGCCTCTACTTTTGCCCGTAAGGCAAATGGCGCTGAATGGGTCTTGCAGAATCGTGGAATTGCTTCATGCACATGCAAGCTAGCCTTGGCTCCTTAGATAATCCCCAGACCTTCCTGCAAGATTTGTGGGTATTCAGTTAGGACTTCACTCAGGCAGCCATTTTATAATTGAAAAAATAATGAACCAATCTATGTGAACCTTTCGCGATCAACCCCCCAAACTTGGGCTTAAGCCTTTTACTACAATCTCTGGTAAATGAACTCATTGCTTTTCATAAGAGACCAGAACCAAATTTGTATCCTTAATCAGTAAAGATTCCCCGTTATAGGTTTTCAGCCTAGCTGAGGTCTTGTGCGGACTTAAGGATTGGAGTCCAGAAAGAGTTTTGTTAAAAACCCATTCTGCGATCACTGAAATGGCCACACCGGCATCTATCTCCATTGGAAATGGACGACTGTTTAACCGGATGTTTACTTTGATTGGTTCTGATTTTGATGTTGCTAAGTGATTTAAATGTTCCAAACCAGTAGATGGACTTTCCAGGATATGGGCTCCCCTGGATACCCTCCTGGACTTCAACCTATGAGTTACTTTACTCAATTTAGATCTAGTAGGACTCTTTAACTGTCTCAAGCCTGCATACTGGCAGCAGCTACAATCCTGAAGAAAATTTAAAAATTTTGGCGGAGGCTTGGGTTTGTTTTATGGTTTTGCTGTGGGCCAACCTACAGACCCTCTGATCATGATATGTACTGAGTAAGTCTATGCAATTACCTTCACTTAGGTGGTCTACCCCAAGCTCAGATGGCCTGGCAAGTGTGTCCACTTCCATTGGAATACCTCATGTTCGACTTGCCACATTTTCCAATGATAAAGCCAGTTATAGCACCTGTTTGAAGAACAGTTGCACATTTTTTGTAAAGTTGCATCATTAATCCCACATACTAAATTGTCTCTAAGTATCTCCTGAAGAGTTAAGTGAAAGTCACAGGCTTTTGCCAGGTGTCTTTACCTTGTCAAAAATCCCCATATTTATTCCTCTGGTTCTCGAATTACCGACTGAAAATTATAGCATCTCAGAATTAGAGGAGGCTTGATTTGTAATATGCATTATCTATGACCTTCAATTCTAAATTTCAATTAACTCAGCTAAGAATAACCTCACACAATCTTCTTGACAATAGAGAGATGGAGAGAGGGCAGAACAAACCAATACAACATTGTTTCCTTCTGTAACAAAAGCCTTCCCTGCATTGATGTGTGCCAACCATATGGTGATTCTTGTGTCTTTAGCTCTCACATTAGGCTCAACAAATAATGATGTGCTCAAAAATAAATATAATGTGAATTATTTACCAAGTGAAATCTAAAATTGAAAGAAAGCATGAGCTTCACCTTTGTACTCACAGGAAGTCTTATACTAATTACAATGGAATTGAGTGGGAAAGTGCGGCCACAATACATAGACTCCCTGTTTGTATAAAAGCCTCGCTTCTAGCCCGCCTGTACCTGCTGTATTGTCATTTCACACCCGGATTCACCTGTGAAACATGACCTGCTGTACATTCAGCCATGTCTCCCATGCACACCATCAAATTCTTTAAATTTCAGTTTCAATCACATGGCAAATGTGGCATACATTCTGGTTTCCCCCATCAGGAATGACATACTGCTGACATAATTCCAGAGCTTATATTAAGATCTTCAACAAAAGACAGAAGGGAGAGGTCTGGGGAATAAAAGGAAATATGGTACACATGGTATTGAAAGTTTGTTAGTAGTATCATGAATTGAGTCAAAAAAAATCAGTTGTTAACACATATTTGTGTATATCCTTGATGACTGTTTTAAAAACCTATTAAACAACTCTACAAAGTGGTTATAATAATCATATGATTGGATTTTGCAGTAGTTTTCTGGAAAATTCTCAAAGGCCAACATCAGCCAAACAATGACTGTTGTAATTTCTGATGTGGCTAGAATGTTAAACTATTAATTTATATGCTAATAGAAACATAATTGCCTCCTGCTGAATAAGTTACACCATCTTATTGGTAGGTGTTCTGAAGACTTTCCATTTAAACAATTGTCTATGGTCCATTCCATGGGTGATCTGCAATGCAAGCTTTTGTCTCCAACTCATCCAACCTGACATCCAATGCAGATGGGAGATTCAGTCACATGATTCCCACAGTATAGAACAGTGCTGCCTTTCTAACCTTAAAATTTTGCTGTTGAACTATGGCTGAAGAATAGTTTTCAGCTTCTGTGCAGACCAAGGTAGGATGAGAACTGAAGGTAGTTGGTCAACTGAATGTAATCCTTCAATATTCAGAGAGACAGAAATGTCACAAATCTATCTTCCAAAAAAAAAAGTGTTGTTCACTCTTAAGTTTCACGCTAAGGGTTGTGCTGACTTGCACCCTTGCAGAGTAGAAGAACCGGAAAGCCAAAACAATCAGCATAAGTTCAAAGTTGACTTTCCACAAATGTTCTTAAGACTAGGAAAAGTGCAGACAGAACACCAAATGTATAGAACATAGAAAAGTACAGCACAGTACAGGCCCTTCGGCCCATGATGTTGTGCCATAGAATATTCCTAATCCAAACAATAAAACAACCTAAGCTACATTCCCCTCAATTCACTGCTGTCCATGTGCATGTCCAGCAGTCGCTTAAACGTCACTAATGAATCCGCTGCCATGACTACCACTGGCAAACTATTCCATGCGCTCACAACTCTCTGGGTGAAGAACCTCCCTCTGACGTCCCCTCTACACCTTCCTCCTGACACCTTAAAACTATGACCTCTCGTGGCAGTCAATCCTGCCCTGAAGCTAGGGTCAAAAATTACATGACATCAGGTGACAGTCCAACAGGTTTAGTTGAATACACAACTTTTGGACTGTTGCCCCTTCCTCAGGCATAACGAGAGAGGAAGCATCAACACACAGAATTTATAACAGATCAAAGGACTATACTACTGGTGCAAATGTATTTAATCACCCTAAATTGGCTGGCTAACTTCCTCCTGTTAAATCCTTAATCAGTTTGAAAGGTGATGCAGATTTCAATTGATTAGTATGCAACTCCCTGAATTTCTTTCAAGTCATGTCCCGAGATAACTAAAGGTTTTATCAATGAATACAAGGAGGTGATATCTCAGATCAGACAATGCCTTTTGGTGTGACATCTTGTTTAGAAACTGTTTTATTGTGGAATCCGACTGGCTTTATTTCCAAAGCAGGTATTTAGAAAATGCACCAGAGAGTGTGTCCACAAATTGTGTGCTTTTTGAGCAAAATAGAGTGTATCTGCAAATACAAATTCACCCCATGGGGGTGTGTCTCTGTGTGTAACGAACTTGGCTAGCAGCCTCATGGAAACTTGGCTATCAGTCTCTGCTCACCAACTCTGTTTTTGTTGTGTATCCCGAAGTCCACCTTGGAGGATGGGAGATAATGGGAACTGCAGATGCTGGAGAATCCAAGATAACAAAGTGTGGAGCTGGATGAACACAGCAGGCTAAGCAGCATCTCAGGAGCACAAAAGCTGACATTTCGGGCCTAGAACCTTCAGAAAAATTTTTTTCTGATGAAGGGTCTAGGTCTGAAATGTCAGCTATTGTGCTCCCGAGATGCTGCTTGGCCTGCTGTGTTCATCCAGCTCCACACTTTGTTATCCACCTGGGAGGATGTTTACTTGAAGACCCAAGGTCGAATGTGCTTGACTGCTGAAGTGGTCCCCCAAATGGGAGGGGACATTCCTGTCTGGTTATTGTTGCACAGCGTCCCTCCATCCATCGTCATAGCGTCTGCACGGTCTCACCAATATACCACGCCTCAGAGCTTCCTTGCCTGCAGCGTATGAGATAGACAATGTTAGCCAAGTCACATGAGTATGTGCTGTGCGCATGGTGTTCCTACATGTGGTGGTTGTTTCCATGGTGATGGTCTGACATGTCTTGCAAAGGTTGCCACAGCAGGGTTGTATAGTGTTGAGGTCGATGTGGTCCTGAAGGCTGAGTAGTTTGCTTCGAACAATGATCTGTTTAAGGTTTGGTGGGTGTTTGAAGGTAAGAAGTGGAGGCATAGGGAAGACTTTGGCAAGGTGTTCATCATCGTTGACAACGTGTATACGCAAGGCTTGTCTGTACAAGACAGCTTTTTTTAATAGTATGTTTAGGGTGGAAGCTAGAGAACCGCAGCATTGAGGTTATCCATGGGCTTGCAGTAGAGTGAGCTATATTGAGGTGTCCATCCTTGATGGAGATACATGTGTCCAAGAACAAAACTGATTGTAAGGCATATTCTGTGGCAAGTCTGATGGTGGGATGAAACTTGTTGATATTGCTATGTAGTTGTTTCGGTAACTCCTCACCAGGAGTCTAAAAGGAAGAAAATGTGGTCAACGTATCAGGCGTATGGCATTGGTCAGAGGTCCTGCACAGCAGTATAGTCTTGTTCGAACATGTGCATGAAAATGTTGGCATAGTGGAGTGTGAATCTGATCCCATGGCTGTTCCATGTGTCTGGATGAAGAACTGGTTGTCAAAAGGTGAAGAGATTGTTGTTGAGGATGAAGAGGGATGAATTGTAGGATGACGTCCGGAAATTGGCAGATGTTGGTATTCAATACTGAGACTGATGCAGCGATGCTGTCATGGTGGGGGATGCCGGTATGGTGTCGAAACATCCATTGTGACAAGGAAATGTTCCTGGCTCAACTGGTCCAAATGGTGCCGAGTTTCAGCAAGAAATCTGTAGTGTCATGGCAGAAGCTGGGAGTTCTTTGTACAATGGGTTTCAAGATGCCCCCTCAACACAGAGAGATTCTCACACAGGATCCTATTGCCTGATATGATGGGACGTCTGGGTGCATCGGTTTTGTGTATCTTTGGAAGTCCCCTAGCTGAGAAGTACATGGGATGAGAGTGCATAGGGTATTCTGAAAGACCAGATCGAAAAAGTCTTGGCCAATCTGTTGAGTTCATGGGTGTGTGCCTTGGTCAGATCAGCAGGTAGTTGTCTGTTATGTTCTTGGTAGTTCAGCTGTCGGGACACTTCTTTGCAGTAGTCCATTCTATTCTTTATGACAATGGCTCCTCCTTTGCTGATTTGATGACAATGTTGTGATTGGTCTTGAGAGCATGATGGCAGTGTTATGCCTGCCTGACATTTTGCACTACCTCAAAAGTGTGGCTGATGAATCTGGTGTTCATGCATTTCCTGATGGTTTGAGTATACAAGTCGGGACTAGGGCACTGGCCTTCTGCACAGGTCCAATTTAACTCCTCCTTTAGTCGCTCCACCATGGATCTCTCTGTCAACTGCTCCGGTTCACTGGTTGTCTCACTGGACTCACTGCTGACATCTTGGAAGGATTCCTGGAGTCTCATTCGTCTGATAAATTTCTCTGTGTTTGCCACGAGATCAGTGGGGTCTATTTTGGTGGTGGGGCAGAAATTGAGCCCTCGGCTGAGATCATCGATTTTGTCCATTGGAAGAGTGTGGTCAGATAGATTGACAAGGGATTTCCCCCCTGGTCGAACCATTTCAACTGTGATACTGGGGAAACCTGGTTGGTGGTGATGGCAAGTTTCTCCAGTTTCTTGTTCTTGATGTGCATATAGGTGGTGTAATTCCATTGTCTCGTCTGTTTGGCAGTGTCTTGTAACTGTTCTGCTGTATCTGGAGTGCAAGCCGAAAATACGGACTCCATCTCAATTTCAAGGTTGCAGCAGATTTTGGGATACCCAACAGGGTTGCTCTGCAGAGGACGATAGCCAAGTTCGGTACCTACGAAGGTGGCCTCAACCGTAATCTTGGTTTCATTTCACACTACAGGTGACCCTACTACATTGCACACACACAGACCCACAGATTTGTATTTACAGGTACACTATTTTGTGCAAAAAGCACACAGTTTGTGGACACACTCAGTGGGGAATTTTCCAAATTCCTGCTTTGGAAGTAAAACCAGTCAGACTCCACGTTAAAACACAGTTTCTAAACAAGGCGTCACAGCAAAAGGCATTGTCTGACCTGAGATATCACCTCTTGTATTCATTGATAAAACCTTCAGTTATCTCAGGACATTAATCAATCAAAATCTGCATCACCTTTCTAACTGATTAAGGATTTTACAGGAGGAAGTTAACCAGCCAACTGAGGGTTATTAAATGCATTCACCCAGTTGACTAATCCTTTGATCTTTTACTTATAAATTGTGTGTCTTAATACTTCCTCTTTCACTGCTCCTGAGGAAGGGGCAACACTCTGAAAGCTTGTATTTTCAATTCCACCTGCTGGAATATAACCTGGTGTCATGTTATTTTTCATCCTGTCCAACCCAGTTCAATAGTGGCACGACCAATTCCGGAAGCTAGAGTGTCAGTACACGCCCAGATAAATTTATCATTTGCACTTGCTAAAAGGAAATTGGCTCTGATATTGAAGAAATGGGTTATTTTGTCTGTGACAGAACCAACAAGCTGGTGCTTGGAAATGGCCCCAGTTCCAAAGTCCAACGGATCTAGAGTCTGATTGGATCTTACGCAGGCATACAAAGCAGTTGAACATACAGAAATCAGGACCAAATCAAATGCAAATTTTTGCAACTTAACTGTCAAGATCCTTGGGCATACTGTGCATGCACCTAGTGTCAGAGTTAATCTACAGATGGCAAAGAAAAATCCAAAAGCTTCTCATTCCTCAATGTGGCTGAGCTCCAGAGACTCTTGGGTATGGTAAACTAAGCTGGAATGCTCTTGCCCATCCCAAATACATGCTTACAGAAGTTATTTAATATGTGAGTTGAACTGCTCATTATTGCTGGTTGATTACAGCGGGATGGTGGCTCAGTGGTTAGCACTGCAGCCTCACAGTGCCAGGGACCCAGGTTTGATTCCAGCCTCGGGCAACTGTCTGTGCGGAGTTTGCACATTCTCCCCGTGTCTACGTGGGTTTCCTCCCACAGCCAAGAGATATGCAGGCTAGGTGGACTGGCCATGCTAAATTGCCTGTAGTGTTCAGGGGTGTGTGGGAGATGGGTGTGGGTGGGATGCTCCAAAGGGCAGTGCAGACTTGTTGGGCCAAAGGCCTGTTTCCACACTGTAGGGAATCTAATCTAATCTATATTTGTGCCAACAAGCCACTAAATTAACTGCTCCGACAAGAAAGGCATGGTGTTGGTTAGGAGGCACAACACAGATGTTTTTTTTAAGAAAACCAAGAAAATCTGGTGATGAAGTACCTTGGGAAAGCAGCCAAATATAATCAAGGACCAGTTATAGTCTCTCCCAATGCAAAGCAGATACAATAGTCTGAAAACACACACCAACAGATTCAGGAACAGCTTCTTCTGCACTGGTATCAGGTTTTTGATGGGATCCCTCATATGTTAGAGTTGATCTTTCCCAGTATCTTCTCTGTAGCTGTAACATTATATTCTGCATCCTGTTCATTTACCCTGTTATACTTGTGTAAGGTGTGACTTGTCTGATTAGCATGCAAAACAATACTTTTCACTGTTTCTTGGTACACATAATAATAAATCATCTATCGTCTTGATATTTAAACACATTGTAACCCACAGCTGCCCATGATCATTGCTGCTGATGCTTCTCCTACAGAAAAGGGAGGTGTATAAATTGATATACAAATGGATAGAGAGAGTGTAGATCAGTTCACTATGCGATTCACTCAATGTCAGAGACTGACCAGAGTTACGGCATCAATAAGGAAAGTAGTATTAGCAGCTGCATTGAAACATTACAGATTATGTCCTTCATCTAGACTACAAAAACTTGTGACATTTTAAAATTCTGAGTTAGCAAAAACACCTCCACAAAATCAGACAAGGGATGACCGCTATGATGGAAAGACAGAGCATGTTCCAGGAAGAGGCACACTGCAGCAGATACTTTGTCCCCAAAAACAACAAATGCTGGAGATTACAGCGAGTCAGACGGCATCCATGGAGAGACATTTCAAGTCAAGATGGCTCTTCATCTGATGAAGTCATTTCCACTCAAAATGTGCACTTGCTGAATCTCCATGGATGCTGTCTGACTCGCTGCAATCTCCAGCATTTGTTATTTTTGGAAGAGATTACAGCATCAGCAGTAAATCTGCTCCTATACTTTGTCCCTTCTCCATGTGCAAGGCTTGATCAACAGGATGTCATTTTTCCTGAATCACAGAATTGTGATGATTTAGAAGGAGGCCAGTCAGCCCATCATGCTCGTAGTGGAAACGTTCAAAACCTTTACATCAATGACAAGCCCAATTTTACCATCCAGCGAGGCAGGGAAAGCTGACAAAGAATGCACTTGGGTCAGACAGTACAGCAAAGGATGACCAACAAAGATGCTGTACAATCTGAGAATGGGATTGTGTAATGAACAGTAAGGACACCCCAGCGTGGTAGATGATTTACTCATTTATGACCAGAGATTGGTCATTCTGAAGGTTGATATATTGTATCAAGGACATCTTTAACAGCACAATGAGACCAAGAATATTATATTTTTGAAGTTATTAGTGGACCAGGAACAGGGACTGAATAAAACAAAATATTCATCTGAGGATGGAAAAGGAATTGGGGGTATCACACTGTAGATATAATCTTTCAGTGTTCCCTAGATGCAGGAGACACCCCTTCGGAGTGGAAAATTGCACGTCATTCTGCTTTTTAAGAAGGACGACAAAGGAAAAACCAGTCAACTAAATCTGTTGTGGGGAAATTGTTGGAGTCAACAAGTAAGGATTGGATAAGTGTACACCTTGAAATTTTTCAGTTAAATTGGAGACAGCCAGCACAGATTTGTGACAAGTAGATTGACAAATAATGTTTTGAAGAGGTGGCTAAGATATTGGATAGGGAAATGCCTACAGATCTCATTTAACTGGACTTCTGGAAGGTATTCGATAAAATCCTACATTTGAGACTGTCAACTAAGGTAGAAGCCCACAGACGTGAGGACACGGCGAGGAAATTGGCAGGCAACAAAATATAGGGATAACGGACAGGAACTGAAATCGGCAAGATGTGATCAGTGTTGGCCCACAAGAATCTGTGCTAGATTATTATTCACATTATTTGTTAATGACTGGGATAATAGCACAAAAAGTCACGTATCCAAATTTGCTGATGACAAAGTTAGGCAGCATTGTAATTTTATGCTATCATCCACACTATCTACACAGGGATATTTATTGATAGACCAGAAATCCCCGGTTTGATGCCACTTGGAGTACTATGAGCAAATTTGGGCATCACTCTTTAGGAAGGATATATTGGTTTTAGAAGGAGTGCAAGGTAGATTTACAAGAATGATAGCTGGACTTCAAATGATGAGGAGAGATTGTGCAAAGTAGGGCTGCTTTCTCAAGAATTTAGAAGGTTATGAAGTGGTCTGATTGATGTATTCAAGATATTAAAAGGAAAAACTGTTTACACTGGTTGAGGATTCTAGAACAGAGGGCGTAGTCTGCAAATTAGGGCTAGACTTTATAAAGCTCTAGTTAGGCCCATTTAGAACACTGTGTCCAATTTTGGGCCCCACACCTCAGGAAGGACATACTGGCGCTGGAGCGTGTCCAGCGGAGATTCACACGGATGATTCCTGGAATGGTAGGTTTAACGTACAATGAACGGCTGAGGATCCTGGGATTGTATTCAATAGAGTTTAGAAGGTTGAGGGTAGATCTTGAAGAAACTTACAAGATAATGTATGGCTTAGAAGGGGTGGATGCTGGGAAGTTGTTTCCATCAGGCAGGGAGACTAGGACCCGTGGGCACAGCCTTAGAATTAGAGGGGGTCAATTTAGAACTGAAATGAGGAGACATTTCTTCAGCCAGAGAGTGGTGGGTCTGCGGAATTCATTGCCACAGAGTGCAGTGGAGGCCGGGACATTAGATGTCTTTAAGGCGATGATTGATAAATTCTTGATCTCACAAGGAATCAAGGGCTACAGGGAAGTGGAGTTGAAATGCCCATCAGCCATGATTAAATGGCAGAGTGGACTCGATGGGCCATATGCCCTTACTTCCACTCCTATGTCTTATGGTCTTATGGACTGTTCAGGACAGATGTTAGGATGTACTTCTACACACAAAGGGTGATAGATATTTGAAACTTTCCTCCATAAATGGCAATGCATGCTGGTTCAGTTGTTAATTTTAAATCTGAGATAGATAATTTTTTGTTACGCAGAGGTATTAGGGGATAAGGGCCAAGGGCAGGTATATGGAGTTAAAACACAGATGAGCCAATGATTGCATCAAATGGGTGGAACAGGCTCAAGGGGCAGAATGGCCTACTCAAGTTCCGAAATATCCTAAATACACGATTATACCTCTGCAATCAAAAATGCAGTTTCCAATAGTAAGTGCAGACTCCAAAAATGTGAAGCCCAATCCTTTGATGTACTGGCTGAGAAAGAACAGACAAGAATTTGAACAAATCACAGTGGTATGAAACTTTGAACAGGCTGATTAGAAAATATAGGTTAAACTTGGAAGCTGTAATTACCAGATCCTTTTGGGTTTTGGGTGACCAACTGCTTGATATCGACTGGGGTCAAAACTTAACAATTATCTACCAACTACACAACACACAGGAGTTAAACAAGCGCTGCGTGCGGAGGCGGGGACAAGTGTGTAGCCGGAAACAAATCTCGTCCCAAGTTTCACTTTCCAATCCCTATCACTTCTCTCAAACAACGACAGAGTCAAATATATATAAAACTGGGTTATGTGACCTCAATGCCTTTTGTTCCAATTTCACTTTGCGCGCAGGAAATCAACTGCAGGAAATCTCACGATTTTGCTACACGTTTTACAACCAGGACACAGATGAATGCGAACCATTCCCAGACTGGCGAAACACCTCGGGGAAAACGCAAATGAGAACGTCACAGTAATAGAACTGATCTGAGTCTCGGTGCAAAACTGTCTAAAACTGTCCACTTCCTCCTTTTTTTTAAAAAAAGAAATCCCCTTTAGAAGCTCTACGAATTTAAACAACCAGCAATAATGCGGTCAAACGTGAATCGTCTTCTCTAAATACATATTTGGGAAGTTTGGTATAGATCGGGATTTCTTAAACTCTGTTGTTACACTCACCTGTAAAATCACCGGGAAAACGTTTGGACGTCAGATGAAGAACACAAAATAACCCACTGCAATTCGTATCTAATTTAACATGCAAAGACAGATCTTGTTGAAGTTGTCACTTCCCGTTCAGCATGTGATACAGACAAGTCCAACCTCCAGATGTTCATTGGCAGAAGGGAGCGACTGTCTTTGTGATCAGTGATAATGGGAACTGCAGATGCTGGAGAATCCAAGATAATAAAGTGTGGAGCTGGATGAACACAGCAGGCCCAGCAGCATCTCAGGAGCACAAAAGCTTTTGTGCTCCTGAGATGCTGCTGGGCCTGCTGTGTTCATCCAGCCTCACATTTTATTGTCTTTGTTACCAGTCCTGTTTGGTTGAATGCTCTCACATTGCTTGTTAACAAATTAGGAGAAGTTGTCGCATTCTTTGGTACGTGTCGTAGGCTCGTACAGTATAGAGTCAAGCCATTCGGCCCATCATGTCAATGCCGACAAACAAACATCAAATTTTTTTGAAAAAATATACTTTATTCATAGAATGTACAAAAAAATAAAACATAGTTAACCAACAAACATCAAATACGCTAATTCCATTTACCTCAATCTTTTAAAAACTGAGATTGTCGTCAATAACTTATCTACATTGAATATGGATACAAACCACATTTAATTCATTACAGGCAAACAAGCCACATCTCTTTCTCCACAGATGCTGCCAGATTGTTGAGTTTGTCCAGCATTTTTCTCTTTGTTACAGAAACAGACCACAAAGTACGTGGAACAGTCCCTCTTTATGTTATCTATCTGGACTTCCAAAAGGCCTTTGATACGGTGCCTCACGGGAGGCTGCTGAGCAAGGTGAGGGCCCATGGCGTTCGAGGTGAGCTACCGGCTTGGATTGAGGATTGGCTGCCTGACAGAAGGCAGAGAGTTGGAATAAAAGGCTCTTTATTGGAATGGCAACCGGTGACGAGTGGTGTCCCGCAGTGTTCAGTGTTGGGGCCGCAGCTGTTCACCTTATATATTAATGATCTGGATGAAGTGACTGGGGGCATTCTGGCAAAGTTTGCCGATGATACGAAGATAGGTGGACAGGCAGGTAGTACTGAGGAGGTGGGGAAGCTGCAAAAAGATTTAGACAGTTTAGGAGAGTGGTCCAGGAAATGGCTGATGAAATTCAATGTGAGTAAATGTGAGGTTTTGCACTTTGGAAGAAAGAATACAGGCATGGGCTATTTTCTCAACGGTGAGAAAATTCGCAAATCAGAAGTGCAAAGGGATCTGGGAGTGTTGGTCCAGGATTCTCTAAAGGTTAACTTACAGGTAGAGTCCGTAATTAAGAAAGTGAATGTAATGTTGTCGTTTATCTCAAGAGGGTTGGAATATAAAAGCAGCGATGTGCTTTTGAGGCTTTATAAGGCTCTAGTTATGCCTCATTTAGAATACTGCGTCCAATTTTGGGCCCCACCCCTCAGGAAGGACATACTAGCCCTGGAGCGTGTCCAGCGGAGATTCACACGGACGATCCCTGGAATGGTAGGTTTAATGTATAATGAACGGCTAAGGATCCTGGGATTGTACTCATTAGAGTTTAGAAGGTTGAGGGGGAGATCTAATAGAAACTTACAAGATAATGTATGGTTTAGAAGGGGTGGACGCTAGGAAGTTGTTTCCGTTAGGCGGGGAGACTAGGACCCGTGGGAACCGCCTTAAAATTAGAGGGGGTAAATTTAAAATTGAAATGAGACGACATTGCTTCAGCCAGAGAGTGGTGGGCTTGTGGAATTCATTGCCGCAGAGTGCAGTGGAGGCCGGGACGTTGGATGCCTTCAAGGCAGATATCGACAAATTCTTGATCTCAGAAGGAATCAAGGGCTACGGGGAGAGTGCCGGGAAGTGGTGTTGAAATGCCCATCAGCCATGATTTAAATGGTGGAGAGGACTTGATGGGCCGAATGGCCTTACTTCCACTCCTATGTCTTATGGTCATATGGTCTTATGGTCTTCCGCACCTACACAGGCCCCAAACCCCACCTCTTCTTCTGTTACATTGATGACTGTATCGGCGCCGCCTCTTGCTCCCCAGAGGAGCTCGAACAGTTCATCCACTTCACCAACACCTTCCACCACAACCTCAAGTTCAACTGGGCCATCTCCAACACATCTTTCACATTCCTGGGCCTCTCAGTCTCCATCTCAGGTAACCAGCTAGATACTGATATCCATTTAAAGCCCACTGACTCCCACAGCTACCTAGAATACTCTTCGTCCCACCCACCCTCCTGCAAAAATTCCATCCCGTATTCCGAATTCCTCCGCCTCCGCCTCATCTGCTCCCACGATGAGGCATTCCACTCCCGTACATCCCAGATATCCACGTTCTTCAAGGACCGCAACTTGCCCCCGCACTGGTTGAGAACGCCCTTGACCGTGTCTCCCGCATTTCCCACATTTCCCGCAACACATCCTTCACACCCCACCCCCGCCACAACCACCCCAAGAGGATCCCCCTCGTTCTCACATACCACCCCACCAACCTCCGGATACAACGCATCATTCTCCAACACTTCCTCCATCTACAATCCGGCCCCACCACCCAAGACATTTTTCCATCCCCACCCTTGTCTGCCTTCCGGAGAGACCACTCTCTCCGTGACTCCCTTGTTCGCTCCACACTCCCCTTCAACCCCACCACACCCGGCACCTTCCCCTGCAATCGCAGAAAGTGCTACACTTGCCCCCACACCTCCTCCCTCACCCCTATCCCAGGCCCCAAGATGACTTTCCATATTAAGCAGATGTTCACCTGCACATCTGCCAATGTGGTATACTGTATCCATTGTACCTGGTGTGGCTTCCTCTACATTGGGGAAACCAAGCGGCGGTTTGGGGACCGCTTTGCAGAACACCTCCGCTCGGTTCGCAATAAGCAACTGCGCCTCCCAGTTGCGAACCATTTTAACTCCCCCTCCCATTCCTCAGATGACAAGTCCATCATGGGCCTCCTGCAGTGCCACAATGATGCCACCAGAAGGTTGCAGGAACAGCAACTCATATTCCGCTTGGGAACCCTGCAGCACAATGGTATCAATGTTGACTTCACCAGCTCAAAATCTCCCCTTCCCCCACTGCATCCCAAAACCAGCCCAGTTCGCCCCCTCCCCCACTGCATCACAAAACCAGCCCAGCCTGTCTCTGCCTCCCTAACCTGTTCTTCCTCTCACCCATCCCTTCCTCCCACCTCAAGCCACACCTCCATTTCCTACCTACTAACCTCATCCCGCCTCCTTGACCTGCACGTCTTCCCTGGACTGACCTGCCACCTCCCTCGCTCCCCACCTATCTTCTTTTCTCCCCATCTTCGGTCCACCTCCCCCTCTCTCCCTATTTTTTTCCAGAACCCTCTCCCCATCCCCCATGAAGGGTCTAGGCCCAAAAAGTCAGCTTTTGTGCTCCTGAGATGCTGCTTGGCCTGCTGTGTTCATCCAGCTTCACACTTTGTTATCTTGGATTCTCCAGCATCTGCAGTTCCCATTATTTCTGACACAGTATAACTGGCCTACATTGGTGTTTATGCTGTGCATGAACCTCCAACACTTCATTTTGCCTGAGCTGTACCTTTCACTTCTGTACCTTTCATACTTCCATCCCTGTCCAAATGCCAAAGAAACATATAAGCCATGATCAAATGGTGAAGCAGACTTGACGGGCCGAATGGCACATTCCTATCTCTTATGGTCTATTCACTATAGCTACTCATGATTCCATTCTTTATTCACCTTGGTCAAATTTCCAAAAGAAGGAACTTGCATTTACATAGTGCCTCATAACTTCAAGCCAGCAGGTAGAGTATTTTTAAAGTCTAGTTGCTGATATAATTTAGGAAGTATAGCAATTTTTTTTGCACTGCACGATCTATAATGTATGAAAAGACCAGGTTTTCTAAGGTTTGGTTGGGGAAATTAATGAATTAAGTGGGATGCAAAATTTTGATTTCCCTCAGGTGGAATGAAATGTAGAGATAAATTCACCGTTGCGTTGGGCCTCACACTGGTCTGTGGTAGGCTTGTAATTGTAATATATTTGCATACAATGAATGCTTAATAATGTAAAGCTATTTTAGAATAAGATCCTACCATCAAGATTAAGTTGTACATCATTCAGTATTGTGTACCTGTGAGCTTTGTGCGGTTGTGTCCGAGATCAGAGGCTTTCCTTGTTTAACTTTATAGCATGATTGAGGTGAGTAGGAGACTAACTGTTAACATGGAAACTTAGCAACAGCAAAGAGGGTTAGCTGAGGGCAGACAGAAATAACTCTACAGATGCCGGTATCCTGTCACCAAGTCACCCTTTACTTACACATCAACGGTCTTTGACTCTAGTCCTTTGTCTTCAGAGTCAGCTCCTAGGCTGTCAGTATTTCTGACACTCCCTTTTATCTGTCAGCCAGGTCTCCCCATTGAATCAGATTAACAGCCCCAATTCTATATGGTCCAGTTGACTGACCTCCTGCAATCACTAAGTCCCTCCCCATCTGATTCTGAGGACATAGGCAGGTCCTTTTTCTTGAAGACCCTTCTGGGGCCTTTGAGCACAGGGTCATGTTCCACTTTCTCTGCCTCCAATCTGAGCGACATGTCCCACATGGGAGCACTCCTCTTGTGCCAGGACCACCTCGGTAAAATTTCACTCTTCTTCGGGCAGCAAAGGCATCGAAGTGGTTATATCCAGCCTGTCTGATTCTGAGGACTTGTCAATGCTCGATGGGGAGGGTGAATTCACAGATTCTGGTGTTCTCTCTGACTCTTCCAAGGGGCAGGGCACAATTTGCTCCTGCACAGTTGACAAATTTGCAGCTTTCATATAGTCCACGTGCTTGTTCAGGACTGTTGCACCTACCTAAACTTTATATGTCACTGGCCCTGATCTCGACATGTGGTACACGTCGCTCAGATTGGAGGCAGAGAAAGCAGAACCTGACCCTGAGCTCAGAGGTCCCAGGAGGCTCTTCAAAACAAAGGACCTACCTATGATCTCACATTAACTATGCTTCTTACCCAACTGTGAGGCTGTTTCTGTGATTCTTACAGCAAACCTCATCCCCTGCATCAAACTGTCTCTTTCACTTGGCGGAGTCTTGTGTCTGGCATTTGGGTTCCTGATGCTGTTTCACAAACCGCTCCCCCCCTCGCCACCCGAACAGATCAGGGAAGGTCAGACTTACCCTGGGGCTGAGTCTTCTGCCCATTAGCAAATTTGCCGGTGCTATCCCTGTAGTTGCATGAAGAGTGATCCAATAATCAAGTCCAAATTCCCCACTGGTAAACCTGTTATCTGTGACCAACACTTCTGTGACTCTGTGCATTGACAGTTTTTCTATCATTGTCCCCATGTTTGACAAATGGACCCGATTCACATCCAATCACTTTGAGTGGGCATCTACAATGACTAAGAACATTGGGCCCATGAAAAGATAATTGATGTGAACCGAGATAGTAGGAACTGCAGATGCTGGAGAATCTGAGATAACAAGGTGTAGAGCTGGATGAACACGCCAGGCCAAGCAGCATCAGAGAAGCAGGAAACTGATGTTTTGGGACTAGACCCTTCTTCAGAAGAAGGGTCTAGGCCCAAAGCATTTGCCTTCCTGCTCCTCTGATGCTGCTTGGTTTCCTGTGTTCATCCAGCTCTACACCTTGTTATCTCTAATGTGTAACCGAGTCCAGGATTTACCATTCCCATCAATGTGGGGGAGCTGCTGGAAGTAATCTTTGTCCTTGTTGTCACTCTGGACACTGCCCCACCAATGTGCCTTTGTCTGCATCCAGGCCTGGCTGCTAGACATAACTTGTCATCAACATCTTCATTTTGGAAACCCTGGATAACCCTGGCAGAGTTCAGCCAATATTTCGCAGCTACCTTTGCTCAGGACAATTGCTATTACTCTCATAACAATGTGCCGTCACTTTACTGCAATCTGGTCTCTCCGAGTTCAAAACGATTTCAGTTCTAGTTGTGAGAGCCCTTTGGCTTCCCCCATGAACACTAGTTGGTTCAATTTTGAAAGGACTGGATCTTTCTGCATCCAAAGTCTAATACTATTAGCTGTGAGTGGGAGTGTGACCAGAAAATTTAAAATTATGACGGACTCTTTCATTGGGTGTGCCACTGATGGTGTATCTGCCAATGGGAGGCAGCTCAATGCATCCACATTCACTACTCGGCCTTCCAGACAGTGTTCTAATGTGTAATTATGAACACTTAGTATTAGAGCCCACTGCTGAATGCAACCCAAAAGGATGGGCTGCACTACTTTGTCTTCCTTAAGCAGGCCAAGTAGAGGTTTATGGTCCATCATTATCACAAAATTTTCATTCGTAAAGGTATTGGTGGAACTTCCTAACTCCCAATATGAGTGCCAATTCATCTTTCTCTATTTGGGTATATTTACACTCTGCATTAGCCAAAGTCCTGGATTCATATACTTTTGGGCATTCCTGTCAATTCGTCCACCAATGAGCTAATGCCATTCCGATGCCATACTGGGAGGCATTGCAAGAATACCAGATTTTTCTTGGGATCATAGTGTGCCAACGCCTTAGATGATGATAGGTATTGCTTTACTTCACCAAAAGCTAAGGTTTATCTGTGCGACCATTTCCAAGTCTGACCATTTTTTAGGAGTTGACGCAAAGATGCCAGGATTGAGGCCAGGTAATGTATGAAATTTCCATAATAATTTACCCTCCTAAGAAATGGTCTAAACTCATGGACAGACATGGGAGCTAGGGCATTTTTGAATGCCCTCACTTTATCCTCCATGGGTATAATCCAATCTTGTCAATTCTGTAACCCAAATAGGTCATTTAGGGACCTGGAACACACATTCTTCCAATCTTAGGCTCGCCTTGGAAAAAACATCTTAGAACTGTATCCAAATTCTCTAAGTGTTCCTTATTACTTTTCCATGTTATTAGAACATTATCTAGGTAAATGGTGACTTGAGGTAGATCTAGTAAAATGTTCTCTATTGTCCACTAAAAAATTGCACAGGCTAATGATTCCCCAGATGGCAATCTCATATATTGGTACAAAACCTTATGCGTATTAATTGTAGCATACTTCTGGCAATCCCGTTCTAAATGCAATTGCAAGTTTACATGACTCACGTCCAACTTCATGAAGGACAGCTCACCCCACCCCCCCCCAACCCCTGCCAGGTTTGCATGTAAATTCTCTATGTGAGGGATTGAGTATTTATTCAGCTGTGAAAAGAGGTTTACCATTTGTTTAAAATCCCTACAAAGGCAAACATCCCATTGGGCTTCAAAATCAGTGTGACCAATGTTGCCTATTCCGCAGGATGGACAGGCTTGATGATTCCTTCACTTTCCAGCCTCCTGACTTCTGCCTCTACTTTTGCCCGTAAGGCAAATGGCGCTGAATGGGTCTTGCAGAATCGTGGAATTGCTTCATGCACATGCAAGCTAGCCTTGGCTCCTTAGATAATCCCCAGACCTTCCTGCAAGATTTGTGGGTATTCAGTTAGGACTTCACTCAGGCAGCCATTTTATAATTGAAAAAATAATGAACCAATCTATGTGAACCTTTCGCGATCAACCCCCCAAACTTGGGCTTAAGCCTTTTACTACAATCTCTGGTAAATGAACTCATTGCTTTTCATAAGAGACCAGAACCAAATTTGTATCCTTAATCAGTAAAGATTCCCCGTTATAGGTTTTCAGCCTAGCTGAGGTCTTGTGCGGACTTAAGGATTGGAGTCCAGAAAGAGTTTTGTTAAAAACCCATTCTGCGATCACTGAAATGGCCACACCGGCATCTATCTCCATTGGAAATGGACGACTGTTTAACCGGATGTTTACTTTGATTGGTTCTGATTTTGATGTTGCTAAGTGATTTAAATGTTCCAAACCAGTAGATGGACTTTCCAGGATATGGGCTCCCCTGGATACCCTCCTGGACTTCAACCTATGAGTTACTTTACTCAATTTAGATCTAGTAGGACTCTTTAACTGTCTCAAGCCTGCATACTGGCAGCAGCTACAATCCTGAAGAAAATTTAAAAATTTTGGCGGAGGCTTGGGTTTGTTTTATGGTTTTGCTGTGGGCCAACCTACAGACCCTCTGATCATGATATGTACTGAGTAAGTCTATGCAATTACCTTCACTTAGGTGGTCTACCCCAAGCTCAGATGGCCTGGCAAGTGTGTCCACTTCCATTGGAATACCTCATGTTCGACTTGCCACATTTTCCAATGATAAAGCCAGTTATAGCACCTGTTTGAAGAACAGTTGCACATTTTTTGTAAAGTTGCATCATTAATCCCACATACTAAATTGTCTCTAAGTATCTCCTGAAGAGTTAAGTGAAAGTCACAGGCTTTTGCCAGGTGTCTTTACCTTGTCAAAAATCCCCATATTTATTCCTCTGGTTCTCGAATTACCGACTGAAAATTATAGCATCTCAGAATTAGAGGAGGCTTGATTTGTAATATGCATTATCTATGACCTTCAATTCTAAATTTCAATTAACTCAGCTAAGAATAACCTCACACAATCTTCTTGACAATAGAGAGATGGAGAGAGGGCAGAACAAACCAATACAACATTGTTTCCTTCTGTAACAAAAGCCTTCCCTGCATTGATGTGTGCCAACCATATGGTGATTCTTGTGTCTTTAGCTCTCACATTAGGCTCAACAAATAATGATGTGCTCAAAAATAAATATAATGTGAATTATTTACCAAGTGAAATCTAAAATTGAAAGAAAGCATGAGCTTCACCTTTGTACTCACAGGAAGTCTTATACTAATTACAATGGAATTGAGTGGGAAAGTGCGGCCACAATACATAGACTCCCTGTTTGTATAAAAGCCTCGCTTCTAGCCCGCCTGTACCTGCTGTATTGTCATTTCACACCCGGATTCACCTGTGAAACATGACCTGCTGTACATTCAGCCATGTCTCCCATGCACACCATCAAATTCTTTAAATTTCAGTTTCAATCACATGGCAAATGTGGCATACATTCTGGTTTCCCCCATCAGGAATGACATACTGCTGACATAATTCCAGAGCTTATATTAAGATCTTCAACAAAAGACAGAAGGGAGAGGTCTGGGGAATAAAAGGAAATATGGTACACATGGTATTGAAAGTTTGTTAGTAGTATCATGAATTGAGTCAAAAAAAATCAGTTGTTAACACATATTTGTGTATATCCTTGATGACTGTTTTAAAAACCTATTAAACAACTCTACAAAGTGGTTATAATAATCATATGATTGGATTTTGCAGTAGTTTTCTGGAAAATTCTCAAAGGCCAACATCAGCCAAACAATGACTGTTGTAATTTCTGATGTGGCTAGAATGTTAAACTATTAATTTATATGCTAATAGAAACATAATTGCCTCCTGCTGAATAAGTTACACCATCTTATTGGTAGGTGTTCTGAAGACTTTCCATTTAAACAATTGTCTATGGTCCATTCCATGGGTGATCTGCAATGCAAGCTTTTGTCTCCAACTCATCCAACCTGACATCCAATGCAGATGGGAGATTCAGTCACATGATTCCCACAGTATAGAACAGTGCTGCCTTTCTAACCTTAAAATTTTGAAATAGCAAACAGTTAAGGGGTCAGCGCTGCCTCATATCACACCTACTGGTAAAATCAGTATCCCTGTTTCTGGGCTGCAAACAAAATTTTTTGGCCTGTAAAAC
The DNA here is from genome assembly GCF_030684315.1 of Stegostoma tigrinum. Classification (NCBI taxonomy): domain Eukaryota; kingdom Metazoa; phylum Chordata; class Chondrichthyes; order Orectolobiformes; family Stegostomatidae; genus Stegostoma; species Stegostoma tigrinum. Next base: position 45,423,537 of record NC_081369.1, on the reverse strand, counting down.
GTAGCCACCAGCCAATGCTTGTTCACTCTGCAAGTTAAAACCAGAAATCACATTTCAGTAACACATCCTCAGAAAAATTTCAAAGGGATTTTTGAAGACAAGGCACTGTTTACAATTCCTCAGCTGCTGGCTAGCCAACCAACCAACCGACCCATCCTAACAAAGTAATTCCACGCTGTTAACTCCAACTTTGGATGTTTGGACTCCATCTTAAACAGTTAGAGAAATGGTAAATGGCTGACCCTTAGACATTTAATGTGCAAGCCATTACTAATTGAATAGTCTGTTTATCTACCTCAATTTTATGGTCTGGTTATTAATAGGAAGGACAGTCCCAGGACAGAGCTCTGCTTTGTCAGGAAATCTGATCCTGACTCCTTCAGAAATATGGAACGCAGCTGAAATAACACAATTCCTCTGTAGTGCAGGATAGTCAGAGGAAATCATGCAGATTTCTTTCTGCAGCATTGTGCGGATATGAGATTTAGATGTCTAGCAGCTCAACCAGACACCTTGACATGATGAATCATACCAGTTTTCTCTCCATAGAAGCTTCCAGACCTGCTGAGTTTCTCCAGGGTTCTCTGTGTTTCTTGCAGTCATTTTGATAGCTGCTGTGTAAGGCTAAGTATGTAAGGTTAGAGTGGCTGTTGGTTAAGGGTCAGAGTGCAAGGTGGGTGCAATGATATGAAAATGATGAAAGGTTTAGGGTAGGTCAGGGAGATGGGTATGTTGTGGCCAATGAGTTGAAGGGATTGTTGGGACCAAAGGGCTTCTCCAATGATTATCTGGTCATCAAATATCAGGGCCAACATCTTCTCATATGTTTGTAAATGTGTTGTTTTGCAAAGCTTTTCCCATATTGACAAATGTGTGAAATAAAGTTGATTTTTAGTTTAACTTTATTACTATGTTGTTGTGATGCTTCTAAAGTTGGATTCCACACATAAAGGGAGTTGGAGAAATATGCCCAGGCTATTTATAAAGACGGGGAAAAGTTAAATCACAATCTGTTTATGGGTTTGTGGTGTGAATAGTGTGAGAGATTTGTTTAAAACTCCCGAGCTATATGTAACAGCAAGAAGGATACAAAGTGGGAGAATACAGACAAAAAGAAAGTCTCTTAGGAGCATAGGGCTGCTCTCATTAGAGATATATGGGAACTCTTTTGTAGTAATTGTAACAAGGTAAGCTAGGTGGACCTCAGAATATAATTTCTCTGATCTGGGCTGTTGATCTGGTCTAATCAGGGAGATCTGACTGACAGATATAAACAGGAGTGTTGGAGGTTCTGTTCATTCTTAGACCTGGCTCTGAGGAAGCTGATCAGTGTCAAGGCCTCTCCATGTGAAAATAAAGGGTGACTTGTGACAGGATAACAGCCTTAATGGAGTTATTTTATTTTAACCTGAGGGTCACCTCACCTTAGACAAGTGGAGAGATTGAGATGGCAGGACATTCATGTTGACCTCAGCTAGTACGAAAATTGAACCTGCACTGTTGGAATCATTCTGTATTGCAAACAAGCCATCCAGGTAACTGAAATAACATTTATCTTACCAGGTACAAACAACACCTTGTACCATTTTTTAAAATATGTTATTCACTTTTTTGATTTTTCAGTCCAGGCATTCAAAACAATGCAAAGATGTGGTCTCTCACAAAAGTCAATCATCTCAACTTGGTGACAAAAGTGGAGAAATTCCTGAGGGCAGTGTCCTAGGCCCACCTAATCTCAGCTATTTTATCAATAATAGCATATGATCGGAGGAGGGGATGTTGATGATGATTGTGTATTGTTCCGTACCCAGTTGTAACTCTGCAGATAATGAAGCAGCCTGTGCCTATACGTAGCATCACCCGGAAAACATCCATCCTTGAGATGATATGTGCCAAGTAACACTTGCACAGAGTTTTTTTTAAATTCATTCCTAGGATGAGGGCATCACTGGCTAGGCAGCATTTATTGTCCATCCCCAATTGTCCAGAGGGCAGTTTAAGGGTTGACCACATTGCTGTGGGTCTGGAGTCACATGTAAGCCAGACCAGGTAGGGATGGCAGTTCCTTCCTTAATCAACATTAGTGAACCAGGTGGGTTTTCCGTCACAATTAACAGCAGATTCATGATTATCATTAGACACTTCATTTTTTTTTTAATTGAATTCAAATTCCACTATCTGCTCTGCTGGGATTCAAATCCAGAGCTCCAGAATATTAACTTGGTCTCTGGATTAACAGTCCAGCGATAATACTACTGGGCCATTGCCTCCCTTAAGTGTGAGCTATCAAAGAAAAGATGATGACATTTACATTGGCAGAATGGAGAAGGATATTGATCTCCTTCCGACAATGTTGCGCATTCCCCCAGGCAGCTGAGCCAGGAGCCACCCATGGATGGGTATGGCATGGTCTGATGGTTGTGGCCTCCCCAACCAGTCATGGGAGACTTCCTGCCTTTGTGCCAATCCATCCACCAGGATTCCAGGTCCCTGCCCACAAAGCAGGGCTCTGACTTGCCCCTGTCTGCCACGTCCAGGACCATTGTCAGGAACGAGTTAAAGGGCAGGGCAGTTACAGACTGACAGTACTTGTCCAGATGCATAATGGGCATTGCAAGATTGTGCAGATGCAAAGGGAGCTTTGTGAATTCTGGAGTATCTACAGAGAGGTGAGTTGTACTGGGAACAGCACATAGTGGAATGGCACAGAAATTGGATATGAGGGGCACCTCAGAGGCACAGTAGATCATCAATGATGCAAGTTTGGTAAGATACGCCAGGACAACGCATTTGGTCTCATGGCAAATAACTGTCCAAAACCTCAACACAACTTAAATTAGCCAAGTAATGTAAAATATGGCCCAAAGTTTTAATTGTCTTTTAACGTGTGAACTGGCTGCATGTTTAGAAGCCTTAAAAATCTTTAGTACGTCCAACCAAGGGGTTTAAAATCTTATCCTCACCTGCTCTTTCCAACTCCATTTTGATTTAGCACCCACCACATCTCCCTACCTCCCTTCCACCTTTTATGATTTGCCTTGGTGTGAATGGGCTTTGCTCATAAATTATGCAATTGAAAAGCATGGCTGATTTACTGATATGGTTAATAGATAGAAAAAATGAATTAAAATGGATGATTTCTTTTTGAGGAAAAAAAAGCTCACTTGTGTGTAAGAGCTCTTCTGGATAAACAGAGAAATAAAAATTTAAAATGACCTGCATGTGTCAGTGAAATGTGATAAAATATTTGTCTTGGCAGCTACAAAAGCAGTTTATTGACATTACTCCAAAGACTACCACTACGTCACTTTGAATGCTTGGCGGCTTTCCACAACCAATAATTGTGTGAAATCCTGACCCCACAGTTTGATTGGCGACTCAAAGAGTGTAAAGGATTAACGGGGTCAAATTTTGGCTCATGAGTCAGATAACAGAGAAAAAAATATTTAGGGTCACTGCGTCTATCTCAGTAGAAGTGGCTGGATTTTTGTACTGGGCTGTGGGGGCAGGATGCTGTGTTTGAGTTTTCTGCTTGTGTGATTCATGCACTATCCCTTTTCATGCAGCCATTAAAAAGGGATCACTTGAAAATGGGTAGGAGGCATCTGGATTCGGGGCCTGGCTAAACTAAAAAATTCAACCCATTATGTTTGATGTGGCATTATGAATACCAATTTGTTGGTTGTTATAATGGATTGAGTACTTGAGGGGATATAAATGTTTTGAATGGCTTTCTTGAATTGGAGCATGACCTTTCACTATAGTCAAGGCTTCAATAGATACGTGGAGATTTATTTTTGTTTGTTATACCTGAAACTTATATTGTCACTGATATGCATCCAGGGTAACTACACCCGTGACTCATAGAATCTCTACGGTGTAGAAAGAGGCTACTTACCTCATCAATCCCCAAAAGGGCATCTCACCCAGACCTAGCACCCCACCCTATCCCCGCAACCCTGAATTTCTTATGGCTAATCCACCCAGCCTGCACATCCCTGGATGCCATGGTAATTTTAGTATATCCAATCTGCCTAACCTACACATCTTTGGACTGTAGGTGGAAACTGGAGCACCGGAAGGAAACCCATGCAGACACGGGGGAGAATGTGCAAACTCCACACAGATAGTCAACAAAGGGTGGAATCAATCCCAGGCCCCTGATGCTGTGAGGCAACAGTGCTAACCACTAAGCCACCGGCAACCATCCTCTCCAGAAGAAGATCTTGCTACTTTTGAGTGAATTTCTCCTCAGGCAGACCTGGGGGTGAGTGAGGAGATTTCACAACTTCCGCTACACAACTCAGGTGTGAAAATCTGTACCTTATGGATAGTGCTAGATGAAATGGGGCTGGAGGGAGCCTCTTCTAATGTATAAACCTGGGAATCAATCAGTTAAACCAAATGGCCTGTTCAATAATGATCATTATCTGTAATTACAGCTAAACTTAACAGATTAGATAGTTATAATTTTTCTCATTTTACACGAAATCTTTCTTTTCACACCTATAAAGTATTACAGGAATCAGATTTCGACGTCAACTAATCAATGAGCCATGGCTCAGTTGGTAGCATCTTTGCCTTCAAGTCTGTAGTTTCATGTTCAGTTCCCATTTCAAAACCTGAAGGCAAAGTCTAACCTGATGCTCCACTATAGCACTACTGTCTTATAGATTATGGATGGGATGTTAAATATTGGCCATGTCACACATCTTACGTAGGTGTAAAAGATCCCAAGGCACTATTTCAAAAAAGGAGAGGAGATGGGTTGTCCCTGTTATCATGATCCAAACTTTTCCACTAGTCACTTTCACAAAAACAGATCAGCCATTATCATGATGCTATTTATGGGAACCTGCTGTGTCCTGATTGACTACTGTTATGGACCATGTCAGACCCTCTCAAAATATTTTAAGAAGGCACCCTAGACCTTAACATTTTCTTACTTTAAAGGCAAACATGGAGTGAAGATCCAGGTGTGATACAACTGGTTGAATTTGAAAGCCCACTGGGCTTTAAGCAAAACAAAACTTATTTAAATGCTATAGTTGAAACACGAACAGAAGAAAGCAGAATTTAGAGTAACTTAACTATTGGAAAGCCTAACCGACATGATTCAGCAACTTAACTAATTAACTGTTCCAATATAGTAACATCCCATAAACACACCCTTTGGCAAAAAGCTAAATTCAAACACAGATTCTTACAGGCAGGAGGGAACAACATCCAGAGAGTTGTTTCAGAGAAAGTTGGGGCGACCATTTACTGAAGCTTGCAACACTTTTGGTACTCAAGACATCTCACGACTGCTGCAGCTAAAATAACTCGAAAATACCTGAACTGGGAGAACTGGCTACTCCCCTTCCATTGTTAAACAGCTCCTCCCAAGACTCTTCCGTCCCTCTGCATTTACAATCGCTCTTCAGAAAAAACCCAGGACAAAATAGCCTTTTAAAACTGACAGCATTGTCGCACTATTGTCCTTTCTATATTACAATAACGATTGCATTTCAAAAGTAATTAATTTCATTGACTGTAATGTGCTTTGTGACATGCTCAGATTAGAACTTAGAACTTAGAACAGTACAGCACAGTACAGGCCCTTCAGCCCACAATGTTGTGCTGACCTATTACCCTATCTAAGATCTAACATGCATACCCTACATTTTACCATTATCCATGCGTCTATCCAAGAGTCACTTGAATGTCCCTAACGTATCTGACTCCACTACCTACCACCGCCGGCAATGCATTCCACACACCCACCACTCTGTGTAAAGAACCCACCTCTGACATCTCCCCTATACTTTCCTCCAATCACCTTAAAATTATGCCCCCTCGCAATAGTCATTTCCACCCTGGGAAAAAAGTCTCTGATTACCCACTCTATCCATGCCTCTCACCATCTTGTACACCTCTATCAAGTCACCTCTCATCCTTCTTTGCTCCAATGAGAAAAGCTCTAGCTCCCTCAACCATTCTTCAGAAGACTTGCCCTCCATTCTGAGTAGCACCCTAAAAAAAAACTCCTCTGCATCCTCTCTAAAGCTTCCATATCCTTCCTATATGGAGGTGACCAGAACTGAACACAATATTCCAAGTATGGTTTAACCTGGGTTTTATAGAGCTGCAGCATAACCTCGTGGCTCTTAAACTCAATACCCCTGCCAATGAAAGCCAACACAACATACCCCTTCTTAACGACTCTATCAACTTGAGTAGCAACTTTGAGGGATCTATGGAAGTGGACCCCAAGATCCCTCTGTTCCTCCACAGAGCAGAGAATCCTGGCAATAACCCTGTATTCTGCATTCAAATTTGACCTTCCAAAATGAATCACTGTACTTTTCCAGATTGAATTCCATCTGCCACTTCTTTGCCCAGCTCTGCACCCTGTCAATGTCCCTTTGCAACCTACAACAACTCTCTACACAATCCACAACTCAACCAACTTTGTGTTATTGTCAAACTTACTAACCCACCTTCCACTTCCTCATCCAAGTCATTCATAAAGATCAGAAAGAGCAGAGGTCCCAGAACAAATCCCTGTGGGACACCACTGGTCACCAAGCTTCAAGCTGAAACTTTCCATCTACTACCACCTTCTGCCTTCTGTTGGACAGCCAATTCTGTATCCCAATAGCCACATTTCCCTGAATCCCATGCCTCCTTACTTTCTGAATGAGCCTACCACAGGGAGCCTCATCAAATGCCTTGCTAAGATACATATTCACCTTGTCCAATGTTCGACCTTCATCAATTGTGAAAGGTACTGTAAAATGATGTCTTTCTTTTTAGTCATATTCTATCAAAACAGCAACTAATATTTTCACTTTGCAGTGAACAGGACCCACAACTTACACAGGGTATCTGTTAGATGGGTGAATGACTGAAGACTGATTGAGTGTGAGTGTGTGTATGTTTGGGTTAGTGAAATTTCTTTAAGAAATAATTAGCCTCAGGAGTAGTAAGTATATTTACAGAATAGCAAGTAAGAGGCCTCTTGTCATTTAATGGTGTTACCATCACTGAATCATGGGGTTAACACTGACCAGAAATTCAACTGGTCTTGTCATTTAAATATAGTGGCTACAGGAGCAGGTTCAAGTCCAGGAAAACTACAGTGAGTAAATCATCACCTAAATTGCTAAAGCCTGCCCACCATCGACAAGTACAGTTAGGAGTGTTATGGAATACTCCCCATTTGACTGGATAACTGCAATTCCAACAATGCTCAAGAAGCTTAACACCATCCAGGACAAGGCAGCCTGCGTTATTGCCACCAATCCAGCAGCAACCTCTACCTTCACCATCAATGTTCAGTTGTGGTACTGCAAGATGCACTGCAAAAATTCACTGAAGATCCTTAGGCAGAATCTTCCAAACCCATGACTGTTCCCATTGCGAAGGACAAAAGCAGCCGATACACGAGAGAACTACCACCTGCAAGTTCCCCTCCAAGCCACTCACCACCATCCTGACTTGTAAATATAATGTCATTCTGTTGCTGGATCAATACCTTGGAATCCCCTCCTGAAATATCTGCACAATATCCCATTACCAAGTCACCCTTTATTTATACGGGCACAGACCAGCCAGTTCAGAGCGAGCCCATAGAAAGAAGAGACTCTCTGAGTGTCCTTTTTTTTTTAAAGAGTTAACCTACTTTTTGAATTAACCTGTTCAGAGATGCATTACACACCTCTGGTGCAGGTGGGACTTGAAACCAGGGCTCCTGGCCCAGGGGTAGGAATACTCCCAGTGTGCCGCAAGAGGGCCCTGACTGGTTTATATTTGTCAGCCACAGTTCCCTGATTGAGCCAGGTTAATAACTCCAATCAAGGTACTCATTGTCAATGGATCCACCTGGGCCTTGTCCCAACCACTACACCTCTCTATTTGCATTGTGGCTTAACCTACAGTGCATGGACTGCAGTGGTTCAAGAAGGCAGCTCACCACCACCTTCTCAAGGGCAACTTGAGACGGGCAATAAATGCTGGCCAGCCTGTGATGCCCACATCCTACGAATGAATAAAAAAAATACACTCACATACCAAATAGCACTTTTATTCCTCTGTTAATAGTTATTCAGCTGAACAGCAAAATGTTCAATACACTGCAACTTTGTTTGGTATACAAATTTGGCAGTTTGGGCCCAGTTGGGCAAAATCCAATAGATAAGTGGAATTCAAATTCGGAAATATTTCACCACAATTGTTCCTACTTTTCATAATATTGAACTTGATTCCAAGAAATCAAAAGGTTAAGACAACAAATATTACAAGTCTGTTAATATAGATCTCATTAAAATGTTTATAAGCATCTACCAGAGCACTTCACATAAAAATACAGAAGATGGCGCTCTCTGAACATTTTTCACCCATCAGGTAGCATAAACTTAATGATGACCGCTGAGCTTAGCAGTACGTAAAATTTCAAATTTGAAAATATTTGCATTGCAAGCCTTCAAATAAAGTGACTATTCACTGAATTTAAATTTGATAAATAAGTCAAGCAACATTTAAATCTTGTGCTATTTATTGTGTTAACTGTCTTGTGCAACGCATCTAAAGACACACTATTCAGTCTGATCTTGTGAGAGAACTCACAACCGGTTTTAGAATTTGACCGAAACAATTACCAGTGAATGATGTTACATAGAACATTAAAAAAACAAAGCACTGATCTCATTTCAGAGGAATAGGGCGGCACGGTGGCTCAGTGGTTAGCACTGCAGCCTCACAGCGCCAGGGACCCGGGTTCAATTCCAGCCTTGGGCAACTGTCTGTGAGGAGTTTGCACATTCTCCCCGTGTCTGCGTGGGTTTCCTCCGGGTACTCTGGTTTCCTCCCACAGTCCAAAGATGTGCAGGCTAGGTGGATTGGCCAGGCTAAATTGCCCATGGTGTTCACGGGTGTGTGGGTTATAGGGGGATGGGCCTGGTTGGGATGCATCAAGGGGCAGTGTGGACTTGTTGGGCCGAAGGGCCTGTTTCCACACTGTAGGGAATCTAATCTAATCTAAAACACAGCAGGCTAGGCAGCATCAGAGGAGCAGGAAAGCTGACATTTCAGATTGGGGCCCTTCTTCGGAAATGGGATTTCTGAAGAAGGGTCCCAAACCAAAACGTTCCCCATTTTTGAAGAAGGGTCCCAACCCGATACATCCCCCATTTCCGAATAAGTGTCCTGACTCAAAATGTCAACTTCCCTGCTTTTCCAAAGCTGCTGGTCTGCTGGGTTCCTCCAGCTCCACTCTGTGTTATCTTAGACTCCAGCATCTGCAGTTCTTACCATCCATGATCTCATTTCAATTCTATTTGCATCAATTTTGTTAAATGATAGAAACCTTGACAGATTGTTGCAGTAAATCTTGGAAATTGCACACACTGAAGTCATGTGGTGCTAGTGGTGGAGGGAGTAAATATTTAAGATGGTAGAGCTGTGGTGTATAGTGATTTACACCCTACCAATAATCAGCACATGCCTTAAAGGAATGGAAAAGTGGACAATTTGTGGAAAAGGAGGTGAGCCCCCATGTTGGTGGGCAGGTTTGTTTCTCTTCTGGCTTCACAAAAAATGTAAACAATGACAATTAATAATCACATTTTCATAGAATCTATGCAGCATGGAAGCAGGCCATTAGGCTCATTGGTCCATGCCAACCCTCATAAAAGCATCCCACCCAGACCCACCCCTTTACCCTACATTTTCCATGGTCAATCCACCTAATCCTGCACATCATTGGATTTTTGGAGGAAATGAAGCACCCACAGGAAACCCCTGTAGACACAGGAAGAACATGCAAGCTCTACATAGACCGTCACCTGAGTGTGGAATCAAAACTGGGTCCCTGGCACTGTGAGGCAGCAGTAATAACCAATTATCCAACATGCCACCCATTTTGTTCCAGTACCTTTTGGGGATGGTCACCTATTATTAAAGTTTATTCTTACTATTCATAATTACTTTATTGGACAAACATTCTTATTCTTAATGATTGTTCTTGCTCTCAACCATGCCCTTACTCTAAAGAAACAATTTTTCACAGAGCATGAAAATTTTAACATTTTATCATCAGATAATTATTACACAACAAAATTAAATTATAAGTGATAATTTAATGAAGTCAACATCATCCAGTCAGAGAGATCCTAAAATCTCCGTCAGAAAATGCCACCATTTTAAAATCTATTGCATCTGGATGTGAGTTTGCTCGCTGAGCTGGAAGGTTAGTTTTCAGACGTTTCGTCACCATTCTAGGTAACATCATCAGTGAGCCTCCGACAAAGCGCTGGTGTTATGTCCCACTTTCTATTTATCTGGTTAGGTTTCCTTGGGTCGGTGATGTCATTTCCTGCGTTGGTGATGTCATTTCCTGTCCTTTTTCTCAGGGGATGGTAGATTGGCTCCAAATCAATGTGTTTGTTGATGGAGTTCTGGTTGGAATGCCATGCTTCTAGGAATTCTCATGCGTGTCTCTGTTTGGCTTGTCCTAGGATGGATGCGTTGTCCCAATCAAAGTGGTGTCCTTCCTCATCTGTATGTAAGGATACGAGTGATAGTGGGTCATGTCGTTTTGTGGCTAGTTGATGTTCATGTATTCTGGTGGCTAGCTTTCTGCCAGTTTGTCCAAAGCAGTGTTTGTCACAATTCTTGCAAGGTATTTTGTAGATGATGTTTGTTTTATTTGTTGTCTGTATAGGGTCTTTTAAGTTCATTAGCTGCTGTTTTAGTGTGTTGGTGGGTTTCTATTGCATCCAATATTTTAGCTAGATGATCACTCCACATAATGATAGTTCTTTCTTTGAAAAGCATTGTTTTTTAAATTATCATGACATTAGTTTGAGCTTTTATTTCCTAATTCTATTCACAAAAATTGATTTAAAGTAATATTCTGAGGTAACCTTTCCTGCATCCTTAAAGATTTGGGCCAATATTAATCATATCTGTATAATACCACATCAGACTTCTTTGATATGGAAAAAAGATCAGATTTTTCCAGCATTTCCCCATAGTTCAGTTGAGTGTTTAGTCTTCCTGCTATCCTCTTACCCCTTGACCTTCAGAAGTGGATACCATTTAAAACTACAGACTGACCAGGTCATTTATTTTGAAATGCAGCTTTGAGACAGTTTAAATAAATTAATAGTTATGCACAAGAACACAATGTGAGAAGATACATAATCTATCCTGGACTATATGATCAGAAGTGCATGAAACTTCTCAGTTCTTCCAACTATCAAATTGTAAAACCAAAACCTTTCCTTGCTAATAACAATTCAATATTACTCTTCATTCACAATGAAGTCAGTTCATTTTCAATGCACAACATGAGATACTGGTGGACATCCATATTTTCATATTTCCCTGTCCTCTTTTATCCTTTCAACGATAAGGCAAGCATGGTCATCTTTAATGAAAAGAAGGAAAAGTTGACAAAGTTAGTTGCTTTAGAACATAGAACATAGAACATAGAACATAGAACAGTACAGCACAGAACAGGCCCTTCAGCCCACAATGTTGTGCCGACCATTGATCCTCATGTATGCACCCTCAAATTTCTGTGACCATATACATGTCCAGCAGTCTCTTAAATGACCCCAATGACCTTGCTTCCACAACTGCTGCTGGCAACGCATTCCATGCTCTCACAACTCTCTGCGTAAAGAACCTGCCTCTGACATCCCCTCGATACTTTCCACCAACCAGCTTAAAACTATGATCCCTCGTGCTAGCCATTTCTGCCCTGGGAAATAGTCTCTGGCTATCAACTCTATCTATGCCTCTCATTATCTTGTATACCTCAATTAGGTCCCCTCTCCTCCTCCTTTTCTCCAATGAAAAGAGACCGAGCTCAGTCAACCTCTCTTCATAAGATTAGCCCTCCAGTCCAGGCAGCATCCTGGTAAACCTCCTCTGAACCCTCTCCAAAGCATCCACATCTTTATAATGATTTGATTGATCATCTCACAATTGGATAGCAAGGAGAGAGAAGATCCACATTGTCAAATTTTCTTTAATTTCACTGTCAACTTTTAGGTACTTAATACTGTGCTTTAATCGGTGATTTCCAAGATTGGTGTTCCTCCGTCTGCGAACTAATAGGAACATAGAAACCTAATTCCTAATTGGTGTTTTTCGAATATTCTTTCAGAATTATTGTCATTAGGTTAGTTTGTTCGTTGGTGGTGTTAATGTGTTGAAATTAGTGGGACTAATCATGACATAATTGTTGCTGCCTGGATTTTTTGTTAGCCTATGTCAGAAGAATAATGGAGAGGAATATTAGGCTTCCAAGTCATAACAAATGAAAGGGAAAGGGAGGTTACTGTTTCAAAGATAAAGTACCATAATAATTCATCCCTGAAGACTACATTAAAAATAAGTTGTCCTCCTAGCCTCTTTTTAAGATACTTCCTTTAAGACTGTAAACATCAGAATTAGTAAAGCAAGTGTGCAACATTTGATGGACTTTCTTTGTGTCCCTTTTCTGGTTTTGTAATATAAATCAACATCTAATAATGATCTGGTGTTCAAAACAATGAAATGTTTAAGAATTAATTATGTTTGAAATATATTTCTTTCTCAGCTAAATGAATTAGAACCTATATGAGGCACAAAAATTAGATTTCAGACCACTGCTGCATATAAAGTTCCATCTCCATGTAACAAAAGAAAACTCTAAAATGGGCCGCATTTCAAAATTGAAAATCTCATCTCTTTCCATAACTTGTAATTAGGATGTATAATTAAATGCAGGACATCTATTTTAATCAAAACTGCGGATTGATGATGGTCATCTTTCATGAAACAATAGTGCGATTTTCAAAAATTGTCCAACATTTTATTTCTGTCAGGTTGTGTCTTATAATCACCAAAGACATTCCGAAAGTAAAATTAGTGGCTTCCACTGAGTTCATCTTTAATATATCTCTGTATCCCTTGAAATGGTTTTGTAATATTTTTATAGAGCATTGCAATTTAATATACTGCATAGTAGTTGCCACCCAATTAAGCGTGTTTGTAAGTGTGCCAGATCATCATTTCAACCATGATAGCTTGTGATTGTCTGGTGATTCATTGTCTGATAGTAACTCAGAAGGTACAAGAAGTGACAGTATTCAAGTATGGCCTTTGAGTGAAGTGTTTGCAAAACACAGGGCTTTTAATACATAATGGTGGTTTCATTTGATTGCAGAAGTTGATATGTTTTTCTTCCCCACCCTATATGTGTAACATAGCTCTATTTATTTTTTTAAAAATTCAGTTGAAACTTATCCCTTTTACTTGCTGAACTCTCATGTGGATCGTTTCAGCAGTTTTCAGACATCTTAAATCCAGGTGGCTAGTATAAAAGTAAAAATGAGAAAGTAGAAACCGTCACCATGCACAGGCGAATCTGGGAATTATCTTTCTGCAAATACTTCAAATACTTGTGGATGAGAGAAATATGTCTTAAATTCTCTCCTTTAGTTTTAACTTGTCTGTAAAATTCTGGAACATAATTAATGTAGGAGTAAAATATTATCAATTTTGTTGCTGCTGGCATTCGGACTTTTATGATCTAAGGGAAACGTGTTCATCTACACACTGCAAATATTTGGTTTGTCAGTCTGAATAGACATTCTAGTTAAAATTAACAAATTGCACAACAGGGTCTCAAAAGCAATAGTCATTTGGCTTTCACGGAAAACTCACATTAATAACTATTATGGTCATTGTCTCATAATTCACAGTCTCTTAACCAGTCAGATATATAATTTAAATTCATTTGAATTAATTGAAGTGTTTGTATCAGTTCCCAAACATATTTCATTATTTGGCTCTGCAAACATTTCATCTGGTTCCTGTGTTCAGAATGATCTCCTGCACCCTTTCCAATTGGGAAGAAAAATGCTTTTCACTTTCTCAATCTGCCTCATCATCTTCGATGATTTGCCCATATATTCCCAGGTTCCTCTTCTCCTGTGCCCCCTTTACAATTGTAAGCTTTATTCTATATTGCCTTTCCTCACTCCCCCTAAAGGCAAAACAGCATGTTATTGGAAGAGTTCAGTGTTTCCATAAGTAAAGAATGATTTCAAAGTTCTGGAGTCTATATCAGTCATGATTGAAAGTGAGCAATTAAATAACTGTTGGCAGGAGGAAACTTCATGATCATCTTCAACATCAATGAGGCTAAAGTAATGTACCTAAGTGCAAAAGACAAGACTGAAGTGTTTGTAATCACCTTAACTAAAAATATTGGATGAAATATCCAACTCAGGCTTCTCTTAAGGTCCTCAGCATCACAGATGTCAATCTTGAGACAAGTTGATTCAATCCATGTAATAAAAAGTAGTGATTTCTGACACTGAAAACTGCAAAGATAGTGGATCTCACTGATACTGTTAAAGATTTGTGCTCCAGAATCTGCCTTGCTGGTATCCAAGTTGTTCCAATGTAATACAGTACAGTTGTATATCTAATAATGCAAAAAATTGCTCAAGTTTGGATTGTCTACAAAAAACCACAGCAAATCCATTCTTTTCAATTAGTATCTCACATAATTACTCTAAACAATTAGTAAAGCAATGGAAGGCACTGTCAGCTGTGCTATCAAGTGGCATTTACTCAGCCATAACTTTCATTTGGGTACCCCCAGGGCCACTCAGCCTTGATCCCAAAATAGACAGAAGAGGTGAATTCCAGAATGTGAGGTGAAAGTCACAGACTTCAAGGCAGCATTTGACAATGATTGACATCGAGGATCTCTAATAAAATTGAAGCCAATACGGATCAGGATGAAAACTTTCCACTGGTTGGAGTTGTGCTTCCCACAAAGAAAGATTGTGACTGTTGGAAACCAATTATCCAAGCTCCAGGATATTACTGCATCCCAGTCAGCTTCAACCCCTTCATCAATGAACTTCTCTCCATTGTAATGTCAGAAGTGGAGATGTTGGCTGCTGCTTGTACATCCTGAAAAACTCAACCGAACATTAGTCTGGGAATAACTTTGCCACATGGCCTATGTTGGCAGAAGGTAGCAGTTCACCATTATCTTCTTAAAGGCAATTAGAGATGAGCAATAAATATTGACTTTCTCAGCAGATTCGATGAATGAATGAACAAATAAATGAGTGAGCTATGTAAAAGAATATTAGGGCGGATGATATGGTTAGTCAAAATGCATATGAGGTGTTTGACAATTTGTCAAATAATTTCTTTCATTTTGACAAGTGTACAGAAGATGTGCTATCTTCTCTACTTTATATTTTATGATTAATTTCTTTTACTGAACATCACTCTTAATGGGCATTATCATTTTTAATATTGTTGATGACTGTCACAGACAAAATAATAAAATTCTGGTTTCAATTAGCAGGTAAAAGTGAACATTTTTAAGTATCAATGATATAGGTCATCATGATGAACAGTGAAGGCTATTGTCTGTTTTACGTGAAAAATTCTGTGATAGTTGCGTGTTTAATACTGCAGATCTATCAATAGGAATGTTGATTATTATGTAAGCATAAATCGCCAAGGTAATTAATGTCAAACAACTGACTCTCTTTAAGGTTTAGTTGTCAACACTATTCACTCTTTCCTAAAGCAATCTGGAACTATACCAAAATATATTATAATCCAGAGACAGCTTTGAATTCCTAGTGTTTGGTAAACAAAACTGTATAATATCAGGAAACTTCTAAATGAAGCAAAATCCTAAGCAATTTTTTTTCAATTTTAACATTCAGAATGTTATTATAACATTATGGTGTCTGAACAGAAAAGGTATAATGATATCATGTTTCTATTTTGCCTGTGCAACTGTTCACAGCCCATTAGAGGAGTGAATTGGTGCTACTCAGGATATTATAATTATGCTAATTGTAGATAATTAATTTATGTTAATCAAATCAGTGAGAAACTGGAGCTCCCCTAGGTCTTGAAAGTCCTGTCTCTGGAACCATGGAGAGTATAATTGTTATGTCATTATAAATGATTCTTTAACAATTATACTAATTGAACTTGATATACATGTGTGCCTTAGGTTAATTTGAACAAAAACGTTTTCTACATTCAAAAATGAAAGAATTCAAAATATTCTCAACATAATTGAACAAAAGAAAAAGCTCATTAATATCTCTATATAGTAACATGTCTATGGTAAGCACCAGGTTTCTGAGCTTAGCGCTGTTACTTCTTACATTTTTATCAGCCTGTTAAAATTTGTGCTTGCTCAGCCACAGGTAAGTAAGATCATCATTGACCTAATTATAATGGATAGCACGCCATGGTACAACAGAAGTATTCAATGCTATTTAAACCCTGCTATATCAAACTGAGTCAGTAATCACTCTATTAAATAATGTTAATTAAACCAATGTCGCACTGAGGATATTTGGTTATATAATACTCCCAAGCCACACTGAGTTGTTTTATATGTTAAAGACTCCATGATTAAAGATTGGCAGTGAGCCAGTTTCTGTGTAAATGGCATATTTTCCTCTTTTTGTTCTATGTCTAGAGTGTATGCTTCATCAGCTGGTACTCAGATGATAATCTTTTTCGAAGATGTAATGACTGATTTTGAAACAAGGGAGGTGTCTGCCATGTTTCATGATTTATGTGTCCACGAGCATCTCAGTATACCACCATAGGGACACAAGTCTTTACGTAGAGAGGACAAGATTTTCACAGAGGAATTGGAGGAATTAAATGGGGGTAGTGTGGTCTCAAGCCTAGCATGGCTCACTCTCCTGCATTCCTCACTCCCTGCACATTAACTTATAAGGCCATAAGGCATGGAGGCAGCAGTAGACCATTCCACTCATTGAGTCTGCTCAACCATTCAACAATATCATGCCTGATCTGAGATCCTCAACTCTATTTTCCTGCCTTATCCCATAATCCCAGATTCCCTTCCCGATTAAAATCATATCTATCTTTCCACATCTAGCAGATGGTCTCCTGCACATCTGCCAAGATAGTATACTGCATCTGCTGTTCCTGTTGTGGCCTCCTCTACATTGGGGAAACCAAGCAGATGCTTGGGGATCGCTTTGCAGAACACCTACACTCAGTTCGCTCTAAACAACTGCACCTGCCAGTCGCGAACCATTTCAACTTCCCCTCCCATTCCTCAGACAACATGTCCATCCTGGGCCTCCTGCATTGCCACAACGATGCTACCCGAAGGTTGCTGGAACAGCACCTCATATTCTGCTTGGGAACCCTGCAGTCCAATGGTATCAATGTGGACTTCACAAGCTTCTAAATCTCCCCTCCCCCCACCGCATCCCAAAACCAGCCCAGCTTATCCTTGCTTCCCTAACATGTCCTTCCTCCCACCTATCCCCTCCTCCCACCTCAAGCCCCACCCCCATATCCTGCCTACTAACGTCAACCCGTCCCCTTGACCTGTCTGTCCTCCCTGGACTGACCTATCTCCTCCCTACCTCCACACCTACACTCACCTTTACTGGTTCCATCCTCGCCTCTTTGATCGGAATGTCTCCTCCCCAGCTATCTTCTCCTCTAACCATCTTCTATCTACCTTCCCCTCTCTCCCTATTTATTTCAGATCCCCCTTCCCCTCCCCAATTTCTGAAGTAGGTCTAGGCCTGAAACGTCAGCCTTCTTGCTCCTCTGATGCTGCTTGGCCTGCTGTGTTCATCCAGCTCTACACCTTGATATCTCAGATTCTCCAGCATCTGCAGTACCTACTATCTCTGATACACTAAATCCAGCCTGGATTGCCCTGTGTTGTAAAGACTTCCACTAATTCACTGCCTTCTACGAGAAGAAATTCCTCCTTATCACTGTTGCAAATTGGTGACGCCTTATTCCAAGATTATACCCTCTGGTCTGAGACTATCCCACTGGAGGAAACAATGTTTCTACCCCTACTCTGCCAAGTCTCTAAAGAATCCTATATGTTTCATAATATCTTGTCTCTTTCTTCTAAACTCCTAAGAACACAAGCCCAACCTGGTCAATACCTTTTCATAAGAAAATTCCTCCATACTCAGGATCAACCTAGTGGTCATTCTTGTGACTGGCCACAATACCAGAACTGTTCACACTATTCCAGCTCTGGTCTGGCTAGTGTCTTGTATATTTCACCAGACCTCACTAATTCTATGCTCTGTACCTGTTGAAAAATAGGTTGATGTGCATATCCTTCCTATCCGGCCACGGACAAAGACATTTTCTAAGAGAAGCCCATGTTGGATCAGGGATGTTTCTACAATACCTTGTATTTATCTTTCTAATGAAAGAATGTGTTTGGTATCCAGAATACTGGCAGGGCTCCTTTCACTGTTAGAGATAATGGGAACTGCAGATGCTGGAGAATCCAAGATAATAAAATGTGAGGCTGGATGAACACAGCAGGCCAAGCAGCATCTCAGGAGCACAAAAGCTGACATTTCGGGCCTAGACCCTTCATCAGAGAGGGGGATGGGATGAGGGTTCTGGAATAAATAGGGAGAGAGGGGGAGGCGGACCGAAGATGGAGAGAAAAGAAGATAGGTGGAGAGAGTATAGGTGGGGAGGTAGGGAGGGGATAGGTCAGTCCAGGGAAGACGGACAGGTCAAGGAGGTGGCACCCCCATCTACCTACTAACCTCATCCCACCTCCTTGACCTGTCCGTCTTCCCTGGACTGACCTATCCCCTCCCTACCTCCCCACCTATACTCTCTCCACCTATCTTCTTTACTCTCCATCTTCGGCCCGCCTCCCCCTCTCTCCCTATTTGTTCCAGAACCCTAACCCCATCCCCCTCTGTGATGAAGAGTCTAGGCCCGAAACGTCAGCTTTTGTGCTCCTGAGATGCTGCTTGGCCTGCTGTGTTCATCCAGCCTCACATTTTATTATCTCCTTTCACTGTTCACTGTTTTGATGTCCAGAAGGACACATACATTCCAGGCATGGAAATTCATGGCATTTTCTGTGCGTGTGTCTCGATTTGGTGTGGTTTCCTTGTGAGGATATTTTGGAGCACTCTATATTTCAGTCACATTTTGTAGCCCTTCCCTCAAGTTGGGTAAGCACAGGCAAACCCCACATTTGATGCTCCTGTCAGTGAGCCACTTCAGTCCCAAATTGAAGAGGTCAGCAACCATTAGGCATCCATATCCAACATGATCTGTCTCCATGCCACTCATACATCACAAAGGCAAGTTCTGCTGTCCCTGGCGGAGGACTGGGAGCACTATCTTTTCATGTGAGGTAGTTGTTACAAAATCAATGGACATAGAATCAAAATCATAGAATACTTACTGTGCAGGCCATTCAGCCCATTGAGTCATATTGAGCCTCCAAAGAACATCTCACCCAGACCCACCCTCCTACCATGTCCCTGTAACCCTGTATTTCCCATGGCTAATCCACCTTGCATGCTCATCCCTGCACTCCATGGGCAATTTAGCATGGCCAATCCACATAACCTACGTATCTTTGGACTGTGCAAGGTAACCGGATCACCCAGAGAAAACCCGCACAGATGCAGAGACAATGTGCAAACTCTACGCAGATGCCCAAGGGTGGAATCACACCCGGGTCCCTGGCGCTGTGAGGCAGCAATGCTAATTATTGATCCACCGTGATGCCCATGATGGCTGACAAGTTTGATCCAATAGCATGGCAGTACCAGGCGGTAGATGTTACTCTGCAGAGCACTTGAGTCTGAGGATCTGTAAGCCATGTAGGGAACCTGTATTATCATATAGGACACAGACATTGCAAACTGTTTGGCATGGCAGCCAACCTACATCTCCGACAATGTTAAAAAGCACTTCATTAAACAAGACTTTTCTTTAACTAACAATCTGATCTGGGCACTCATTAAAAATGGTGTGGAATTTGGGCAAGGTATTTGTAATTGCCTTGACCACGGTAATTTGGAATTTGTTATTCAAATCTCCACCAAAGCCACAACATAGTCTTTTTGTCTCACGTCAATTTAGTCACTGTTATTGATATTTGAATATTGTAATTTGGATATACCACTTTAATCATGTAGTAACACATGATTCTGAAGCCAGGGAACTTGGGGGAAAAAGTAATGATTTCTTAGAAAGAGTCCACATTACAGAAGAGGAGGTGTCTTAAGACACAAAGGAGGTAGATAAATCCCCAATAATTGATCACGTGTCTCTCAGGGCATTGTGGAAAGCTATGATAAAAAATTGCAGGGACACAAGCAGAGATATTTGTATCATCGACAGCCTGGGTGGAGGTGCCGGAAGTTTGGAGAGTGGCTAATGTTGTACCATTATTTATAGAAAGGCTGTAAGGGGAAGCCTGGCAAGTATAGACTGGTGAGCCTGACATGGCTAAGTTGTTGGAGAGGATTCGGAGAGTCAGGACTTACATGCATTTGGAAAGGCAAGTGCTACATAGGGAGAGTCAGCATGGTTTTGCACTTGGGAAATAGCATCATACAAACTTGATTGAGTTTTTTGGAGTGGTGACAAAGAAGATCGATAATGGCAAAGTGGCAGACATTGTTTACATAGACTTTAGCAGGGACATTGACAAGATTTCGCATGATAGACTGGTTAGTAAGGTTAGATCACATAGGATTCAGGAAGAACTAGCCAATCGGCTACAAGATTGGCTTGATGCTAGGAGGCAGAGGGCACTGGTAGAGGGTTCTTGTTCAGACAGGAGGGCTGTGACCTTGCGTCACAAGGATTCATACTGGGTCCACTGTTGTTTGTCATTTATATAAACAATTTGGAGGAAAATTGAGGCAGCTTAGTGAATAAATTTACAGATGACACCAAAGTTGGTTGTATAGTAGACATTGTAAAAGGTTATCTAAGAGTACAACATGATCTTGATTAGATAGACCAATGGGCTGAGGAGTGGCAGATGGAGTTGAATTTAGATAAATGTGAGGTATTGCATTTTGGCAAGACAAACCAGGCCAGGGCATTTAACGTTATGGCCCTGGGGAGTGTTGTCAAACAGAAAAGCCTAGGGATACAGATAGATAGTTCCTTGAAAGCTGCATTACAGGGAGGTGAAGAAGGCACTTACCATGCTTGCCTTCATAGGTCAGAATTGGGACATCATATTGCAGTAGTACAAGACATTGATGAGGCCACTTTTGGAGAACTGTGTACAGTTCTGGCTGCCCTGCTAGGAAGGGTGTTATTAAACTGGAAAGGGTTCAGAAAAAAGAGTTAAAGAATTTTCCCAAGATCGGAATTTTTGAGGCTAGGTGGGGTGGTGCGTTTTTCACTGGAGTATCAGAGGCTGAGGGGTGACCTTATCGAGGTTTATAAAATCATGAGAGGCATAGATAAGGTGAATAGCCAAGGTCTTTTCCTCAGGGTAGGGCAGTCCAAAACTAGAGGGCATAGTTTTAAGTTGAGAGGGGAAAGATTTAAAAGGGAATCAAGGGACAACTTCTTCAGAGAGGATGGTGCATATGTGGAATGAACTGCCAGACGGAGTGATAGAGGCAAGTGCGATTCAACATGTAAAAGACAGGCACATGACTGGGAAATATTTAGTGAGATATGGGCCAAACAATGGAAAATGGGTCTAGTTCAGTTTATGAAATCTGCTCAGCATGGATGAGTTGGACTGAAGGGTCTATTTCCATTCTGTATGACTCTATGACTCGAAGTACCCTCTATCAAGCAGTTTTCAGTCTAATGAGAAGTGGAATAGCTTAAAAGGCTGAGTTAGCCTACGCCTGTTCCTATTTCTCATGTTCTGAATGGATCTCTCATCCACAGATTTCCAGCCGGTCTGTAGTCTGGAGGTGTTCTGAGACTGAAAGGCTGAATGATTGGGTTGAGCTCGGGCAACTTTATGAACGCAGTATAAGCCTCATTTTCTGGTTAATAAATTTGAACTATACAATTCGTTCCATTAACTGTAAAAGTACTTCTTTTTAAATCTAAACTGGGGGATTTTGAGTGTAAACAGCCATTCCTTCAGATGGTTTTCTGCTTATTTTACACGATCACCAAGTCTGGCCTTTGACCAAGCGGTGAAAAAGTACCACCAGCTTAAATGACCCTACATTTAGCGTGCAAGTGAAACTTGCACATGTTATCAAGAATATTTTTCTTGGAGTTTATAATTTCCCAAAATTGATCACACACTGCAGTATTTTTATTTTATTATTGGCTACATATACTATGGCCAGCTTTCTCGTTTGCCCTTGTTTATCCATGTCACAGGTTTGGAAGGTACTTTCAAAGGAGCTTGGTGTGTTGCTGCAGTGCATCTTGTAGCTGGTACACATTGCTGTGACTGTGAGCCTGAGTTGAAAGAGTGAATGTTTAGAGTTGTTGGCAGGGTGCCAACTGTGATGTCCTGGTTGGAATGAAACTTCTTCAGTTTTGAGACATTTGAATTCATCCCATCAAGTGCAAAGCATTCTGTCATACTATTAACTTGTGGTTTGTAGGTTATGAAGAGATTAAGATTAAGAGGCACAGGGGAGCCAAGAACTGTGATACATATTACAGAATGCCCAGCATCTGACCCATGTTTATGTCCACAGTATCTACATGATTGATACAGTAATGTTTCTGGCCAATGTTAATCTCCAGGGTGAAGCTGATGGGGCAGTTCTGTAATGTTAATACCACTGAATGTCAAAAACAGTTGGTTAGATTCTGTATTGTTGGAGATAGTTAATATCTGGCACGGAAAGCACAGTGGCTCAAAAGGGTGGCATCATTGCTCAGTGATCAGTACTGCAGCCTCGTAGCACCAGGGACCCATGTTCAATTCTATGATAGAAACTCTTTATCCAGAAAGAAAGATAACAGTTTCACTACAAATGCTATGCAAGCTAATTACATATTTGCAGCTTTATAAGACTTTGTTTAGGCCACACTTAAGAATCCTGCATTCAATTCTGTTCACCACACTTCAGGAAGGATGTGGAGGCTTTGGAGATGGTGCAGAAGATGTTTACCAGGATGCTGCCTGGATTTGAGGGTATGGGATATAAGGAGAAGCTAGAAAAACTCAGGTTGTTTTCTCTGAAGTAGTTCAGGCTGAGGGGAGACTTGATAGACGTCTATTAAATGATAAGATGCATAGATGGGTTTGACGGTCAGAAATTTTTTCCCAGAGTTGAAATGTCTAATACTGGGGGGGGAGGCATGCATTTGAGGTGAGACGGGGATACTTCAAAGGAGATATGAGGGGCAAGTTTCTTACACAGAGAGCGGTAAGAGTTTGAAACATGCTGCTGGCATTGTGGTAGAGGCAGATACAATAGGGGCGTTTAAGAAACTTTTAGATAAGCACATGAATATGCTAGGAATAGAAGAATATGGACCCCAGACAGATAGAAGGGTTTGGTTTAATTTAGCATCATGTTTGACACAACATCGTGGGGCCTAAGGGCCCGTTCCTGTACTATACAGTTCTATGTTCTAAGTGAGATAGAGGTGTTACTTTACAATTATCAGCTTAAGCTAATATTATCTATGTTCTTGTTACATTTAGGTTTGGAATGCTTCAGTACCTGAAGGGTTATGAAGAGACCAACATTCCCCACAACTGCCCTTATGCTGGAAGCAGGTTGTTGATGAAGCAACTGAAAATAATTGGGCCTGAGCCATTACCCCCAGAATTTCGCCAAAGATGTCATAGTGTTGAGATGATCGATCTGTAATAACCACAACCATTTTCCTTGGATAATAAAATGTGAGGCTGGATGAACACAGCAGGCCAAGCAGCATCTCAGGAGCACAAAAGCTGACGTTTCGGGCCTAGACCCTTCATCAGAGAGGGGGATGGGGGGAGGAAACTGGAATAAATAGGGAGAGAGGGGGAGGCGGACCAAAGATGGAGAGTAAAGAAGATAGGTGGAGAGAGTATAGGTGGGGAGGTAGGGAGGGGATAGGTCAGTCCAGGGAAGACGGACAGGTCAAGGAGGTGGGATGAGGTTAGTAGGTAGATGGGGGTGCGGCTTGGGGTGGGAGGAAGGGATGGGTGAGAGGAAGAACAGGTTAGGGAGGCAGAGACAGGTTGGACTGGTTTTGGGATGCAGTGGGTGCGGGGGAAGAGCTGGGCTGGTTGTGTGGTGCAGTGGGGGGAGGGGACGAACTGGGCTGGTTTAGGGATGCAGTAGGGGAAGGGGAGATTTTGAAACTGGTGAAGTCCACATTGATACCATTAGGCTGCAGGGTTCCCAGGCGGAATATGAGTTGCTGTTCCTGCAACCTTCGGGTGGCATCATTGTGGCACTGCAGGAGGCCCATGATGGACATGTCATCTAGAGAATGGGAGGGGGAGTGGAAATGGTTTGCGACTGGGAGGTGCAGTTGTTTGTTGCGAACTGAGCGGAGGTGTTCTGCAAAGCGGTCTCCAAGCCTCCGCTTGGTTTCCCCAATGTAGAGGAAGCCACACCGGGTACAGTGGATGCAGTATACCACATTGGCAGATGTGCAGGTGAACCTCTGCTTAATGTGGAATGTCATCTTGGGGCCTGGGATACGGGTGAGGGAGGAGGTGTGGGGGCAAGTGTAGCATTTCCTGCAGTTGCAGGGGAAGGTGCCGGGTGTGATGGGGTTGGAGGGGAGTGTGGAGCGAACAAGAGAGTCACGGAGAGAGTGGTCTCTCCGGAAAGCAGACAGGGGTGGGGATGGAAAAATGTCTTGGGTGGTGGGGTCGGATTGTAAATGGCGAAAGTGTCGGAGGACGATGCATTGTATCCGGAGGTTGGTAGGGTGGTGTGTGAGAACGAGGGGGATCCTCTTAGGGCGGTTGTGGCGGGGGCGGGGTGTGAGGGATGTGTTGTGGGAAATATGGGAGATGCGGTCAAGGGCGTTCTCGATCACTGTGGGGGGAAAGTTGCGGTCCTTGAAGAACTTGGACATCTGGGATATGCTGGAGTGGAATGCCTCATCGTGGGAGCAGATGCGGCGGAGGCGGAGGAATTGGGAATTGGGGATGGAATTTTAGCAGGAGGGTGGGTGGGAGGAGGTGTATTCTAGGTAGCTGTGGGAGTCGGTGGGCTTGAAATGGACATCAGTTACAAGCTGGTTGCCTGAGATGGAGACTGAGAGGTCCAGGAAGGTGAGGGATGTGCTGGAGATGGCCCAGGTGAACTGAAGGTGGGGTGGAAGGTGTTGGTGAAGTGGATGAACTGTTCGAGCTCCTCTGGGGAGCAAGAGGCGGCGCCGTTACAGTCATCAATGTACCGGAGGAAGAGGTGGGGTTTGGGGCCTGTGTAGGTGCGGAAGAGGGACTGTTCCACGTAACCTACAAAGAGGCAGGCATAGCTGGGGCCCATGCGGGTGCCCATGGCCACCCCCTTAGTCTGTATGAAGTGGGAGGAGTCAAAAGAGAAGTTGTTGAGCTTGGTAAGAGTCCATCTATTGCAGATTTTCCTAGTGATTTGAACCAACTTCACCTTTAGTAGGATTGCTTGATGCCAAATGGCAATTATTGTCTTCATAGGAGGCACAGTCATTATGTCAGTGAAACTTTGTTTTTTTTTGTCCACAATTGGACCACTGTTGAAATAAAGTCTGGAGCTAAGTGGTCCTGACAGACCCAAAACTGAGCTTCAGTCATTGCTAAATAATATCTTGGTCAGAAATCACAAGACACCAGGTTATATTTGAAATCACAAGCTTTTGGATCTCTGCTCCTTCATCTGGTGACCTGAGGAAGGAGCAGCACTCTGAAAGCTTGTGATTTGAAATAAACCTGTTGGACTGTAACCTGGTATCATGTGACTTCTGACCTTGTCGACCTTGGCCCAACTCCGGTACCTCCATATTAAGTAATGTCTTAGGACAAGTTGCATGATATAATTGGTCCATTGAAACAATCAGGTGCTTAGTATGCCCAACAGTAAGTCTCTCTTTCATGTCATTGGTGATGTTGCTGGGGTTAAAGGACTGTTAAAGCTACCAATCCCAAATTTGAGAGTGTTGCTGTCCTATTATTGCTAGATGAATCCAGCCTTTTACCTGTACTTGATCTCTTCATCAAGAACTGCAAACTTGACATTGGCTGCATTAATTTCTCTGACCCCTCAGCCACTCTAACCTTTTGAATTTGTTGCTCTCCGTTCTCTCAGGTACAAGCCTGGTCTTGTTATCAAAACCAGTGATAAAAGTGGTGCTGTTGTCACTACTACCTCCTTTCCAAAATCCATAAACAGGAAAGACCTGGCATACACTGCATTGTTTCAGGCTACTCCTGCCCCAGTGAACTAATTTCTTCTTACCTTGACTCGATTTTGTCCCCTTTGTTCAGTCACTCCACTCTTACATTTGTGATTCTTCTGGCATTTTCCATTGGTTCCACAATTTCCAGTGTTTTGCTCCTAGCCATCTCCTCTTCACCATGCATATGCAATCCCTTTACATGCATTCCCCACCAGAATGGTTTGAAGGATTTCTACTTCTTCTTGAAAAGAATATCTCCATCCACCACTAGCCTCCTTCACCTGCCTGACTTATGCTCACTTTAAACAACTTCTCCTTTAATTTTCTCCAAGTTAAAGGTGTGCCCATGGGTGCCCCTGTGGGTCCCAGTTATGCCTATTTCTTGGTAGGGTGTGTGCAGCATTCACAGTTCCAGTCCTACTCAAGCCCCCACCCATAGATTTTCTCCACACAACAATGATGTCTTCGATATTCTTCTTACTCTCACCTGGAATTGGAAAAATTAATCTAGTTTGCTTCTAATTCCTATCATTCTGGCACCTTCATCTGGTCTATTTCAGACTGCTCCTTTCCTTGAATTACTGTTTCCCTTTAAGACCATAAGACCATAAGGCATAGGAGTGGAAGTGAGGCCATTCGGCCCATCGGGTCCACTCTGCCATTTAATCGTGACTGATGGACATTTTAACTCCACTTACCCGCACTCTCCCCGTAGCCCTTAATTCCTTGTGAGATCAAGAATTTATCAATCTCTGCCTTGAAGATATTTAACGTCCCGGCCTCCACTGCGCTCCATGGCAATGAATTCCACAGGCCCACCACTCTCTGGCTGAAGAAATGTCTCCACATTTCCGTTCTAAATTGACCCGCTCTAATTCTAAGGCTGTGCCCACGGGTCCTAGTCTCCCTGCCTGATGGAAACAACTTCCCAGCATCCACCCTTTCTAAGCCATGCATTATCCTGTAAGCTTCTATTAGATCTCCCCTCAACCTTCTAAACTCTAACGAATACAATTCCAGGATCCTCAGCCATTCATCGTATGTTAGGGTTACCATTCCACAGATCATCCATGTGAATCTCCGCTGAACACGCTCCAGGGCTAGTATGTCCTTCCTGAGGTGTGGGGCCCAAAATTGGGCACAGTATTCTAAATGGGGCCTAACTAGAGTCTTATAAAGTCTCAGAAGCACAGTGCTGCTTTTATATTCCAACCCTCTTGAGATAAGTGACAACATTACATTTGCTTTCTTAATCATGGATTCAACCTGCAAGTTAACTCTTAGAGAATCCTGGACTATGCTTTATAAGCTCACTGACTCCCACAGTTAGCTTGACTACTTCCCCTCACATTCCATTGTTCTGTTTCTCCATTTCTCTTGCATCTGTTCTAATGATGTCATCTTCCATTTGATTCCCTCTGACATGATCTCATTTTTCCTCAACTGAAGATTCCTCCCCATTGTGGCTGACAGGGTCTTCAACTGTGTCCAATCCATCTCCTGCACTTCTGCCCTCAACACTTCCCCTCCTTCCCAGAGCAACTGTAGGGTTGTCCTTCTCCTCACTTTCCACCCACTGGTCTCTGCATTCAAAGGATCATCCATTGCTATTTCTACCACGTCCAGCAGGATGCCACCACCAGACACATCTTCCCTCTCTCCTCTTTACTATCATCATTCCACAGGAACTGTTCCTTCTCTGGCAGCCTCGACCACTCTTCTATCACTTGTAACAATTTCTTATTCTCCCACAGTTCCCTCTCATGCATTCACAGAAGAAATAATACTTGCCCATTTACCTCCTTCTTCTTCATTGTCCAAAGCCCTAATCACACCTTCCAGGTGAAGCAGTTTGCTTCTACTTCTTTCAATCTACGCTACAGCATTCACTGCTTACAAATTGATCTCCTTTATATTGGCAAGATTTGCATAGCAACCCTGCTCTGATTGTAAGAATAACCCTGACCTCCAAGTTGCTGCCCATTAAAAGAATACCTTTGCTCTCATGCCTAATATTTCTGAAAAGAAAAGAAGTCAGAGATAACGTTTCGGGTCCAGTGACCTTTCTTCAGAATTGATTGTAGCTAGGAAAAGGATAGTTTTTATGCAGAAGATTGAGTATGGCGGGGGGAGGTGGTAGGAATCGACAATAGTTGGGAGATAGAGTCCAAAGAGAGAGAAAAACAGTTGGACAGACAAAGGAGTAGATAAAGATCAGCCTGGCAGGATGAATAATAATACTAATGAGGATAATAGTAGCTGACAATATGTTGTGTCTGGTGGCAGAGCATGTGATGACAAGGCCTGGTGTGTGGGGTTGGGGGAAGCATGGGTAAAAGTGCTTAAGCCCTAAGTTTGTTGAATGTGATATTGGGTCCAGAAGGCTGCAGAGTTCCCAGGTGGAAAATAAGGCGCTGTTCTTACAGTTTGTATTTAGCTTCGTTGGAGCACTGCAACAAGCCTGGAACAGA
The DNA here is from genome assembly GCF_030684315.1 of Stegostoma tigrinum. Taxonomy (NCBI): domain Eukaryota; kingdom Metazoa; phylum Chordata; class Chondrichthyes; order Orectolobiformes; family Stegostomatidae; genus Stegostoma; species Stegostoma tigrinum. The sequence goes on along the minus strand of NC_081369.1, from coordinate 45,394,912 downwards.
GGTGTTAACCAAGGAACGAGATGGCGTGTTGAAGTGGCAGATAACTGGAAGCTCACGGTTATTTTTGCAGGCAGAATGTAGGTGTTCTGCGAATCAGTCACCCAGTCTGTGATTCATTTCTCCAAGGTAGAGGAGACCACATTGTGAGCAGCAAATGCAGTAGACGAAATTGAGTGAAGCGCAGATAAAGCAATGCTTCACCTGGAAGGTAAGTTTGCAGCCTTGGATATTGAGGAGGGAAGAAGTAAATGGGTAGGTGTTACAACTTCTGCAATTGCAGTGTAAGGTGCCGTGAGGCTGTGGGGCGGTATTGGAGGTGAAGGAAGAATGACTAGTGTGTCCCAGAGAAAATAGTCCTTGTGGAAGGGTTAAGGGGCAGGGGAGGAGAACATGTGTCTGGTGATGGCATTCTGCTGGAGGTGATGGAAATGGTGGCTAATAATCCTCTGGATGTGGATGATAGCGTGATGGTATGTAAGTATCGCTGTTGTGAGAGGGAAGAGAGTGGGTGAGGGCCAAAGTATGAGCCACTTCAACATGCCATCTTGTTCCTTGGCCAACATCTCTGTTCCAGGCTTGTTGCAGCGCTCATATCTAGCTGAGGCTTTCTCAGCTATCATGCTGGGTAATCCTAAGCTGAAGAAAAAGGTGGACATTTTGGAGGGCTCCTTGTTGTAGTTGGCATCATCAGAACAGATGCGATGGAGGCGAAGAAACTGGGAGAATGGAATAGGGCCTCTCCAGGAAGCATGGTGTGAGGATGTATAGTCAAGATAACTGTGGGAGTCAGTGGGTTTGTAGTGGATATTGGTGGCCACCGTAACCCCTGAAATAGAAACAGAAATGTCAAGGAAGGGAAGCGAGGTGTCAGAGATGGACCAGGTGAAGGTGGAAGTTAGAAACGAAAGGGATAAATGTTTCTAATTCTGGATGAGAGAGGGAAGCAACATGGATGATGTCATTAATGTACCAGAGAAAGAGTTGTAGGTGGGGCCCAGAATAGGACTGGAACAAATAATGTTCCATCTACCCCACAAAGAGACAGGCATTATATGGGCCCATGCTGGTAACCATGGCTGCCCCTTTGACCTGAAGAAAGTGAGAGGAGTTCAATGAGAAGTTATTCAGAGTGAGGATGAGCTCAACCAGGCACAGGAGGGTGGTGGTGAATGGGAACTGTTCAGGCCTTTTTTACAGGAAGAAGCAGAGCGCCCAAAGGCCATCTTGCTGGGGGATGGGCATGTAAAGGGATGGTCATGGTAAAGGGGAGGCGGATGGAGCCCACGATCTGGAAATTCTGAAACTGACGTAACACATCAGAGGAATTGTGGATGTAAGTGGGAAGGGACTGGTGTTGAGGTAAGGAGAGATGAGTCCCTAGCATTTTTGTCCTGGCTGGCCACAATGTTCCAATGAGGCACAGCACAAGGTTGAGGAACAACACCTTATTTTCCACTTTATAACACTAAGGTCTTGGCATTGTATTTCCTAACTTCAGAAACTGATTGAATTCTGTCTGTTCTCCATTTTTCTTGCATTTTCAAACCCCTCCATCCACCCCACACAGTCTGGTCTTGTTTCTGATAACACAGTATGGAGCTGGAGGAGCACAGCAGGCCAGGCAGCCTCAATGGTGCAGGAAAGTTGATGTTTCAAGTTGGGACCCTTCTTCAGAAATCTTTCCACCACTATCTCTGGTCTTGCTTGTATTTTCTTTACTTTCCCTATGTAGAGAGGACCCAAACTTGCCCTTTTCCACCTTAATTTACATCAATTTTACCTCTCTTTTTATCTTTCACCACCATTAACAACTCCTTTGTCTTTTGCACTAGACCTCCACACTATCTGCCCCTTTGCTCCTCCTCTACCTTTGTCAAAAGTATAAACAAAAACATTTTCCAACTTCTTTAAGTTCTAAAGATTTGTATCTGACTCGAAAGATTAGCTTTGTTTTTTTCTCCATAGACGCTGTCAGATCTGCTGAGTTTCTCCAGCATTCTCTGTGTTTGTTTCAGATTTCCAGCATCTGCGGTATCTTGCTTTCATTCGCTATGTTTTAATTTTCTTGTTTGAGACTGCAGCATGGGAAACATTCAGTGCAATGCTATCTGTCACTAAAATTGTTAAACCTGAAGTTTGATTTTCCTCTCTGAAAGAAACCTATTAAACTATTCCAGGCTAAGAACTGCAGTCTAGATGAAAATGTTAGTGAAATGTAAGTTGACTGTACAGATGGGTGTTGCCACTTCTCTTCAGGGATTGTACCTATTTGATTTTTAAAGTGATAATATGCCAAATTATATGACATCTCCATGGATTCACATGTGACTATTGAATGAAAGGTCACCTTTGGCAATGTTAAAAACTGGTTCCACTCCTTCCCTCTTCTCGCAACATGATTAAATATTAAGTCAAAATTGAGAATACTTTTGGTTTTCGCATATGAAGTGCCGGAGAATTGTGAGGCACGGAGTTCAAAACTTAAAGAGAAATCACGCTTTATGTATTTTGTTTTCTTTTGTTACATCATTTTCACCATTACTTTTGCCTGATATTTTCTTTCTTCCTTGCTATTTTTGCGCTGTTATAGATTGTTATGTACGACAGAGGCCAAGGATCAGAAATGTAAGCATTAACCTCAAAATAAGGGCAATTTCAGAAGTTACATTGTTTCTTTGCAAATTTCAACATGAAGTGTTATAAAACACCTCCATGCTACTTAAAGGGGCCAATGTAAACAAGTCAAAGAGGTGTCCGTTCTTCAAGAGCAAGCCTAAGTCCTGTTTAAATTTTTCAGACTGGCTCAGCAATCAGAAGCAACCTGCTCTAAATTTTGCTGCTAAAACACCAGTGTGTTGGCAAGGCAAGTTCACACTGGCAAACTACATGTGCCGGTACATTGCTATGCAAATTCTATGCAATGCTCCTGCTACAAGAGTGTCGTCTGACTGGCTACATTTGACACAGGGCCAGGTTCACACGGCTACATTAAGTAAGACACGCAACCAAGCCAACACATACAATACTCTTAAATTGACAGCATGGCAACTTCTCATTACAGCAGAAGCTATATTTGACATTGATGTATTGACATTTTGAGATTGCAAAAGTAGCTAAGCCTGTTACAGTGTGAGGCATTGATAACGAAAAATGTAAACAATCCCATTGATTCCAGGAGAAGCTCTTGTGGTACTTATATTACTTAAGTACCCTAGCTGGATGAGAAGATTGCTATAATAATGTCATCCTGATTTTTATTAATGTTAAGTACTAAATATGGACCATCCTGTTCAATTGGCATTGGATTAACGTAATTGTATCATTGAGCCCTACAAGCTGATGAGAAAGACAAATAGTAATACTTTGTTTTCATTGGCCGGTGAGCAAGTAATGAGGAAATTTGTGAAAAGCAGGAAAAGAATTAAAAGGGAAATTTTAAAAAATTTAATCACAATATTCAGGAGTCATTTCATATTCAAAGTGTTGTCTCCTTTGTGCAAGCTCACTTCTGGTGTGGGCTCTGTCGGATGTAATTTTTGGGAAGGTCAGCCATGCTACACTCAATGTGTACTCAGAAAATATGTGGCATAGTCTGTGACATTAGTAAATCTATAATGCTAATTTGACTGATGAGCTGACATTTTTCACCACGCCATTTCTGCTAACACCCTCTCTTAACCATACGTAACTGAACATGCATTCAGTGACAGGCTCACATTTTACAGAATTTTCAACTATTTTCAGATTAGTTACCTATTGCTCTGCACTGGCTTCTGAGTGATTGTAAGTGTTTGATGGTTGTATTGCTGCTTAATGTTCTTGAGGTGTACAAGGAGTGGTGTGACATGTCTAAAGTTCTTGGTTTTCACTTCAAAAGGCTCGCTCAAACCACTTGCCACTCGCTTTTGAAATTGTAAGTTCTATTCTCCTTCATCTGCGGCATGACCAGGTGTATCAGTTGAGGATGCAGCGGAGGGCAAGATGCTTGAAAGGAGGAAGAAGTATGATGGGGAGAAGGGTGTCCAGAAGGCTGCCAAATCCATCCAGAGTGTTCAGGGAGCAATTCTTTCTATTCAGCCTAAGTCAGACAGAATGTTTACAACAGTTTTGTTTCACTCAGAATGTCATCGCTGAAATTTGCTACTTGGTGCAGGAAGGTGTGTAACATTGAAGCAGAAGGTGGGCAGCATTGCTAATCAATTACCCTGTCGATGAACTTCTTTACTGAATGGGGCATGGGACATATCTAACATCAACAGAGTATGTTTACTCTATCCATAAGGTAAGGAAGCCTGTATTCAGGCTGGGGAATTGGTGGGACAATTTGATGATCAGAACAAAAAAAATGCCTCCAGGTGTAGTATCTAAAGATGGCACATCACTCTAATCAAGATTGCTTGACAAAACAGGGAGGCAATATTGTTTTGGGGGAAAACTATGCAAATTATAAACAGCTGTACGGTAAAATGCAAAATGTCCACTTCCCAGAGGGAACAAGAATGACCATAAGATAAAATGGGTGAGAGCTGTTTCCTATAAAAAAGAGATGCTGAACTTAACCAAACTTCAGTCATGACAGACCAAGTTTCAAGTGGGGACCCAAAGTGTTACCAGTGCATATCTAGATATGGAAATGAATGGAAAGTGGAGTCATTGTTCACAGTGAAACCATAATATGCAGTCTGTTTCTATCGACAGGAAAGTAACTAAATGTTCACTTCACAATTTTGTTTCAGATTAGCTGCCCATAGACACTACAGTCAATCCACCTAACCTGCTTATCTTTGGACTGTGGGAGGAAAGATATCAACAAGAGGTAGAGTCCCACGGTCTCGATTGTTGCATGCACTGTCTGGGATGCTTATGTCAATGTGTTTTTTTTTTCATTTTCATTTTGTGGGACATTGCCAGGCAAGCATTTATTGCCCATCCCTAGTTGCCCTTAAGAAGGTGGTGGTGAGCTGCCTTCTTGAACCGCTACAGTCCACTTGCTGTGGGATCACCCAGAATGTCATTACGGAGGTAATTCCATAATTTGGACCCAGTGACAGTGAAGGAACAATATTATATATTTCCAGGTCAGGGTGGTGAGTGGTTTGGAAGGGAACTTGAAGGTGGTGGAGTTCCCATATGTCTGCTGCCCTTGCCCTTCTAGGCAGAAGTAGTTGTGGGTTTAGAAGATGCTGTCTGAGGAACTTTGGTGAATTTCTGTAGTGCATCTTGTAGATAGTACACACTGCTGAGACTGAGCGTCGATAGTGGAGGGAGTGGATGCTTGTGGATGTAGTGCAAATCAAGTGGGCTGCTTTTTCCTGGATAGTGTCAATCTTCTTGAATGTTGTTGGGGCTGCACTTATCCAGGCAAGTGAGGAGTATTCCATCACACTCCTGACTTATGCCTTGTTAATGGTGGACAGGCTTTGAGAAGTCAGGAGATGAGTTACTCTCCGCAGTGTTCCTATCACCTGACCTGCTGTTGTAGCCACTGTGTTTATGTGATGAGTCCAGTTGAGCTTCTGATTATGATAACTCTCAGTATGCTGATAGTGGGGCATTCAGTGATGGTAACATCATTCAATGTCAAGGGATGGTGGTTAGATCGTCTCATATTGGTGATGGTCATAGCCTGGCATTTGTGTAGTGCGAATGTTATTTGTCAGTAGTCAGACCAAGTTTGAAAATTGTCCAGATCGTGTTGCATTTGGACAGGGACTGCTTCAGTGTCTGAGGAGCCGTGAATGGTGCTCGACATTGTGCAATGGCAGGATTAAAACCTGGGTCTCCAGAACATTATCAGAGCTTCTGGCTTAATAGCTTAGCAATAATACCACTAGGCCATTGCCTTTCCTATAGCTGGTGAGTGTCTCTCATGTTGGCCTGGTTGCCAGGAGTGAAGAAAAAAACTGCTTTTGTTGTCCTTCAGGCTATCTTAATATTTGATGATATTTCCATCACTCAACCCTGTCCTGAGGGTTACCATTGAGCACAGAGTGAATTGGGCTAGCAGTATAAATACTGTGTTTGCAAGAGTAGGTCATCCTGCAGTGATTAAATCTGGCTCCTCAAAGTTTGTCCACCATATGTGAGGCAGAAGTCTTAGGTATGCTGGAATACTGTCCATTTGCCTGAATAAGTGCATCTTCAGCGACATACAGGGAGCCTGACATCATCCAGACAAAGCAATCTGCTTGACTGGCACCTCCTGCACAAACTTTAATTCCCTCCACCATTGGCACTCAGTATCAACAATGAGTAGCATCTATAAGATGCACTGCAGAAATACACCAAGGCTCCTTAGGTAGCACTGCCCAAATCGATATCCATCTAGAAGGACCAGGGCAGGCAGGTTTACCATTACCATCACATTCCCCGCTCACCATCTTGATTTGGGAACGTATCATCATTTCTTCCGTTTTGCTGGGTCAGGGTCCTGTACCTCCATAATGCCATCATGGGTCTACCCACCCCAAATAGACTACAGCGATTCAAGATGGCAGCTCGCCACAACCTTCTGGAGGGCAGCTAGGAAGAGGCAATAAATATTAGCCCAGCCAGTGAAGACCACAACCTTTGAATGAATATTTAATAAATGGGATCATTCAGTCTGCTTAACCAGGTCTTTGAAAAAGTCCAAACCTCCCTTACACTGTATTTTTTGTTGATGGTCATCTGCAAAGGATTGGTGTATGACATCCCACCTTTTGCTTCAAGGTCACTGGGTGTGGTGACTTCGACCTGCAGACAGGGTCACATATTAACCCCATGGTCAAATGTTTTGTTAAATAATGACTGTGCCTGGAAGAATGGCCCAGGTTGCAGTGGAAAGAGTGCAAGCCACCAGCATGTAAAACTGCCAAGCGAGCATGGGTGGAATGCTGTGGGTGAACCTAGTCTATAGTGTGGCTAGAATAATAGAGGACTAAGCTAATAACTGAGTCAAAATATTGTGAATGTAGTCTAACCCATGGGAAATAGAGGGATGGACAGTGGCTGTGGTGTCCTTTGCAAACCTATTGATCAGCCTCTATATCAGCTGTGGGTATCAGATGTTGCAGGTGGCATTGTTGGCTGGTAAAGGATGAACCCCTGTTTCCATGACAACAAAAACCAACCTCCCAGGAAACATGAAAAACAGAAACACAACTGAAGATTTCATTATCTAATGAGATGGTGAATCTGAGTCCTTAGCTTTGACGAAGCCACAAGAGAACTTTAAGTTATAAAATCTGACATTCTTGAAACTCCAATAAGATCTCAAAGCCTTTGGTGGTACAGGTTTTCAGGAATACACCACCATTTCAACTGGCCAAGACTGCAACTTGACCAGGCCCTGGTGCAAGAACAAGAAGTAGTGGGGAAAAAGAGATCAATTGCAAAGAATTGCCAAGTCACCCAAACATCACATCAGACACTGACACTGCACATGTATTAGAGAACAGCTGATAGGTGAGATTGCCACATGGTGGAACTCTGGATTTATGCACCCACAGCTAGGCCAGAAGGAAATCAGAGCACAGATGTCAGACTGCATTTGCCCAGGCTTTCAAAAGGAGGGATTGACGTGCAGGAGAGGTGTTAGTATTCGCACAGCTAAAATTAAATTGACTACTAGTTTTGATGTAAGTGCTGCAATCCCACTCAAATATTTCTATGTTGTAATAATACAGCCTATGTAAGCATACTGTGCAATAAGAGGAACTAAGAGTCCAGACACAGAGATTGAGTTAACATGCAAATTAGCAAACCCAAGGATAATAGTTGACATAACAAGGACCAACATGTTAAAGTGAGAATTATAAATATACACATATTTTAAAAAATCAAATATATATATTTATATGTGTGTGTGTGTGCGCGCCCATGTCTGTGTGTTAAGGACACTGTATTTTTCAATTGTTCTTTGGGTAACTGAGATAAGCTTCTTCTTTGTATATACTCGGATAAAATGTTTGAATACTCAAAACACATAGACTTGAAATTAGTCACTCTTTTCATAACGTTGCTGGACTCCTTCATGCTTCTTAACACTCAGCACAAGCTTTTCTTTTAAGCCTGTCAGTACAGCAAGCATTTCTGTGTTTCTACTCATCAACACTTCTCTCTATGCCACTCTCACTGAATCTTCATCTACATTGTCTGCATTAAGAGCTTGTGTGGAATCTCCGTTTCTGGCAAACTGACATCTGTGCTCTGATTTCCTTCTGGCCTAGCTGTGGGTGCATAAATCCAGAGTTCCACCATGTGGCAATCTCACCTATCAGCTGTTCTCTAATACATGTGCAGTGTCAGTGTCTGACGTGATGTTTGGGTGACTTGGCAATTGATCTCTTTTTCCCCACTACTTCTTGTTCTTGCACCAGGACCTGGTCAAGTTGCAGTCTTGGCCAGTTGAAATGAGGAAAGCACTTGGGTGGGCTTGTGGGTTAAAAACAAGACATGCATTTTTCAACCAACAGCAGCTTGTACACGAGAAGAGATTTTGGAATGAGTGGGAAGTAAGATGTGAGAAGGAGGATTAGGTGTGATCATGGCCGTCAGCTCTGCTATTGGCCTCAGCCACAGCTTCAGCCATGGCCGTGGCCACTCCAAAGCTGTTGGGCTCATCTTTGCTAACAGGACGAGGACATATAACTGACCCTATGTCAGAAAGTTTCAGCTGCCAATGGTTGTGCACCACCTTACCCTTCACCTGTTCAGATGATGCATCTGCAATGGCTTTGCAGGTTTTGCACCCTGTGAGATGTGGGTGTGTGGTTTGCAGCCGTGGCATATGCGTGATGGCAAGCTAAAAGTATGAATGTGAGAGTTGAGTGGTGTTTTGTAGATATTGTTGGGAGTTGAGTGAAAGGAATGCAATGAGTTAGCCATGCATATGACTGGTGGCTCATTTCTGGCATTTGAAAATACATTCATCAACCCTGCCCATTCTGTTTAGGTCATTTAATTTCTTCTTCCTAAACTTTATCCAGGTCTTTTGGTGAGAGTGGGGGCCCCTGTGGATTGAGGATTTCTCTCTTACAGCCTAGTTCATGCATCCACTCTTCCCCAGTCACTTCCAGCCCCGGTACCAGCCAGAATACACCCGACTTTAGGGGTTCAGGTGGACTTGAAGCACTGCAGACTTGCCTAAAGAAGTGAAAGCGAATACTTAATGCAGATGTTGGTGACTGAAATGAAAACAGGAAGTGCTGAAGAGACTCAATGGGTCCGGCAACGTCTCTGAAGAGAGAAAGAGAAATAATGATTTGATTTCAATATGATTCTTCAAAGGTTTATGTAGTGTGAACCGCGTATGTCTTGGTCCTTCTATTGGGACATGCAGACAGCGAACAGTGCGTTGAACCCTGGGCTTCAGTAGCCATCACTATGATTAGAAGGCAAAGCAATGTTCGTGGGTGCTAGCATAGGAAGGAACACATGCATCATCATCCCATTCCTGTGTTAGGGAGTACAGGACTTTGCTCCCAGTGTACTCCTACAGAAGCTGGGTAAAGTTTTGTAATGAAAACCGAAAGAACTGCGGATGCTGTGAATCAGGATCAGAAACAAAGTTGCTGGAAAAGCTCGGCAGGTCTGGCTGTGTCTGTGAAGGGGAAAAAAAACTTCTGAGGAAGGGTCACCGGACCCGAAACGTTAACTCTTCTTTTGACTCCACGGATGCTGCCAGAGCTGCTGAGCTTTTCCAGCAACTTTGTTAGAGTTTTGTAATCCTGCAAAATTACGCAGAATTTGACTAAATATTTCACACTACATTCAACATTCAAAATCTCGCCTGGGTTGCTACCAAGTGGGATTGAAGATCAAAAGGAATGAAACAATCACGGGGAGGAGATAAAGTTTTATTTTTGAAGATGGCAGTTGTCAGAGACAGCTGAATGAAGAGTGGGACGGATATTTCTGAAACCGACTCTCGACCCGTATTTCTGTGCCTGGACAATCTTTTACTCTGGTCTGATCTCGCAATCTCGCCTCAGGAGGACAATGTCCTCTGTCGCGTTACTGCTCAGATTTCTGGCACACACAGTCAGGAGGATTGCAGGTGACAATTCCACAATCAGCAGTTTCCAATCGGGCATTTCGCCGCTTGTAACTCCAAACTGTTTGGGAAGGAGTCGTTCTAACATAACACCATGTAACATTTATACGATCTAAGGGACATGGGCAGGGATAGGCATAAAGTATCGGTGGGTTTTGTTCCACCACGACACGGCTCTATCGGGAAGGCTTTTTAAAGCTAGCTGTTGATGGGCTAGTGCTGTGCCCTGAGATGTTGGGTGTGATGTGGAAGGGAGGAGTTTTGTATCTCGGTAGGGGGGCGGAGCACACACCTCCAGGTCCCATATAAGAAAAGGCACTAGCTCTATGCTGGCAGTTGTGTTCATTTCATTCTCAGTGGCTGCAAACGCTCCCAGCTTTGCCCAGAATGAGCGCTCCAGGAGACCGCACTGTCCTTGTTCTGGGGGGAGCCGGAACAGTGGGCTCGGGAACTGTGAAAGTATTGCTGGACAGAGGTAGGTGGCAAATGTTTGGGCGCTAAAACATAGCAGCTGTTGAAGTTAGACACGTACATAATCCACAAAGCATCTCCAGCCTGCTCTGGTTAATGTTCGCGCACTATCGCTACCATCGTGCGAAGCTGCTCGTAGTTTCATGATCAAGGTAAACTCCAGTTGACTTCTCCCCGAGAGCAGTGCAACGTGAAAATGACGCTCGAGGGGGTCCTTTGCGATGCTGGGCAGCGGAGAAGGAAGTCACTCGGCCCGTCGCCACGTTGTCAGCTACCTGAAAGAGCTTTCCAATGATTACACCGCAGTTCGAGTTGAAGCTGGCTGGGTGTGAACGTTGAAGGAGCAAGGGAGGGTTTTGGTACCCTGGCCCCTACTTAATCTTCAAACAGCATCACCAACCAGGTGGCCACGTCTCTGTTTGTGGGATCTTGTTGTGTTCATATCGGTTTGCCCGTCTCTCACGTTACAACAGCGACTAACATCAAGTATTTATTTGGCTGTAGCTTTCCGGTTGGTAGGGAATGGTAACAAAAGTGGCTAATGCAAGGGTATTTCCCCCTACAGTCCGATAAATGTTTCTTTTCCCCTGTGGATTTCCAGTTCTCACTGACAAATGAATTGAGTCTAAATCCACCGCCACTTTCAGGAAGAACGTTCAAACAACCTCCAATTAAAACAAAGTTCATTTCAGTCCTGAAGAAGGGTCACTGGTCTCGAAACATTATCTCTGTTTCTGTCTCCGCAGATGTTGGCAGACCTGCTGAGTTTCTCCAGCATTCTTTGTCTATGTCCCCAGGTTCTTTCGCCAACTGCCTTACATCTGGGTCCCCCAGGTAACCTTCCTGTCATTGTTGATTGTTTTTCTATATTTAATCAATCATTCATGATGTCAAAAGCTTTATTGTAAAGCCTCTTAAGGAGAACAAAGCCAGTGTGTTTAGTCCTTCAGCTCCTGGTGTCAGGATTAAGTTCTCTTCTACATGGTCTCTAAGGTTTTGATATCCTTCTGTTGTTTAAATGCTGCTGAAATGCTTCAGGTTGTATCAATGATTTATTGACCTGAAATCAATCCAAATTCAACGTGAAACAGAGCGGCAGGATTTTATTTTGCACAGGATGGCCTGTATCTGCAGAGGGGCAAAGTAAACAGTTCATGCTGTGTTGCAAAATTTCTCTTTTTAAAAGCAGGGCAAATTCCCAACTCTCTTTGTTAATTGAATCTAACTGTAAAATCAAATCTCTGTACACAGTCCTCAAAGGCAATGGTTTGTTTGTTTAATACTGTAATCTCCCGTTTCAGGAGTGGAAGAAAATAGGGGGGAAACCTAACATGATTGGGCCATTCAAATGTCTCTTACAGCTACTTGACCAGCTCTACTCCTTTGTTGTTTTGTGCAGCTTTTCACTCACCATATTAAATGTTTAAAAGATGAAAGGTATTTTGCGATAGTCTTCAGTTCAGTTACAGCCGCAACAAAGCCAAGCCTGTGGCACTTTGTGAAACCAATTACCCAGGTGTAGGTGAATGTGACAGCACATGCCTCTTTAATTCACCTTTCATCTATTTGTGAATGACCAATTTCTGCCATGTCAGACAATCCTTTTAATAAAGAGAAGTTTTGCAACTTACAAACCAGAAACCAAAATGGAGATTCTGAAGAAGAGTCAAATGAAAGTTGAAACATTAACTCTGTTTCTATCCCCACTGATGCTGCCAGACTTGCTGGGTTTCTCCAGCTTTTTCTCCCTCTGTTTTGGACTTTTCTCTCTTTCTTGTTTGTTATTTGTGTGTTGTTGTTAGGTAAGGGGTTTGGTTATGTGGATGAGCACCATCATCAAATCCTGCACTAGCTCACTTACTACAAAAGACTTTCCTTCTCAACCTCTTTCCCTACGTCAGGTGTGGCTATCCTTAGGTTAAAGCACCACCATTTCTCCCTCAGAGAGCAGTTCTTATGGACAATGGCAGCTATACCTTTACCATGTTGAATAAAATATTAGAGGCTCCAAATTAAAGAACATTGGTAACTGCTATGGTATGTCAGATCACCAATGAATGTGGACTCAATGTGTGTAAAACCTCATATTCCAAAAAGCATTGTCTTAGAGATGGATGAAGGCATTAAAAGATAGATAACTTCCCTTCTTAAACTCCTGTCTGTTATTTTTTAAACATAGATGTTTGGGCCTGTGCCATATTCATTCATTGGCCTGTTAGTTACTGTAAGTAGTATGACAACTTAACCATTTGTTCTCTGACCACCAATAGAAATCCAACCTGATGTTAAGTCTGAAAGCCTGAACTAAGGGGCAGTACTGTGGGAATGCAGTGAAATCATTCCTTGCAGGCAACTTTGAAGCCTGTGGTAAGGCCTGCAATACCTTCAGACAGTGGATGATTAATGCCGGCTGAAGCGTCTGACGCAACACAAGAGACGAAAGAGGGGTATACCTGGCCAACCAGCAAAATGCATTCTACTAGATAGACGATGGGAACTATAGTGAGACTTGGCCCACCGTAAGATGACTGAGTGATTGTGCACAATTTAGGAAATTGAAGTCAAAGTGCCTTTCCAATGCTTCCTCTGAGCAACAGGTTAAAAATTCAATTTCCATTAACATTTTCCTGGTTATTCTTATATGAGCCATTTAATTTGCATCAACTGTTGGTGGGATGATTGTGTGAACTATTTGGCAGTTCTTGAGCCTGACAGTATGGAGAGAGATTTCAATAATTAACTTTAGTAAATTTAAAAATTCAGTTCTGTATACTGTCCTCTCTCACCCCAACAAGATTATTAACCTAACCAAAGAGATTTCTTGGTGAGATGATGATGCTGGCTTCATTTTGAAAGTTTCAAAGTCAATGTCTGCACACACAACACTGAGTTACTGCTGCCCCCAACACAACCACTCTTATCAGACAGCTCTCAATGATCCCATGATCATTGACATCAGTTGCTGTTTGAGCAATTTTGTGCCTGATATCAAGTACTAAATGAGATTCAGTTTCCACCAGCAACCACACTGCATGGCCAGAGCTCATCATTATTCACATGCTCCAGGCCAGACTTCATCAGTTTTTCCACCTGTCCCATTGGACTCAAGTCGGTGACCTAACCGGTTCAACGAGTTCAACCCTGAACTGGAATTTTTATCACAATCCATTCATTCCATCAAGATTTCCCACTCCTACTTATGAAAAGTTGTTTGCATGTCTTCACTCTTTCCATATTCAAAACATTTCCCAATCTTTCCCTCAACAAATTGTTTTCTCACGTACACATACTGATCTCATGGAATCTCCTCCCTTATAATATTCAGCTATTCCAAAAATATGAAATCTAATTCTCTACTGCAAAAGGCCATAATTCCAATATAACTAATCAATAGTATATTCCAATGGCTCACTGTTAAAGATTGACAACATTCATTAAATGCATTCTTGGAGTGCCGGTGATGTAATGATTCAATTGCTTGATGCTTGCCCCCAGATTGCAAATGTTGTTGCATTGCTGCTCTAACAATTGGATCTTCAGTTGTTCAGAGCTTCCATTTGTGGCTTTGCACAAGAGGTCATGAGGTAAGAAGGTCTGAGAATTGGAGGTGAATGGGATGCAAACAAAGGAAACCGAGCTCCATTTTCAAATTTGGATATTGCTGGACAATTCTACACTCAATGTATTGAATTTATTTTGTAAATTTGTTCCTGCTGTTGGATCTGTTAAGCATTGCTACATGTATACACATTTAAACTCAAACTTCAGAGAAAAAGCCAATTTGTAGTTAGCAGATTCCCTTGTGTACATTAGTTTTCAGGTCTGTTTATGTGCAGACCCATTTCATTTCAAGTGTCCCCCATTTTCAGCAGAGTTAACTGCTGTAAAGGACTGTGTTTCTCAGGTTTCTATATGCCAGCATTAGGGCAGTAGCTGGAAATAAAAGGTGAAATGCAATGGGGGTTTGTCAAAGCTCCCAAAGGCAAGTCTGAAAGTGGCAGTGACTGTTGGAAAATGGACAGCTCTTTGTCCAGGAGCTGAAGTGATGGGAAAACTGCTCTGTCCCTGAGATCAAATGTTGAAGATGTGTTCAGAAATGAAGCAAGATCTCTGCTGCTATTGATGCTGGAAAGATAACTCCATTCCACAAAGGCCATTTTTACAAACTGTTGCCATACATTGATATGAAAGTGACTGCCTCAGTAGAATTGGGAACTGCAAGGCACCAGAGTAAGTAAAGTGTTGATGATCTAACCTGTGTAAGTTCTAAATGCAGCAGCTGTAATCACCAACAAAAACAACAAAAACAAAGTTGCTGGAAAAGCTCAGCAGGTCTGGCAGCATCTGTGGAGGAGAAAACAGAGTTAATGTTTTGGGCCCAGTGACCCTTTCTGTTGCCAGGGCTGCTGATCGTTTCCAGAAACTTTGTTTTTGTTCCTGATTTACAGCTTCCGCAGTTCTTTTGGTTCTTAGCTGTAATCACCGCTTGAATTCCACTGACATTGCGGAGATGTTTCTCCCAATTTGCTTGCAGCAGTAACTGGGCAATCAGCATTCGTTTCTGGGAGACTTCAGAATAGGCAGGAATTTGGAAATCCTGTGCTGAACAGGCATGATGTTGTATTTTGTTAATCCATCTTAGGATAGCTTGGAAGGCAGGGTGGATATAGTCCATAAAATAACAAGCACTGGAGTGCCTGTCAGTTTCTCACTACCATGTTATTAAACCAGTGGTGAAGAAGGTGGAGAACAGCACTGTCATCCCAAAAACAATTAAGGGTCTCTTCCCATTGTGACTAACTCTTCACCTGCAATGGCAGGTAATTCAATGTGCATGAAGACTGGCAGGTTAGCTCTGGTCCCTCTCAGTGGAGAAGGGATACCTCTAAAAAGGCAATAAAATGTGAGGCTGGATGAACACAGCAGGCCCAGCAGCATCTCAGGAGCACGAAAGCTGACGTTTCAGGCCTAGACCCTTCATCAGAGATGATGAAGGGTCTAGGTCCAAAACATCAGCTTTTGTGCTCCTGAGATGCTGCTGGCCCTGCTGTGTTCATCCAGCCTCACATTTTATTGTCTTGGATTCTCCAGCATCTGCAGTTCCCATTATCACCTCTAAAAAGGCAGTTGTTTGGATCATAGACGGGCCACCCAGCAGCAATGGCCCACCAAACTCCACCAGAACCTGTTTTTCAGCTCTCCCAAAGCCTACTTAGCTGGCTGCGAATATGACTTCCTTCCATGGTGTCCTCTTGATCCTGGTGCAGTCTCAGCAATGTCTCCCACTCTTGGTGGCAGCACTGAAATTGCTGAGCAGCTGGTTCTTCTGCTTTCTGGCAGTTCTTGGAGGACTGGCACGTGTCCTTTCAAAAGACATCAGCTTCTGTGAAAAACTGCTGGAGCCTCAAAATGCCTGGGTTCCGGCTAATGCCCAAGTCAGTATGTCCCACAAACTTTGGGCCAATTGTTGGGGTTCCTGCTGCAATGAGAACATTTTGGCTGTGATTCCAGAACCTTGCCTGATTTTCAAATGCTTTACAACTATTGTTAGTTGTAATCTCTTTTATTTTTACGATAAGTTTTTATTTTAGCTATCAATGACACTCTTAATTTGAGAAATATAGAAATGATTCAATTTCTATTATACTTCACTTACCCTGATGTTTTACATGAAAGATTGGTGCCTGTTAATCAGTTATCAATAAATTAAGTTTCCTTTGTTTTCTACAGTGTAGTGGTAATACTGTGCTAAATTTCGTGAGCATTATTATGGCACCTCAAGAAATGTTGGCATTCTTACACAGTGCTACTAACTTACTTCAACGCCATATAAGTCAACAACCCATTTTCGTTGACCACACCATTAAAACCATTTAGCACTTTACCTTCATGATTTGTACCTCTCAATCTCAAAACAAACACAGAGGGATAACCTGAGTAGTCGGTAAGTGTCTTTGTTTCTGTCCCAATGTCATTGATTTGAAAGAACCTTTGTATTTTGATATCTTTGGCATTTAAAATTTTAAATAAAATAACTTGTAACAACAAAACCAAACGTATACAACAAAGCTGCAGCTTGTTTTCTCCCATGTCCCACCAAATTCTCATATTGGTATTGGCATTTTTGTCAAAACAAAATCAATGAGTATTTGGATGGGCAAAACTGCAAAAGTTATGACAAATATCACAATCTTGAATCAGTCATGCCAACAGCCTGCTATGTCGACAAATTTAATATGTTTCCAGAGGCATCATCATAAACAGGTAATGATGCAGAACACAACAGAAATATCTTCACAGTTTTTCTACAGATTTAATTTTGTTTTTAAAGACATTTTTACCCTTATGTGGCAGTGTACCTATTTTGCATGCAATATCATTCTCCTGGATAAACTTGTTTTAAGAAGCTTAAAGCTCACTTGATATCAAAAAGCACCTCTAATGCTTCCCAGCAGCCTATTTTCATGTAGTAGAGTTGATGTAATGAAACATCTGAGGTGCTTCATAGGAACACTATCAAACAATTTTTGATGGTCAGTCACAGGGTGAAATGAGGACAAATGAGCAAAAGCTTGTACAAGAGGCATGACTTAATAAGAGTCTTATAGGAAGAAAATGAGTAAGAGAAGTGGAGAGATGTACAGGCAGAATTCCAAAACTTTGCTAAGCAACTGAAAACATAGCCACCAGTGATGGAGCACAAAATGCCAGAATGAGAAAGTGTAAATATCTTGGAAGGTTGTGTGTTTGGAGGTGATTGTAGGAATAGGGAGAAGTAAGGCCATGAAGGGATTTGAGAATAAGGATACAAATTTTGAAATTGAGACATCACTTGACCAAAAGGTATTGGAGGTCAGTGAGCTGAGGGTGATCAGGAAATGATACTTGATGTCAGTTAAGACACGGGTGGCAGAGGTTTGAATAACATATGATTCACGGAAAGTACAATTTGTAAGTGCGGCTAGGACTGCATTTTTTCCTCAGGACTTTACTATTCCAAAGGCGTAGTACGAGGATTTCTGCAGCAGGGAAAAAGACAAAGTGGAGTATCGTTGTCATGGCATGCTCGATGATAGTGTGAAAATGAGGTTGGAAGCTCATCTTGGAATCAAATGTGACAACACGGTGTCAGTTTCATTTTCCACAAGTGTAGTAGACAGAAAAAAATAGTCTTTATATTGGCCTTGCGGTCATACAATATATTGCTTTGTTCAGAATTCAGTGGGGTCCACCCAATGTGAATGATACTTTAGTTTAAAATTACAGATGGCTTTCACACAGCATCTTAGAAGCATCTGTTTTGAGTTCTGATCTCCTATTTCTTGAATACATTGCTTTTTGTCAAAAGAATTTCCCTCTGGGTTTACAACATTGCTGAGCTTTGAAGGAGTGCTATGAAGCAGATGTTTTCATCTTTAGGAGCAAGACAATTTAGTAATATCAGAATTGTGAAAGTATCGTCATCACACAGACTGCAGTAGTTCTGAAAGAAGGGCCCTCACATTATTTTGAGGGGCAAATAAGGTTAAGCAATAAAGACTAGCCTTATTAGTGACATGAATATCTTGGGAATTAATTACACTATGAAGCTATACATCTTGAGTAATCAAATCCAAGTAATTACTGTCTCTGTTGGGTATCTTGAAACAATTTTGCTGCAAAATCGCTCTAAAGTTAGATTGTTACCTTTCTGTCACAACAGGTAGATTAATTCTAGTCTATTTTGGAAGAATGAGTATTTTAAATCCAAATAACTTGCCCAGTTATCATCCTCTTTAAAATAGTTTAACATTTTTCTTAAATGATATTATCAGCCATTAGAAACAGGTTGTTAGAAAACAGAAACTTAGAGTTAGTCAATGGTGGTTCTATCAGGAATTGACACCTCTAACATTAATGTAGATTAAAATCGTTCTCAGTTATAAATGTGATCGGAGGGCTATTGTCAATTCCGAGATTTAATATGAAGCAGGATTTTCTGCACTGTGGCCAATACCTCCTGATCAGCTTTCAGGCCGGGGAATAATGCTACCCTTGATTAAACTCCTGAGAACTACATCATTTATATTAACCTTAGAGTCGCTTTCCCAGCTTGAGACACAATAGACAACTCCTGATAAACTGTAGACAATAAGATTAAAGATGCAGTGCCTCTTGATAATACCTTGAATCAAAATCAATTTATTTAATTTAACTTATTCAATTCCCATTATTCAGGGAATTAAATACTAAGTATACTTAATATAACCATTCACTTCCTCAAGCTAAATGTTTTGTAGGATACATGGAACATTCTTTTTTCTAGCCTTACCTGGTCCCCCTCCCTTACCTCTTCTTCTGGTTCATTAATGACTATAGTGGTGACATTTCCTCTCTCATCCTAAACTTCAAAAATCATCAACTTTTCCAACTTTCCCATACTTTCACATGGTCTACCTCTGACTCATCCCTTCCTTTGCTCAAATTCTCCATCTAGGTTTCTGCAGATAGAATGTCAACAGTATCTTTTACAAAGTCACAGAATTTCACAGCTGTCATGATTACGCTAGCTTCCATCTTGCTTCCCGTAAGGATGCTGTTTCAATCTCCCAGTTTCTCCAGTTCCACCACACCTGCTCTGACAAAGCCTCCTACTGGCATTTCTGAAACAGCTTCCTTTTTCCTCAATTGAGGATTTCTTGTTATTATAATTGACGTTGTATTTGAACATGCCTGTCCAATTTTCCGGTCTTCTGCTCTCTTTCCCTTCTTCCCAGAATCATACTAGGATTCCCATTGTCTTCAACTTCTTGTCACCATCTTTCGCATTCAATGGATTATTTTCTGACCACACTTGATTGATGCCACCACATGACATTTTTTTCACCCCTTCCCACATTCTAAAAGGACCATTTCCTCTAAAAGACATGTCTGCTCTTCAGTCATCTCTTATATACTATCCTTTTACATGTCATCTTTCCATGCCTGTGCAAGAGATACAGCTCTTGCCCTTTTACCACTTCCTTCCAGGATGAAACAGTTACTTACAAATAATACCACTCGATCTTCTACTTCCATCTGAATAAGCAAAGAGGCTTGGTCCAAAGCCCAGAATCTCCAACTGTATGGCATTCCCTTGCTGTTACTGTTACATGTTCCATAAGATTTTTAACAGAAATCTTGGGGTAGACCTTAAAACCCAAGTCTTCTGATTCAAATGAAACAGATGTTCTACTGACAAAAGCTGAAATGTAGCCAGATATATTTGCACGTTAATTATCCATTTGAAGCAAAAGATTGTGCCAGCTATAGCAGAGGATACCAAGTATCAATATTGTGCAAGTTCAACATAAAGGGAGTTCCCAATAGTTTAATGAGTAACTGATATAATTGGTATGATACTGAGTCATTTTAATTAGCAATATCTCTAGTCACATCTCAAACCTGAGTTAATTGATCTCAATTGAACATTTCTGATTGTGGGAGAGAAGAAATTGGTTAGTGTTCCCACACATGACTGCAAATTATTTGCATCTTACATTTGCGACTAGCTCCTAGGAACAGCTGATGTTGGTTCCCATGAACTGTGTAGTTCAAATGGATCTTTGGCAGCTACAGTTCTTGAACAGTACTTGATAACAGATCAACTTATTGTATAGAGAAGTGGTAAAGGTCAAATTTCTCAGTTTGAATCAAATCGGGGTTTTCACCTGTAACTTACACAGTGGCAGGGAGCTGTTCTGAAATTCCTTGTCTTTAGTGAGGTCACCATCCAGGGAGTGTTGTAAATGGTGTGGAACCCATATCTTTGTTATTTGGAACAGGGCCTCTGCTGGCCATAAGTCCCGTCTAATTGCTCATCCACCTGTCCAGCAATCCACCATGAACTTTAAGGTTATAGAATCAGGAAAGGGTGCAGCCTTTCTCTAATGGCTCCATAGCTTACTGTGATTTTACTTTCTGAACACAACTATTTGTGTAATGTAATCAGTGTAATCACCTCCAGGACATGGCAAAGGAAGGCAGATCATGAATAGAGAGGAAAAATAACTGCTGAACATGCCAAGTTTCAATCATTTTACTGCTGTAGTAGAAAGGGTGTGGGTGGACTAATGAATCATCCAGTCTAGGATCTAAGTTTTAAATACAAAAATCTTTGAACATATTTCACAGATACTTTGAGACACATTAGTCATTAATAGTACCTTGTAATATGTCTTGTGAACTCAAAAGGAGTCTGTGGTTAAAAATTAGTTTTGAATTTACAAATAGTAAAAACTCAAACAAATGACCATTGTCCTTTCTGGTGAAAGAAAAGTTGATCATTTCCATATCTGAATATAATTCTCCCTAAACCCTGGTGAGTTGCTTGTCATTTTAATAAAATTGATAATTGGATGATATGAACGTTCTAAATATCATTTGCTATATAATTAAGAGATGGGTGAGTGAACAGAACTTAATCTAGTTTGCTACAGTTGATATCTCCCTTGGGTCCATAGTGACAGAGGATCTGTCTCTTGATGCAGACCTTGGTTGTACATAGGGAAACAGATCGACTGCGATGACATCAAGATGATCAAATTGATGATATATAAAGCTTGTGCTCTCAGGCAAGAAAAGAGATTCAAAAAAGATTTGTCTTCTCTATCCACAGTGCTTTGTGAATATATATTTTAGCATCTCTCTGGGACTCCCTTGTCCGCTCCACACTCCCCTCCAACTCCACCACACACGGCATTTTCCCTTGCAACCGCAAGAAGTGCTACACTTGCCCCCACGCCTCCTCCCTCACCCACATCTCAGGCCCCAAGATGACTTTCCACATCAAGCAGATGTTCACCTGCACATCCGCCAATGTGGTATACTGCATCCGCTGTACCCATTGTGGCTTCCTGTATATTGGGGAAACCAAGCAGAGGCTTGGGGACTGCTCTGCAGAAAATCTACACTCAGTTCGCAATAAACAACTGCAACTCTCAGTCACGAACAATTTCAACTCCCCCTCCCATTCCTTAGATGACATGTCCGTCCTGGGCCTCCTGCAGTGCCATAATGATACCACCTGAAAGTTGCAGGAACAGCAACTCATATTCCGCTTGGGAACCCTGCAGCCCAATGGTACCAATGTGGATTTCACAAGCTTCAAAATCTCCCCTCCCCCCACTGCATCACAAAACCAGCCCAGCTCATCCCCACCTCCCTAACCTGTTCTTCCTCTCACTATCCCCTCCTCCCACCTCAAGCCGCACCTCCATTTCCCACCTACTAACCTCATCCCACTTCCTTGACCTGTCCGTCCTCCCTGGACTGACCTATCCCCTCCCTATCTCCCAACCCATACTGTCCTCTCCACCTGTCTTCTCCTCTAGCCTAGATCAAAAGCAGAACTACCAAGATTGTTGGCACCCCTCAAATAGTGGTGATTTCAATGGCTTGGATGCTTTCACGAGTGGTCTCATACCCAAAGCTTTGCTTTGTAGAGGCTTACAAGCATGAGAAGAAGACCCTAAACACCAACACTGCATCTGGAAGTCACTAGCCAACTCCTGTAGGCTCCTGTGCAGCACCATAGTGACCAGTGGCTCGGCAATAGAACTGAAAACGACAACCTACAATAAGACTTAGTAGTTTCATATGTTGCACACAAGCATTAGTGTCTTCAGACATCAATAAATTTGTCATATGAAGACACCACATCTGAAATGGATTTGTTTGCTCTGCATTCATCAACCTTCAAAGATGGAAGGGTGTGAAAAATCATTCCCCTCAAGTCCTTAAAAACACTCCTTAGTTAATAAGATTACATGAGGTTATGCCACTGTTTCTTCCTAAATTATTTCATATAAATTGGTTACCGTCACACAAGGATAATGAAAGAATATGGTTACAATATTAGAGCCATTACTTTGATAGGAGTCTGTGCCATGTGTCTATGTGAGAAGTGCTTTGTCAATTTAGAATTTTTTTTAATCATGCATAGAAGTATTTGCAGTTGCATTCTGTTTACAGTGAAGTGTTTCAGTGATTTAAAGAGAAGGTATTTGTATTTTTCAGTGACTGCCCTTCCCAAGAGTATCATGTAAAATTATTTCACATTGAGGCCAAGGTTACTTAATTATTGGTCACACAGATTAGAGTTTGAAGTTGTTCAAACTCTGGCTTTCAAGGTGTCCTACTGTTTAAAGCTGGGCTTAGACTCCCAACCCAAGTGTGATTAATGTTTGGGTGTAATTATCACCCATTTCACTGAAAACACTCAGTCAGTCCAAATCTGTTATCAGCAGGATCAATCAGAGAATGGAATGTTTACCAAGAGACTTCGATTACAGGTCATTGTGTGAAGTTTTGAACTTCCATTCTTCCAAACAACATTGATTGATTTATTAAAAGCTTCAAAAAGAATGGCAAAGTTGATTTCATTACATACATTCTAAGATTGTGGCACAATAGGTAAGAGCACTCATTGTATGTGTCTGAAATTCTCTCTATTATTTAGCAGAGAGTTTGATCTATTTAAAATAACTGGATCACACCTTTGTTAAAGAAATAAATAGAAGAACTAAGGCAGACATAGTCATTGTTTACATTTATTAACAGTGTTATTTCTGGCCAGTGTACCAGACTGAAGTGATCACTTATGCCCAAGTACTATAAAAAGAAATTATTTGATCGCAGATGCTAAACTAAGATCCTTCTTGCTCTTTCAAGCAGATAGAGTTCCTATGGCAGTCCTTGAAGAAAGTAAATGAATTCTCCAAGCCAAAATTCCTTCCTCAGCTAAGACCATAAAAGTGGGATCAACATGTCATTCACCTTATGCATATAGGGCACAGAAGCTGGCTATTTTGCGATTTATGCTATATTTGAGTCTCTTCTCATCTTTCTTCATCTAAATCCATCATCATAACCGTCTATTTTCTTCTCTTTCATATACTAGCCCGGCTCTCTAAATGCATATATAACGCTTACTTCATCCACTCCCTATGGTACTGAGTCCATGCTCTCAGCACTGTTTGTGAAGACATGTTTCTTCAAGAATCCAAGACGAAATCATAGAATCCCTACAGTATGGAAACAGGCTCTTCAGCTCAACATGTCCACACTGACTCTCAGAGCATTCCACCTATATCCACCCCCTATACACTATGGAGTAATTTAGCATGGCCAATCCACCTTGCCTGCACATCTTTGTACTGCGCGAGGAAACCAGAGCACCCAGAGGATATCCATGCAGACATGGGGAGTATGTGTAATCTCCACACAGGCAGTTGCCTGAGGGTGGAATCGAACCTGGGTCTCTGGTGCTATGAGGCAGCAGTGTTAACCACTATTCAAATGATGGCCTCTATTTATGTTCTCCTCCACAAGAGGAAACATTCTTTCTCATCCACTCAGTTGAAACTTTTCTGAACTTTAAAGAGCCCAGTTTGATCACCCTTCCACCTTCTTTCTTTCATGAGAAAGGACACAGCTGGACTGTTAATCCTGAGGTCTGGATGACATTCAGGGGACCCGGGTTAAATCCCAGCGTGGCAGTTATTGGATTTGAATTCAATAAAATATCTGGAGTTAAGAATCTAATCACCTTGTTGTGACAACAGAGCTTGAATTTAAAAGAAAGTTGATATGGCCAATTTAATAAATAAATACTTCATTGTGTGCAACTTGTTCAGCAAGGATGTTGTTAAACCAAAAAGGGTTCAGAAAAGATTTATAAGGATGTAACCAGGTCTGGAGGGTATGAGTTATAAGGAGAAGCTGGATAGGCTGGGGCTTTTTTTCCCTGGAGTGTTGGAGGCTGAGGAGTGACCTTTCAGAAGTTTATAAAATCGTGCAACCCACAGATAAGGTGAACAGCTAAGGTCTTTTTCCAAGTATAGGGGTGTCCAAAACTAAAGGGCATAGGTTTAGGGTGAGAGGGGAAAGATTTAAAAGAGACCTGCAGGGCAACCTTTTCATAAAGAGGGTGGTGTCTGTATGGAATGAGCTGCCAGAGGAGTTGGTGGAGGCTGGTACGATTACAGCATTTAAAAAGACGTTTGAACAGGTCCATGGATTGGAAAAGTTTAGAGGGATATGGACCAAATGCAGGCAAATGGGACTAGGTTGGTTTAGGAAACCCGGTCAGCATGGATGAGTTGGACCAAACTCTGTTTCTACGCTGTATGACTGACTGTAAATGACTGAGTCAAATTCCTTAGGTTGACAGTAAAGGGTTAGTTTAATTTCTGAAACTCATTCAACATGTAAAAAAATTAACACAATGTTTAAAATGTATAATTACATCAAACCACCCATTATTGCAGATGATTTGGATGGAGCCGTTTTTGTCAAGTGTGTTCAGGAGGGTTTCCTTACTCAGTATGTGCACAGAGATATTTAACTGGAGTAAAGGAAACTATGACGCTATCAGACAGGAGTTGGGAAGTACAGATTGGGAGCAATTGTTCCACAGAAAGGGCACAGCAGACATGTGGAGGCTGTTTAAGGAGCAGTTGTTGTGAGTGATGTATAAATTTGTTCCTCTGAGACAGGTAAGGGGTAAGATTAAGGAGCCTTGGATGACGGGTACAGAGGTGCTTCTTGTCAAAAAGAAAAAGGCAGCATACGTAAGGTGGAGGAAGCGAGGGTCTAGCACAGCTTGAGGATTACAGACTTGCTTGGAAGGAGCTCAAAAGTGGACTGACGAGGGCCAGGAGGGGCCACGAAAAAGGCTTGGCAGGAAGGATTAGGGAGAACCCGAAGGCATTTTACTCATACGTGAGGAATAAGAGAATGATCAGGGAGAAGGTAGGGCCGATCAGGGATAGCGTAGGGAACTTATGTGTGGAGTCTGAGCAGATAGGGGAAGCCCTAAATGAGTTTTTTGCTTCAGTTTTCACTAAGGAAAGGGACCTTGTTGTGAATGAGAACTTTGAGGAGCGAGAAAACAGGCTTGAACAGATCAAGATTGAGGAAGTTGATATGCTGGAAATTTTGGCAAACATTAAGATTGATAAGTCCCCAGGGCCAGACCAGATTTATCCTAGGTTGCTAAGCCGCTGGCGAATATCTTTGCTTCCTCACTCTCCACGGGAGTCGTACCGGAAAATTGGAGGGAGGCAAATGTTGTTCCTCTTTTCAAGAAAGGGAATAGGGAAATCCCTGGAAATTACAGACCAGTCAGTCTTATGTCTGTGGTCAGCAAGGTTTTGGAAAGAATTCTGAGGGATAGGATTTATGACTATTTTGAAAAGCATAGCGTGATTAAAGGGAGTCAGCATGGCTTTGTGAGGGGCAGGTCACGCCTTACAAATCTTATTGAGTTCTTTGAGGAAGTCACGAGACAGGTTGTCGAGGGTCGAGCAGTGGATGTGGTGTACATGGACTTCAGCAAGACATTTGATAAGGTTCCCCACGGCAGGGTCATTCATAAAGTCAGGAGGTATGGGATACAGGGTGATTTGGCTATCTGGATTCAGAATTGGTTGGCTGACAGGAGGCAGAGAGAGGTCGTAGATGGTAAGTATTCTGCCTGGAGGTCAGTGCTGAGCAGTGTCCCGCAGGGCTCTGTTCTTGGGCCTCTGCTCTTTGTAGTTTTTATAAATGATTTGGATGAGGAGGTTGAGGGGTAGGTTAGTATGTTTGCTGATAACACAAAGGTTGGAGGTGCCGTTCATAGTATCGAGGGCTATTGCAAGCTTCAGCGAGACATTGACAGAATGCAGAGCTGAGCTGAGAAATAGCAGATGGAGTTCAACCTGGATAAATGCAAAGTGATGCATTTTGGAAGGTCGAACTTAAATGCTGAATATAGGATTAAAGGCAGGATTCTCGGCAGTGTAGAGGAACAGCGGGATCTTGGTGTTCAACTGCATAGCTCCCTCAAAGTTGCCACCCAGGTGGATAAGGTTGTTAAGAAAGCATATGGTGTTTTGGCTTTCATTAACAGGGGGATCGAGTTTAAGAGCTGCGAGGTTATGCTGCAGCTCTACAAAACCCTGGTGAGACCACACTCGGAATATTGTGTCCAGTTCTGGTCGCCCTATTATAGGAAAGATGTGGAGGCTTTGGAGAGGGTGCAAAGGAGGTTTACCAGAATGCTGCCTGGACTGGAGGGCTTGTCTTACGAGGAGAGGTTGACTGAGCTCGGACTTTTCTCTCTGGAGAGAAGGAGGAAGAGAGGTGACCTGATCGAGGTGTACAAGGTAATGAGAGGCATGGATAGAGTCGATAGCCAGAGACTTTTCCCCAGGGCAGGATTGACTGCCACGAGGGGTCATAGTTTTAAGGTGTTAGGAGCAAGGTATAGAGGAGACGCCAGAGGGAGGTTCTTCACCCAGAGAGTTGTGAGCGCATGGAACAGTTTGCCAGTGGTAGTCGTGGAAGCAGAGTCATTAGTGACATTTAAGCGACTGCTGGACATGCACATGGACAGCAGTGAATTGAGGGGAATGTAGGTTAGGTTATTTTATTTTTGGATTAGGATTATTCCATGGCACAACATCGCGGGCCGAAGGGCCTGTACTGTGCTGTACTTTTCTATGTTCTATTGCAAAAACAAAACACATAATGCCCCTTAACAAGTAAAAACAAAAGTCTGCAAAGTATTGGATCTAGAACTTTGCCAAATACCAAGAAAAATGAAAAAAAACAAATTATTCATGGTTTGTTCAAAGGCCTGTTTTCAGCTGAAGGGATGTTTTTCCTGCAGTAACTGCTGGTACTGGAGTTTGTTTCTGGAGTAGTCATTCTGCAGTTGTGGTCGTGGTAATTCTCTTGTTCTCTTGGAGAAAGTAGATTTGATTCAGAATTCTCCCTTTTTAAAAAGTCTCAGGTTACATCAATGGAAGGAAGTTTCAAAAAGACAGGATAAAACTGTCTTACTTCTGCCCTTCGTGGAATCCGCGTTTTCTAAAAAACACTTTATATTCTTCACAAATGCAATATTTTAGCGTCTTTTTAGT
Source organism: Stegostoma tigrinum (assembly GCF_030684315.1). Taxonomy (NCBI): domain Eukaryota; kingdom Metazoa; phylum Chordata; class Chondrichthyes; order Orectolobiformes; family Stegostomatidae; genus Stegostoma; species Stegostoma tigrinum. The sequence goes on along the minus strand of NC_081369.1, from coordinate 45,367,477 downwards.
TCATAAACATTTCTCTTGAAATATTCCACCATATATCCAATATAAATATTAAATTAATAATAATTTAGCTAGCATATCTTTGTAACACTTGACTTCGCATTTTCTAGCCTCATTCATTGGACTATTATGGGGAAGGCTTTTTGGAAATCCAGATAAAATACATTTACTGCATTACCGTCATCTATTCTAGCTATTACTTCTTTGAGAAAATTAAAGAAGTTTGATTGACAAGATTTTCCTTCTGAAATCCATGCTGATTATTCATCGTTATTATATTTTCTTACAACACCTTCTATTCTGTACTTTGCATAGCTCCATTATTTTTCTGCCACTGATATTAAGTTTTTGGCATATCACTCCTTGGCTGTGTTCTAATGATAGGAATTTTGTTAACTGTCCATAAATCTACTAACACTACAACCTATGAAAGAGTTATTAATTTTGTGCAGCAATGTCTCTGATACTCTGTCCCAAGATTCTTTTGAAACTTGTAGGTGCTATCCCTTCAGATCAGAGGCTTTATATTCTCTGAGTTTCTTTATTCTATGCAACCATGCTTGCTTTATACTCCTCTCCTCATTTGGTTTCATTCTACCTATCGTACCTCGATACTGACCACTGAATGAAATAATGCTTTAACATGTGTGTCATCTTTCTATGTTTACCTCTGGCATTATCTTGTCTATCCTATTCCTCAGTCTCGGTGAGATGGTGGTTTACTTAGAATGTCAATATGCTAGTAATTTCAAGGGCCAGATTTAATACTGTGGTCACATGTTCAAATCCCCCAATCACTGCTTGTCGCATTTAAATTCCATTAATAAATCTAGGATTTAAAGAAAGATAATTGCAGTAATGGTGACCATGAAACTATGTAAATGATTGCTTAAAAACAAATTGGTTCATTAAACTCCTCTTAAGGGAAGGGCATCTGCCATCCATCTCCAGTCTGGTTTACACATGACTCCAGATCCATCACTATGTGGTTAACACCATAAGACCACAAGACTATTAACTGTCCTCTGAAATGACCCAGCAAGCCATTCAGTTCATGGACAATAAGGGATGGACAATAAATCGTCTTTGCCAGTGATACTCACATTCCACAAAATTAATTTTAAAAGCCCTTAATGCTCCCTTTTTCATCTGCGCTTTTCTGATTGTTCTTCTGCCTTCTTGGTATTCTCTTGGTATTCAGCCGCACAGTGCTGTCCTCTGCTGTCTGTGTATTGAATGCATATTTAATTAATTTTTTAATGAAATATATAGGTCCAGCAGTGTTTAGTTTGTTCTTTCATTCAACAAAATATATTTTTCCTAAACTGTCTTTAATGTTTCCTAGTGATGGTCTACCAATTGTTTATTAGGATTGGGTTCTATTTTATTGGGGTCTGTTATCATTTGCTGCTTCCGGGATTTTCTGATTTTATTTTCTTGTCTTCATAACAACAATGTGGACATTGTGTTGTGAAACACTTTGAACACCTTTGAAGATGTAATAAGGTGCTGTATGAAAGCATGTTCATGTCTCCTAAAAATAGATTAGAACTTTTTCTATACATTGTGGCTGACTGCACGACATAATAAAAACAAATTTACCTGTGAGGCTTAGAAAATCTTTGCCATGATTCTACAGCCTGTGAATAAGTATTCACTTTCACTTTATGGGCGTTAATCTCATCTAGCAGATCACTGATCCCTTTGTGGAATCCATGGTGGTTGACGAGTGGTTTTGTGATTGTGCCCAGCGCGGACTCGTGGTGGTTTGCGAGTGGGCCCAGTGCGGTCTTGTAGAGGTTGGCGAGTGGGCCCAGAGCAGACTCGTGGTGGTTGGCGAGTGGGCCCAGAGCAGACTCGTGGTGGTTGGCGAGTGGGCCCAGTGCGGACTTGTGGTGGTTTGCGAGTGGGCCCAGTGCGGACTTGTAGAGGTTGGAGACTGGGTCCAGCATGGATTCAAAGTGAGCCCAGTGCTTCAGCATCGATGAGGCGGTCCTAGCGCAGAATCATGCCTGCTGCAGCGAAGGTGGGTTTGGCTCCAGTATGAGACCTGGTGGTATCAGCAGAGACTGCATTGGCAAGGTGAACCTGAAGCATTGGTGAGACCCAGCAAGGACTCATTGGCGAGAGTGGAGGTGAGATGGTGCTGTAGAGTGGCATATCTTGTCCCAGCAGTGGTGCAGCGAATGGGATTCATGCCTGGTCTCTGGGTCAATGGCCCATGACTGATCACTTAACAATAAGGGCTATAATATTGAATACAAATTCTTTATTTTTCTGCGACTTGAGTTCGATGTTTTGGTTTCTTTTTCTGTGTTTGAATATGGTGCCAAAGAGTGGTGACACTGTAGAACACTTTTCACTATATTTTGTGACAAAAAAAACATGAAAATAAATAAGCTGCCTGTTATTTGAGGACGATATCTAGCCAGGGTTATTAATTTCTGCTTTGGGTCTTCATATAACTGAACAGGCGATTCTTGACCTGATGATCTTTGGACCAAAGGGGAGCAAAATTCCATGATGTCAAGGGATCCTCATTGCAAGCTTTGCTTCATTTTCTCATCTTCTCTGTTCCTGGACCAAATCATCGTTAAATTATTTGAACTTGGAGTATAATGTGTTTTGTTGGGTTAGTTGTTACCTGTTTTCTTGGCTCTCAAAGAGCAGCACTCCTGGGGAAGATACAGAGATGCTGTGAAGACACTTTGAAGTTCTCCATGAAGTATGGCAAAACTGACAGCGATGACTGGGAAAAAAACTTGTTGCAGCCATTCAAAATTTCTTCCCCATTTAAGTTGGTGCAAGAATGGTTACTTGCCTGCCCCCATCTGAAAGATAAGGTTTTGTGTTGGCGTCTAAGGGCTGCGTTTGTGTTGCTATCATTGAATCTCCTTTTTTGGGTCTTTTAGGCTTCCGTGTGGTAGTCATATCCAGAGATGCAGCCCGGTTGGAAAAACTGAAAAACTTTGTCCCAGCTGCCACTCGATCTAGGCTTTCTACATTGGTTGGAGATGTTGGTAAGGTATCTTCTTTGAACAGTAACTCAAAAAAAGCCCAAAAGATATACTCTTACTCTACTTTTGACAAGGGAAGAAAGAAAAAGAACAGCCAGCCTTAAAAGTAGAGGCCAAATAATTCAATACAAGTCTGAAAAAGAATCAGGTTCGGTTGAACCCCATTTGATGTGTTGATGAAGTTAGACGAAGGCCAGCAAAAAGAGGCTCAAATAGAGTATCGGTGATAATGGGAACTGCAGATGCTGGAGAATCCAAGATAACAAAGTGTGAAGCTGAATGAACACAGCAGGCCAAGCAGCATCTCAGGAGCACAAAAGCTGACGTTTCGGGCCTAGACCCTACATCGTATGAAGGGGATGAAGGGTCTAGGCCCGAAACGTCAGCTTTTGTGCTCCTGAGATGCTGCTTGGCCTGCTGTGTTCATCCGGCTCCACACTTTGTTATGTCAAGTAGAGTATAATCATTGGTGTCTCTTGGGCCAAGTGGCCTGTTTCTGTGCCATGAACTCGAAACAATGTATTTAATTTCAATTGCTGCCCAATAATTTTTATGATGTGGAGGTGCTGGTGTTGGACAGGAGTGGACAAGGTCAAAAATCACACAACACCAGGTTACACACATACAGACTCAGTCTCTCTCTGTCAAACACACACGCGTGCATGTACATACACATATATGAATCTATAGTGTGAATAATTTCATCCCAGATGTTTGTGTATTTGCAGATAATTCTATTTTGTTCAAGAAAATAAAACCAGCCTGACTCCAGGTTAAAACACAGACCGATTCTAAATAATGCCTCACACCTAAGGTGCATTGTCAGACCTGAATGTCACCTCTTGTAAACACTAGAAAACCTTTAATTGTCTCAGGGCAAAGAGTTGAAAGAAATTCTGGGATTTACATTTTAATCAATAGAAATCTGCACCTCCTTTCTAACTGATTAAAGATTCAACAGGAGGTGGTCAGTGAACCATTTTTTAGAGCTGTTATCTTTCTGCTTAAAAATTCTGTCGGCACACATCCTCTTCCACACTAGGAAGAAGCAGAACTTTGGAAGCTAGTGTTTTCAAATAAGCCTATTGGACTATAACCTGGTGCCATGTGATTTTTGACAATTATTTTTACATCATATTCCCATGAATATAAATTGGTACATACTGTTCTTTCAACTATTTGAATTTTTAGGATAAGTAAATAAAAATGTCTGCTTTAAAATGAGGCATGAGTAAAGATATTATAGGCTTAATATTCTTGTTTTATATATTTCAGTAAAGCCTACAGATAAGACACAAGAGTTGAGGAGTTTTGTGCACGCTTCCCTGTGCTTTGTTAACATTTGTTACACTGAACTATCTTCAGGTTCCGAAGAGGGTGCAGAAGCAGCTAAAAATGCTGTACTGCAGGCTGTTGGGAAAGTGACAGATGTAGTGTCATCCCTGGGTTTCAGTTGGTGGCAGGGTGGTCCTCCACACACTCAAACGCTCGAGGAACTGAATAGGGTAAGTGTCAGGATTATAACCACAAACCCAAAATTTTGAAGTACATTGCACCTGACAAGTGTGAACTCATTTTCTTTGTGTCTGTGATTTATTGACCTTGAAAGCCTGTCCAGCAACAGATCCAGGCAACACCATGATAAGCCCAGAGAGAAAGATATTCCACTTCATACGGTTTTGAGTAGACAAATTAAAATATGTTACCTTCCATCTTTGAGTCTTACAGTTCTGCATCCTGCTGGTAATGTTGACAACAGTGCCTTTATTTATTAATAAGACTTTTGAATCCATATGTTGAAATGATGTCACTTACAAGTATGCATTCTTCTGACATGTAAGACAGCAGTACTTCTTCACTGCGCATGGTTTTGATGCTAAGCCAGATCTCTGGTAACTGGAATATCAATTATTCCTGTGCAGTAGGTACAACTTGTAGCAGGACTCCTGAAAGGAGTAGCTGTAATGTGCCATATATTCTATTTTCCTGTTCTGTGCTGAACTTTGTACTTAGTATGATGGCAAAACTATTTGTTGCTAATGCGGAATACAAATGAGAGCCACATATGCCTATACAAGTTCAGTAATACTTGGAAATCCAGAAGCCACTCTCAGTGATTTCCTGCTTCTCCATAGTGTACAATGTTACCATCTTCGCAAAACAAATCACATCAGTTCATTGGATCTGTGTTAACTTCAACATTTTACGCATTGTCTTTCACTGTAAAAGCCACTAAAAATGATAAACATTGCTGAATGGGATTGAAATGAATGTTTAACAGCGTTTTAATCATTACTCCTAGCGAACAGTCTCTGTCGTCCTGCAAAAGATAATTTTGTAAGAGTGGAGCCTCATTTCCTTCAAAGAGCACTTTATAAATGTTACATCTTTTAAAGCACTAAGAGTTAAGTCTGGCCCAATCTTTATTTTTGTTTCCCATAAGATGATTGAAAATTGTAGGAAAGTCTGTGTCTTTTATTTACTACTTTAATATCTGTGGAAATTCTTCAAACTGAGTGGCTGGGTACTCCACTTGCAAAATACCAGAGAAAATGACAAACCTAATGTTATACCAGAATAAAGGAAATCAGTACTCTGAGCCCATTAGATCTTTGGTTGCTTTTTACTGAGATCAATGACGAGTGAATTCACCATTCACCTTCACCAGTGACAACAGCATTCGAAACTATGTTTTATGTGGCAGTTCCTGAAACATGGTGTCTGAGCTATGGGCTGCATTTAAGAATCTAATTTTGGGTGGAATGTTTACATGAAACCTGTTTCTCATATTAATCTGTCATGACCCACAAAAGCTTTTTCATTTTGCAATTAAATACTGATGAAAACGTAAGTTACAAGAAAGACTGAGAGCAAGTATGCACATATAGGGCTGCTGATAGCTGCAGGAGAAGTGATGGGGCCTTGTGATAATATCACTGGCCTGTTAATCCAGAGATCCAGGGAATGTTCAGGGGACCCAGGTTTGAATTACCCCACAGCAGATGGTAGAATGTGAATTCAGTAAAAATCTGGAATTAAGAGTCTAATGATGACTGTTGTAAAACCCATCTGGTTCACTAATGTCCTTTACAGAAGAAAACTGCTGTCCTTTCCTGGTCTGGCCTGCATGTAACTCCAGACTGACAGCAATGTCGCTGACTCTTAACTATTAGCAATGGATAATAAATACTGGCCAGCCAAGCCAGTGACACACTCATCTTGTGTGTGAATCAAAAAAAATAGCGAGTCAAAGCTGAAATTTGACAATCCCAAACAGTTATGGTTTCAAAACTGAGTTTTACTTGATCTAAATATGATGCTATATGATCAAAATTATTTGGACATGCTATTTTTTAAATGGTGAACAATTTGTTCTTCTATTTATAAAGCCTTTTCACACTTAAAAGTTGTACGTCCTTTTTACCAACTAATAACTGCAAGAATTCTGATCAAACTTATGGGTGGAAAGTGCTGGACAGCCTTTAAAACCAAGTGCCAATTGGCCACAACTCCGGACAACTGGCTGACTGTGCCTAGTGTAAGGAAAGTGCTTTGTGAGTTGAATCCTGATGCAGGAAGAAAACTAGGTGCAACTGAGAGGCAAGGCATTGTCATGTAGCACAATGGAGCAGTCTCACACCTTTTGGTCCACGAAAAGATCATAAAAGATGAAAACGCTTAGCTTGCAGGGTTTCCTCTCGCCTTGCCTACTGTTCCCTGCATGCCATGCCTAGAGAGAATTCCACCACTGCATCTCCACTCAAGTTGTGTTAAATTAGGCAATTACATTTTATTGATTCAATTCTGGGCTAAGAAAGAAGGCCAGGTGACATCATTACAGCATGGTATGCATTCTTGCAGGTTGTCTTCTTGGTTTAGAAGAAGAGCCCATTTGCCACTTGTAAGTTAAAATTGCAGTCCCTGAATCCATTTTAACTGCCTTCAGTCCTCTCGCTCAGTATGCATATGATATGAAAATTAAATTACTACCTCTTTGATTCATTTCAATAATTTGCAATAATAATGATTTTTTTTATTGTGAATAACCTCTACACAGTCAAAGCTGTTCCTTTTCTGTTAGAACTTATGTAAGATCATAATGACCTCAAAGGATGTATAGTAACAGCACTCAAGATGAGAAAGCTAGAGAAATCAATCTTTGGATCTGAATAGGGCCATTGCTTCATAGATTTTCCTTTGTACACCTTTTTTTTTTGCATGTTTTGAGTGAGAGAATCAAAGATTGGAATGTCCATTTGTCTCCAATGCAAATATCATGACAGCCTGCATCAAAAGGAACAGATGTCATGAACAAAAACAGGAAATGAATGGAATATTGAAAACTGTGCAATAACCTCAGGCCTGTTTAGTTACAGCAGTGTTAAACATGCGCATATTTTATATCTCAGGTTCTGAAGACATTGGTGATAAGTACTTTCACGTCTTGGAAGGCATTCTTTCCTTTGGTTAAAGATGACGACAAGGGATCATACACATTTATTACTGGTGAGCAGATTATTCCTGCCTACAGGGCAACATTTAAAGGAATTGATAATTAATTTGAATTCTTTGGAATTCCCACTTTATCGTCTTATGAACTTAACTCAAACTGAAATTCCAAGTTTACATCACAGATGCAAAATAATGTTCTTTTTTAATGGTAGAACCACTAACTCCTCTGTAGCTTCCTCAGGAATGCAATTCCACCGTTCCAATGAACTTTAGAATGTGTGTTTGCATGAATAGTTAATTTCTTTTGAAATAAACAACCAAATATGCTCATCAAGGCGGAGGGAGATGCACTATAAAAGGCACACTCCACACTTTTAGGCACCTAACATTAGTACCGACCAGCACGGAATGATAGTGCAGTGGATTGAGTGAAGATGCTGATGTGATGGTGATATCATTGGATCACTAACCAAGTGGCCTACAAAGCAGGGGAATGGGCTCAAGTACCATAGCAGCCTGTGGCATTTAAGTTCAGTGAATAAATGCCAGAATTGGAAGCTAGTCTCAGAAATGGTGACCAAGGTAGTTATTAGCAATTGCTGTCAAGGCTGAACTGGTTCACATTAGGGAAGGAAATCTGCCTGTCTAGCCTACATGTGATGCCAGATCAACAATACAATGGTTACCACTTATCTGCCCTCCGAAGTGGCATAGCAGGCTATTCAGTTCAAAGACAAATAGGGTTAGGCAATAAAACTGGCAGCAAAACCCACATTCCATGGAAGAATACATTTTTAAAAAATCAATTTGGGACTACCTGTTTCCTTTTGAGTTACTTTACAGATTTCTATGTAATATTTTAAAAGGGCCAAGAGAGACACCTTATACATTGATGTCTGGGCAAAATTTAGATTTTATTAACTACTGTATGCACCTTTTTGTAAAGGGATGAAAATCAAAACCTGGCTTTGTGCCTTTACTTTCTTCTATCATTCACAGCCAATGACAGTGTATTAGCAGCATGCCTACGGAAAGGGTGTAAACCAATTAGCAGTGTGGTTAGTTTGAAGCTTTCAGCAGAATGGCCATCTTTCCCAATTCCTTGACAAACAAAACCAACAATTAAAATCTACCTCAATCAACCCAATTTATTTCAAAAGTTATGAGTTAACCATCTGACAACTGTGCAGAAATGCTGTCCTCATTGTCATTAATGTGCCAATATGATTTACGTTAATAGCAACAACTAGAATAAAAGCAGAACATTTTGGAAAGATGCAGCAGGTCTCCCAGCTGCTTATGAAAGAGAAACAGCATTAACGTTTTCTGTCTAAGATCTTCCATCAGAACAGCCATAGACTTGATGTATCTCTCCCTTTTCCTCTCCTCAGATTCTGCCGGAACTGCAGAACATTTCCAGCATTCTAGAATTCTAGCTTCCACTGTACTTTGCTCTTTTTGTAAAAGCCTCTAAGTATGTTTCTTGCAGGTCAAGTATAAATGTTCTATCATTGTAGCATGACAAGCATAACAAATTTCTTCTGCTCTACAATGAACCTACATTTTCCATCGAGAAATCATTTTCACCCCAACTACAGCACATACTACACAAGAGTTGGAAATGGTAAGGAAGCAGTTCCATTTTACTGAGCTTTCTGACCCTGTAAAGATAAGTTCAAGATAGAGGCTGGCCAGAAACAGGCAGGAGCCACATTGATGAAGCCTTCTGGTTTCTGTGAAACATTCCTGGGCCAGACTAGGAACTGGAATTAAGAAGCCACCTCAGGGCCTTTTTGCTGTAGTGCTGAATTTTACCAATGTTAGGACAGATCTGGCCATGTAGGGAGGTCACCAGATCATTTGAGTTTGCCTCCTCAGTTGGTAGTCCAGATGGCTGTGTGCTTAGGGGTGGAGTCATATGGACCAAAAGCCACAAACTCTGCCTGTAACTGCTCCACTGGATGATTTCCCCTCTACACTAATTGCGCTACCAGCTTTGGGCCTTTTGAATTTATCAATGTTATTGCAAGCAATCCCCATCGAAATGGCCTCGCCTTTGCCTGTTGTTAAGTCTGTACTCCTCTCCTTCAAAGAGAGGAGAGGAGCCTGACATTGTGAGTACAGAGGTGGGTAATTAGGAGATTGTCTGCTATTTGGTTCAGTCACTGGGCACAGTGCCAACATGGGTGGGTTTGGGACTCATTACGGGTTCATTATTTGATTCCCATGCAAGCTGGAAAATCTAACCCATTGTTTCACTACATGTACTCTTCAAGAAATACCCTCCAACTTCACTGAACTCCAGATGGGAACTATATTTCCTAATGCAATATGGGTGACTGCAATATCCTTTAGAAAATTATAGAAAACTCAAACTTAAACAACTTATAGAAATCAAGGTGATAGTTTCTCATAGTTAACGCAAAGCGTATTGTCAACAACTTTTCAGATGTGGCAGGTCATTCAATTAACTGGCCAAGCTTCCATTTTTCATAATTATACTAATTGCTGAATTTTGTAGACATGTGTTGACAATCAGAGGGAACAATTTCGTGCGTAGTCTGATTTCGTTTTAACCCTCAAGTTTTAAGAAGACTGTTTTGATACCAAAAAAATTGGTTATTTATATATTGTTGAAATCAGAACATATTGTTGCTGCAAAATAACTGTCAAGATTTTGTGTTTGCTTACTCCTTTTATTTAGGGAGATATTAACCACACTTGCAACATAGAGTTACCCTTGAATCGCTGGGTTTCATTTGAATAAGAAAGCTAATTACTGTTCATGGCAGCACATGTTCATTTGTTAAGAATACAAAAGGTCTGTTGAAAAGGCCAGAGTACAATGAATTTCCAGCACACTGTACATTTAATGTGGTGGTAGACCATTTTGTGTATGCAATTCCAAGCCTGGCTCTTGAAATTTCATAGGAATTCTCATGATCTTTCAACTTATCTCTGATGGGACACTGACAGAACTTACAGAAGAAAAAGATGTGTGCAAATTTGCAGCACGACCTTGGGGACTCCACCAGCTCACAGCAACACCACCACAAACATCACACCTCCCCATGCCCCAACCCCAACAACTACCACAGAGTTAGAGCAGAAGGTCATGAGAACACTGTGGGAATCCCAGAACTCTGATGTAATGCTGAGCATGGCCAGCCAATTTAGAAGTGAAGTGAAGCATTTTGTCACAAACAAGGATGGATGGAAGCTGAATGATCAATCCAGGAGATTCCGGATAAGAGAAGACCTGATGAAGACTTTAATCTTTTATATTTATGAAAAAGTTTTAATATTTAATATTATTGAAACGTGAGTTTGCTTCCCACCACTTGTTTGCACTTATGACTGAATTGTGAGGAAAAGGAGCTTAAATATAAGATGGTGATGAATACATCAAGTTGAGAATATGGGAGAAATCGCTTCATGCAAACAACAGTGAAAATGAAATTGTGGAATATACTGCCATATGGAATGTTGAAGCAAGTAAGACTGAAGCAGTTTAAGAGGAGGACTAATGTACAGACATTTAGGAAAGAGAATAATAGGATATATGGACAGGGTGAAAAAACAATAACATGAAGCTTTTGTACCAAATAGTTTTCTTTCAGTGGTCAAGATTGAGACATGCTTGCATATAAGACAATTTGTGTATGTATCTATAAAAGGAATCACATAAGAAGACACCTACTCAATGAAAATTTGACTCAAAAGAAATTTCCCGAAAGATTGATCAACATTACTAAGTTTCTAATATTCAAAAGTTTCGCCTTCCTGTTGGCTGTCCACACCTATAGTTTTACATTTTTCTTTATGACCTCATTTAACTCTTTTTAACTTGCTGACCTGTTGTACTGCTGTTGTAATATTTAAAAGCAAATTTCTCACCACTGCCTGTCTTTTCCAATGCCACTCCTATATTTTGTTACTGAATCTTAAATCTCCCTTTTCAATGTGAATACAGCAAAGGCCAACTTTTGGTTTTAGATCAGTAGGGGCAGTTTGAATTTATTTCGGGAGTTGGAGGGAATGATGAGGACTGGAATGGAGCTACAGGTGATAGAAAACCATTAGTTATCACGCCATTGTGGAATCCATTGTATTTGTTAGCTTTGCTGATGGCAATACCAGTTTTAAGAGAGTATCAAATGTGTAAAAGGTGACAGACGTCTATAACCACCACCCCCACCAAAATAATTTCAATTTCTAATGTTTTTATATAATATAATATAATATAATTTTCTTTGCCTGTTCATACGCATATATTATGGGCAATTTTTAAATTCCTTTATTTTGGTAATTAATTATGCGTTACCAACTCTTTCCCCCTGCTGTGGAGGTCTCAGTGTTGGACTGGAGTGGACAAAAGTCAGAAGTCACATGACACCAGGTTATCATCCAACAGGTTTATTTAAAACTTCAAGCTTTCAGAGTACTGCTCCTTCGTAAGGTGAAGTGTTCACTTGACAAAGGCGCAGTGCTATGAAAGTTTATGCTTTTAAATAAGCCTATTGGATTATAACCTGGTGCCATGTGACTTCTGACTTTTGTCAACTCTTTCTCCCAATTTCCAGTCCACGTAATGTATAGCCTTTTTTTTTTGCTCTTCCTACATTGCGTGATGTCCGTGACATTAATATCTTTGGATTGCAGCCATAGATGCAATCTTGGTTGGTAGTCATGCTCATCTCAGGAAATCATCTAAAACATTTCTGATGGGGAAAAGATTATTCAGATGCAAATGACCAAAATCTGGCATTTCTATCAACAATTTACATATCCCCTTAATAAAAATCTAAATTCCACTTATAGAATTAAGAAAGATAGCATTTTAATTATTTTTAATATGATTCATTAAAGGGCTTAGTCAAAGCTTTGGTGGTGAAAAAAAGATCAGAAAGATATTTTGTCAAGATTTGCATATGGAATCTACTTTTTGTACAATTTGTGGTTCGTTCAAATTCTGTTGCTTGAGGCTGAATGTGGCAGGTTTGCTAACATTACGTTTAATTCCAAAGATATAATCTTAGCCTACAGCTTAAGATCTCTCATAATGCTTTGCTTTAGACTCTTCCACTCAGCATCAGCAACTCTGATGGAGACAGCAAAACTTCACACCAGAAACATGACCTTTCGCGGGCAAACTGTATTTAAGGAAGCTTCAAATTCTTTTCTATCCTGTTCTACTGTTGAGACATTTAAGGGTTATCTGAACTCGACTGGGTGGAACAGAAATTCTTTGAAATTTTATAGATTCTTTGCAACATTTCAGTATGACCTTCAGTGATAGATTTTCCGTTCTTCTGGTGTTCAGGATAAAAACACCCGTGTACTGTGGGAGTCAACTCTATTGTTACAGAACATAGAACATTACAGCACAGTACAGGCCCTTCGGCCTTCGATGTTGTGCCGACCTGTCATTCCAACCTGAAGCCCATCTAACCTACACTATTCCATGTACGTCCATATGCTTGTCCAATGGCGACTTAAATGTACCTAAAGTTGGCGAATCTACTACCGTTGCAGGCAAAGCGTTCCATTCCCTTACTACTCTCTGAGTAAAGAAACTACCTCTGACATCTGTCCTATATCTTTCACCCCTCAATTTAAAGCTATGCCCCCTTGTGCTCGTCATCACCATCTTAGGAAAAAGACTCTCCCTATCCACCCTATCTAACCCTCTGTTTTATATGTCTCAATTAAGTCACCTCTCAACCTTCTTCTCTCTCTCGAAAACAGCCTCAAGTCCCTCAGCCTTTCCTCGTAAGACCTTCCCTCCATACCAGGCAACATCCTAGTAAATCTCCTCTGTACCCTTTCCAAAGCTCCCACATCCTTCTTATAATGCGGTGACCAGAACTGTACGCAATACTCCAAGTGCGGCCGCTCCAGGGTTTTGTACAGCTGCAGCATAACCTCATGGTTCCGGAACTCGATCTCTCTATTAATAAAAGCTAAAACACTGTATGCCTTCTTAACAACCCTGTCAACCTGGGTGGCAACTTTCAAGGATCTGTGTACATGGACACAGAGATCTCTCTGCTCATCTACACTACCAAGAATATTACCATTAGCCCTGTACTTTGCCTTCCGGTTACTCCTACCAAAATGTATCACCTCAAACTTGTCTGCATTAAGCTCCATTTGCCACCTCTCAGCCCAGCTCTGCAGATTATCTATGTCTCTCTGTAACCTACAACATCCTTCTTCATTATCCACAACTCCACTGACCTTGGTGTCGTCTGCAAATTTACTAACCCATCCTTCCATGCCCTCAACCAGGTCATTTATAAAAATGACAAACAGTAGTGGACCCAACACCGACCCTTGCAGTACACCACTAGTAACTGGTCTCCAGGATGAACATTTCCCATCAACCACCACCCTCTGCCTTCTTTCAGCAAGCCAATTTCCGATCCAAACTGCTATATCTCCCACAATTCCATTCTTCCGCATTTTGTACAATAGCCTACTGTGAGGAACCTTATCGAACGCCTTGCTGAAATCCATATACACCACATCAACCGGTTTACTCTCATCTACCTGTTTGGTCACCTTCTCAAAGAACTCAATAAGGTTTGTGAGGCATGACCTACCCTTCACAAAACCTTGCTGACTATCCCTAATCAAATTATTCTTTTCTCGATGATTATAAATTCTATCCCTTATAACCTTTTCCAACACTTTACCAACAAGAGGGTTGATGAACAATGGCAGATACTATGAACATTGTTTATGGCTCACAACAAAGACATAACCCAGTGAGGAATATGGACCCTAGGAAGGGGATAAACTGACCATGGTCAACCAGAGCAGATAAGGATAGCATTAGATCCAAAGAAGAATCATACAACTAAGCAAAGATTAATAGTAAACCAGATATTGGAAAAGATCTAAGAAACAGCAAAAGATGCCAAACAAAGAGACCTAGGGTATGGGTTTTATAGTTCCTTACAAGTAGAGATGCAGATAGGCAGGAAAGTGAAGAAAGTATTTGATACGTTTGCATTCATTGGTTAGTGCATTGAGGGTAGGAGTTAGGAGGTCATGTTGCAGCTGTACAGGACAATGATTAGGCCAGTTTTGGAATACTGTGTTCAGTTCTGGTCTCCCTGCTATAGGAAAAATGTTGTTAAACTGAAAAGGGTTCAGAAAGATCTACAAGGATGTTGCCTAGGTTTGAGCTACAGGGGGAGGCTGAGTAGGCTGGGTCTATTTTCCCTGCAGCATCACAGTCTGGGGACAGTGCTGGGGGTGGGTGGGGGGGAGTGACCTTGCTGAGGATTATAAAGTTGTGTTGGACATGGATAGGGTGGATAGTCAAGGCCTTTCTCCCAGAGTAAGGGAATCCAAACCTAGAGGGCATTAGTTTAAGGTGGGAGGAGAAAAGATTTAAAAGGGACCTAAAGGGCAACCTTTTCACACAGAGGGTGGTGTGTATAAGGAATGAACTGCCAGAGGAAGTAGAGGAGGCTGGTACAGTTACAACATTTAAAAGGCATTTGGATGGGTACATGAGTAGGAGGGTTTAGAGGGATATGGGCCAAGTGCTGGCAAATGGGACTAGATTAATTTTGGATATCTGGTCAGCATGGACAAGTTGGACTGAAGGGTCTGTTTCCATACTGTACAACTCTGACCAAAACTGAAGTAAGGCTCACTGGTCTATAATTACCAGGGTTGTCTCTACTCCCCTTCTTAAACAAGGGAACCACATTTGCTATCCTCCAGTTGTCTGGCACTATTCCTGTAGACAATGACGAGTTAAAGATCAATGCCAAAGGCTCGGCAGTCTCCTCCCTGGCTTCCCAGAGGATCCGAGGATAAATCCCATCTGGCCCAGGGGACTTATCTATCTTCACACTCTGTAGGATTTCTAATACCTCTTCCTTGTGAATCTCAATCCCACCTAGCCTAGTAGCCTGTATCTCAATATTCTCCTCGACAACATTGTCATTTTCTAGAGTGAATACTGTCAAAATATTCGTTTAGTGCTTCCCCTATCTCCTCTGACTCCACACACAACTTCCCACTATTATCCTTGATTGACCCTAATCTTACTCTCGTCATTCTTTTATTCCTTAAATACCTATAGAAAGCCTTAGGGTTTACCCTGATCCTATCCGCCAACAACTTCTCATGTCTCCTCTTGGCTCTTCTGAGCTCTTTCTTTAGATCTTTCCTGGCTACGTTGTAACTCTCAAGCGCCCTAACTGAGCCTTCACATCGCATCCTAACGTAAACCTTCTTCTTCTTCTTGACCAGAGATTCCACTTCCTTCGTAAACCATGGCTCCCGCACTCTACAGCTTCCTCCCTGCCTGACAGGTACAGACTGATCTAGGACACACAGGAGCTTTTCCTTGAATAAGCTCCACATTTCTAATGTGCCCATCCCCTGCAATTTCCTTCCCCATCCTATGCTCCCTAAATCTTGCCTAATCTCATTGTAATTGCCTTTTCCCCAGCTATAACTCTTGCCCAGTGGTATACACCTATCCCTTTCCATCACTAACGTAAACATAACAGAATTGTGATCGCCATCACCAAAGTGCTTACCTGCTTCCAAATCTAACACCTGGCTGGGGTCATTACCCACCAAATTTAATGTGGCTTTGCCCCTTGTTGGCCTGTCTACATACTGTGTCAGGAAGCCCTCCTGCACACACTGGACAAAAACTGACCCATCTATAGTACTCGAACTATAGTATTCCCAGTCAATATGTGGAAAGTTGAAGTCCCCCATGACAACTACCCTGTCTCTCTCACTCCTGTCGAGAATCATCTTTGCTATCCTTTCCTCTATGTGTCTGGAACTATTCGGAGATCTATAGAAAACTCCCAACAGGGTGGCCTCTCCTTTCCTGTTTATAACCTCAGCCCATACTACCTCAGTTGACGAGTCCCCAGACATCTTTTCTTCAACTGTAATACTGTCCTTGTTATGCAAGGCTCTAGGTTTAATCCCTTCCCAAAATTAAGTGAATTTTGCAATGGTTGCATTTTCTGCCACTGGGCTACAGAACAGAGCACTGTTGTAGTTGAGGTTCCATCTTAGTCATTGCCCATTGATCTTTGCTGGCTGTGTCAATGCATCCACATTGAGAGCGGATTAGACTCAGCTAAGATAGAGGAATTGCTATAGTGTTGCAAATAAAAGAATGCCCATCATATCTTGGTTGTCATAAAGTCTTGATTCAAATGTTGTCTGTTACTTAATCTGTTCTGCTATGGGTGGAATGTAATTACATATCTGACAGCAAGATAAACGGACAATTTACACTTCGGTTCCAGTTTTGTAGATGAAATGCCCTAATAAACTAATAGTAAAAACTCAAGTGCAAATGCCATTGGTTTCAAATGAAATAAACAAATTGTTTTCCCTTCGTTTTGTAGGTGGCGCAGGGGAGCGTCTGTTAATGCCTGGGACTGGTTTCTTGACTTTGGGAGCTGCAGGAGCTCTGGCATTCTGTCAGGTGGTCAGAGAGGAGTACCCTGATATTCCATGTAAACTGAATGAGGTAAAAACTTTGAGAACATGCCATGCACCAAGTGAGGGAACTGAAGGAAAGTATATTCCAACAAGTAAAAGTGAAAGCTACATTGAATAGCAACTGCTTTCTGTACAGGCTTATAAAGATCTGAATTTCAAGAGAGTTTCTTTAGATTTTCTTCTACCTAGATTTTTTTTTGGATGGTGAATGAGAGAGACATCTGTGTTTCTAACATTGAATAGTTTTGTATAGTCTGTCTCTTTTCCCCCCTGCATCAGGAAAGCTCAGTTAAAATAGTTTACATTATTTTGCAATTTACTTTTTCCAATTCCTTCTGATGTTGATTTTTCTGAATTTTGAAGCTTAGCTTTTTACTGTCAATGTACAGAGTCTTAAATCTGCAGTTGTGTATTCATACAATTCTTTCAGTGAAAATCATATTAAAAATGGGCCCTCACAGAACACGTCATCTGACTGTAGTTGAGTTAAAGCTGCAGAAACTCCCCCATCTCTCACATGAATATTTAAATATGCTAAGATTCCAGACCTTCTTTAAAAGAAATACATTCCAAAAGTCCTTACAAATCTGTTCATTCTATACATTATAGATAACAAGATGTAGAGCTGGATGAACACTAGCAGGCCATGCAGCATCAGAGGAGCAGGAAAGCTTGATGTTTCAGGCTTAGATCCTTCATCAGAAAGGGTCTAGGCCCGAAACATCAGCTTTCCTGCTCCTAAGATGCTGCTTCGCCTGCTGTGTTCGTCCCCAGCTCCACGCCGTGTTATCTCGGATTCTCTAGCATCTGCAGTTATATCTCATTCTATACATTTTGGTTTGGATTTTGAGCTGGTAACGACAGTGAAGCTATCAGTGTTCAATGTTGAGTTCTCTGAAATATACCGCAGTTTCTACAGTCCATACATACACATTGAAATTCATAGGTGGAAACTTGTCCCTCTCCATGGTGTGTGTGCTTGTATTTCATATAGAGTGTGGTTTTGGCTCCCTTGTCCAAAAATATTGGTAATAGCCACTAACCGCAGTGACACTGAATATAGAAGAGCTGTTAGCCTCCATTTGGTCAGTAGCTGTTGAGGAACTTGATTTCAACTGTGCAATCCTCAGAGTGGGCCCACCACTGTCATAACAGGCGTTGGGCCTTCTCTAAAAAGGGACATTCTGGGCCTTTCACTGGGACCTCTAACATCTCAAGATTCAACCCCAGACATTGTTGTCATTATTTTTGTAGTTCTCTATTGAGTACTCTGTTCAAATTCCACAAACTGCAGTCACTGAACTAAACAAATCTCTCCCTTTTCTGCTATGAAAAGTCCTCAGACGTTACATCATGTAGAATGAACTGTGACTGGATTTTTAGTGATGGGCTAGATTCTTAATTATTCTGAACAACCTCAATTCATCCAAAAAACTAATTTTATATTTGTGGAATGTCAAATTTCCCCATTAAGAGAAGAAAACCCTATTTTTACAAAAGGGTATGATATTTCAGATCCTACCTTTTATGCCGGGTTTATGTTTGAATCGTTTATTTGTGCTCTGTAAAATTTTAATGGAACCTGAAAAGTATTAGTGCATTTTACTTCCAGTTTTCCTGTCTGCGAGAATACTTTATTGTGATTGCTGCTTATTCAGATGATGCCACTGTTGCCTGACAGTCCCTTTGATTTGGTGGCAGATTCAAACTGATGTCAGGAAAAGGATTTCCATGCTGCAGAGATTGCTAGATCTCTGTAAACAGTTTCATTGAAGTCACCAGAGAGTACCTTTCTCTTTCCTGCTGATTACAAAATTCTGATGTTTATCTTTTCTAAATATGGACATTCCAGCAATATCTCAGTGGATTAATCTCTTTTTACTCGTTTCTTGTTTAATCTTTACAGGTGAAACTTAACATGGGAGTTGCAACACCAGACCGAATTGCTCCTGGCTTTGTGAATCACTTGGATGTGGGCGAAGCAATAGCCACTGTTTTGGAAAAGAATTCTATTTCACATCATGTGTTCTGTGTGAATACCCCAGCTGATCTCAAAACCCTGATTGTGGAAGGGAAAGTCTGAACGTGAAGATACTACAAGTTGGCATGCCAAGTCATCATTCCATTTTGCATGTATAGCTTATTTTGAAGTCCTATAACACTACAGTAGTGTGCACTTTTCCAATAGAACCAGTGATGTGTCTTTCAATGTGTCTGCCTGATCATAGCACTGTGAGCTAAAGTAAGTTAAATTTCATATTTATCTTGGTGGTTTGTTTTTTTCTGTCACTATGACATTTAGAAAGCCCTATGAAAACTTAAAATTAAGATGAAGTAAATTTATCTGTTGTGTTGTGCTAAATAGCTTCAGAAACTGTACCACCTCACTACATTTATTCTCAGAACATTCAAGTTCCAAACTAATGTCAGGTAAAACACTAAATTCACATTTCACAATTACAGGAAGTGGTAGATGAGAGTATAGTTTTAACATTTAAAATACATTTGGACGGGTAGATGAATGGGAAAGGTTTGTTGTCTTGGATTCTCCAGCATCTGCA
Source organism: Stegostoma tigrinum (assembly GCF_030684315.1). Lineage (NCBI taxonomy): Eukaryota > Metazoa > Chordata > Chondrichthyes > Orectolobiformes > Stegostomatidae > Stegostoma > Stegostoma tigrinum. The sequence continues at coordinate 45,347,949 of NC_081369.1, read as the reverse complement.
GTTCCCATTATCTCTGAAGGTTTAGAAGGATATGGGCTAAATGCAGACAAATGGTACTAGTTCAGTTTAGGAAACGTGGTTGGCATTGATGTGTTGAGCCAAAGGGTGTGTTTCTTTGCTGAATGACTCAATGGTTCATTCTTTTGCTGTTAGTATTAATAACAGTGCTGACCAAAGTTTCAGTAATTTTATTCACACATCAAATAAGTCACTGCTGGAAGTAAAGCTGAAACTGAGTTCTACAATGTTTGAGATAACAAAGTGTAGAGCTGGATGAACACAGCAGGCCAAGCAGCATCTTAGGAGCTCCTAAGATTCTAATATAAGATTCAGTTTCTAATATCCCCTCTACAATGTTTGAACATTTTTTTGTGTGTTCAAAGAAAGCAGGCGGTGGAAGATTGGCATATATTGTTGGCGAGAAGGATCTATAATTAAAGGAATGAATGTTGAAGATTTTATTTTTCTCTTTTATTGTAGCAGATGGCATTATCACAATTTTGATCTGTTTTAAATCCAGTCACAACAATGTGGTCCAGGTTTGAATAGTTGTGAGCCACACATCAATTAATTAGAGTAATTTTCACTCGAGTGTCAGGAATGCATTGTTCCTCATGTTGATTTTGTATTCACCTGCTGAAGGTGAACACTCGATGGACAGTAAAATCATGTCTAATTCCTCTAGCATTTTTAATCCCAATCTCCAAGGGGTTTGAGGATATCAGTGTTGTTCACTATGTAAACAATCACTGTTAATTTCTAATATTGAGCTTTATTCAAGAGTTTTCATAATAGAATGTCTATTGCACATAACAGGAAACTTTGCCAATAGTTAGAGATCTATGGCCAACTTGCTTAATTACTATTGCCTATGAATGTTAATCAATAGTCTGTAAACATGCTTAAACTGATTATTAGTTAATTGCCTTTTTTGGAAAATAAGAAACTGACTATGAACCATTGAATGATTCATTTGTGTCTTTTAAATCTGATTTCAGAGACTTGGGGAAAAACATTGTCCCTCACATCACTACAAAGAGCTTACTAAATCATGTTACTGTTACACAAATAAAATTTCGAATATGGCTTGAAGAATTTCTTTTACCTTAAAGCAAAGCACGTTTGCAACAAACTAGTGATCTTTTTGGACAACCCAATGGTTATCATTATTTTGTATCACTTAGCTCCTGAAAATTTTAAGGAAGAGCAAAATCGGGGAATCCAGAATCGATGTGTATGCTATTTCTAAGGCTATATTGTATCAGTAATTATTCAAACTGAACAAGCCATCAACAAATTTAGAAACAATCCAAAAATATATACAATGGGAGAAATTCATGTTAACAAATAGGTTAATAGTTATTTCTGGTCAGGAAGGAACATTTGGTTTTACTATTCTAAAGATGTAGTTTGGATTAATAAGGTTAAATCTTTGAAAGGCACATCATTCCTTTCAGTATTTTGTAATTTTAGTATCAAAGTAAGATGCCCACTACTTCAGTAACCCTATAGGACTTTGGCTATTTGCCTTTCTTAATGTGAGCTGTGTTTAGCTAACATTACATATTCATCACAGCAGATGAATATTTAATTAAATGTTGTTTGGTAATTTTAAAAAATAATGTAGCTAATGTTCTTCATTGTTGATGTAAATTGCTATTTGTCAACTTTGTTGCATGTTTTAATAAAAATAATTTATAAAAACTAATGGGCTTGTTTTAAAAGTTAGTATAATTGGATTACCATTGAGTGTTCTCCCAGGGTAAATGTGATAAATTTAATGTATTAAATCTAATTTCCCATTATCACTAAATTCATTATTTTATTAAATCTTACACATAAAACCAATATCTTAGAACAAATTTACATCTTAGCAGTCTGTTACAAAGATCATGTATTCCATTTTAGCTATTGAACTTACAACTGCATTGGGAAGCTATTTAAATCATTTGGTCTTTGGTCTCTAAAGGTCCCATATTTAAAATGTGCATCCTTCTACTCAAGTTATCCAGGCCTGCTGTGTCTTTATTTATAATCCCTACCATTTCTCACATTCCCATGGTTTCTGTTTCTCTGTACCTGGCCTTAAGTGCAGTCTGAACTTCATTTTCCCCTGTTATTGGTGGTCATGGCTTTAGCAATCCATTTCTTTTTTTAAGATTACATTCCTATCACCCTTAGCCCTACTCCACAAACATGCACATCTCCTCTTCTAATGGCACTCCTCAAATCCACCCCATTATCCGAGTTTTTGGTCACTCCTCATCAAGTATTCTGTTCATTGCCACCTTCAATTCTGAAAGTTTATTGTTAATTTCAAAGCTACATTTGTTAATACAAGAGAGAGTCATTAGCACTGCTACTGTGATAACGTCTTGGACAGAATAGCTTAGCATCTGAAAGAGTAAGACCTAACACCCAGGTTCTCCTCATAGTCTCTATAATATTGTCAATCATTAGCCTGTGTCCTGTACTACATTGCTAACATGCAATACATTGCATCTCGTTTAAGTCAAGAGCTCGTTCTCATTGGACTAGCTTGTGGTTTTTGTCTGCCACAGCAGACCAGTTGGGCTTTTTAGACCTTTATCCTAAAGAGTTTGGTGGAAGTGAATCTACCCTGGGTTAAGAAATAGCACAGCCAGCGGCATACAATATGGTAGTCAGCGGTGGAGATTGCTCATACAATGTGGTAAGCTCCAGGGTGGATTATATTTAGCTGTCTTATGCCACATACTAACAATGGTGCAGGCCTGAAGATTTCTTTGGACACAACCTTAACAATTCTGCTCTTCAAGGTAGTCAGCAGCAAGAAGAACTGAACATTTAAGGATGCTACACAAGTGAACCTTGCATCAGAATCCATCAAAGCAGAATCCACAGGCAATTTTAAAAGCATTTCAGGCCTGGAAAGAGACATGTTGCAGCAGGAAAATTGGAAACTCCCTGGAACTCCCCAGTCGCTTCAGTACAAGTACAATTACATGGGAATTCAGCCAGACAGCGAATAGACAACGGCAGTTCATGAGTAATGTCAAAATGCTTCATGGACAAGGGAAAACTTTTCAAAATGGTGCAGGGAAACTTGATGGAGAAGTAACTTTAGCTCAGTTTAATCATTGTCACCATAGCCAAGAGTCACAGCTACAGTAAGTGAAAACATAGATCACAAAAGCATTTCAAACTGAGATCATAGATTTTGGGATAACGCAAAGCTAGAATTAAAATGGGTAAGAGGCCTAGTTGAAGCCTAAATAGACAAGGTCAGAAGAAGAAAGGAGACTTTAGTGAGGCCGCAGAGTGGTCAGGAGCTACATTATTAAAATGCTGTTAAGGAGGGAAGCATTTATTTAAGTCACACACAACAGAGCCATTAGGAGACCTCTGGAAAAAAAAAGTTGTTAATATTTAGAGCCATGAAAGATGGGAGTTGCCAATAAAAAACACCGTCATTAAAGCAGGCATCATTATTAAATAGTGCCAGGGTGGGGAGTCCAAAATTAGAGGGCATAGTTTTAAGGTGAGAGGGGCGAGATTTAAAAAGGATCTAAGGGGCAAACTTTTCACACAGAAGATGTTATGTGTGTAGAATGAGCTTCCAGAAAAAGTGGTGGAGGCTGGTACAATTAAAACATTTAAAAGGCATCTGGATGGGTATATGAATAGGAAGGGTTTGGGGGAAATGGGCCAAATGCTGGCAAATGGGACTAGATTTATTTAGGATATCCAGTCAACACAGATGAGTCGGACGGAAGGCTCGGGTTCTGTGGTATACATCTCTATGACTGTACGTAGGTAACTGGATTCACTCAGTAATGTCACAAAGGAAATGGGAATAACGTATTTAGGACCCAAAGAGTGGGATTTATCCAACTGCAAAAAAGTCACAAAATTCTATATTCAGTACATTCATGGCTGATTATCCATTTCAGTGCCTTCTCACACATTATTGCCACATTCCGTTCTGTCATTGATAGATTTCTAATTACCAATCTGTAAACGTACTCAACAAATGATCCTCAAAAAGCCCCTTGGACTTGGGGGAGTTGGGCAGAAGTAAATGTAATTCTATTCAAAAATGCGTAAAAATAACAAGGAAAAGGCTTGGGCAGAGATGTTGCATATGTCTGAAAGGGTTAATATTAAAGTGTCAATGGTCCCACGCACTATAATGATGTCATATGGACTTGCGGGCAGAACAGTTAGAATCTTGAAGGACTGAGGCCTAATGTACAGGTCCTCCTCATAATCTCTGTGAAATAACTCCACAAAGGCTGGTATTCTGTCATAACTCATCCTTTATGCGTATGTGGAGCATCCTTAAGATTGATCTGGCTTCCTCAGAGCCCACTCTCAGAGTGAACAGAACCTCTGACACTCCTGTTTATATCTGTCAGCCAGGGGTCCCTGATTGGACATTATTAACCACTCCCTTCGGGGAACTCAAATCCTTAGGTTTTCCTGGCTGACCTCATTACAATCACTACAATCTGTAACAATATTTATAATAGTGTAACTTGTACTTAGTTGCTAACATGTAATAAATAACGTCTTGTTTAAGACAAGAACCTCTACCCTAAAAGAGGTAGGTGCACCAAGTTTACCCTATAATGAAAAATTGTGCATACAACTTGACAGTCAATGGTTAAGTATTGCTTTCTGAAGAAAGGTCACTGGGCCCAAAAGCTTAACTCTGCTTTCTCTCCACAGATACTGCCTGACCTGCTGAGCTATCCAACAATTTCTGATTTTGTCCCCCAAACATCGCCTGACCAATTCCCTCGACTCAACCACCCTCTGACAACCCCTTCAAATCTGATCTGATTTCAATCTAATTGAAAACCAATTAAAAAACAAATCTAACGACGACATTAAATTTTACGTTGGGTAACTGAGCCAGTGTACCAGTTTCATGTCTCAGTAACTGTTTAGAAACCTATTCCCATGTGTTTGTGATGATATGATTTGGCCTAATGTGTTGCAGCCTGTTCCACACATTGTTTTCATTTCTGAGACAGTGATGTGTGAATTATAAACAAATCCAACACTACTCAAAATAAACAAGTTCCATTTTATTGCCAACTATTAGAATATTATCTAACAAGTTGACTGCAAATATTTGCCTTTTGAGGAAAAGGTAAACCCAGAAATAATTAGCTTAAAAGCACAATAGATGAGAAGTTGTACTACCTTTTGAGAGTTAGCAAAGCCTTTAAGATTCCAAAATAGATTCTGTGACACTCACACACAGTGCTGATATGGTTAATACCAGGCACTATCTTGTTAAATGGTGAATGGATACACACATAATGTTCACAGGAAATGTGCAGATCTGAATGGGTGCTGCCATTCTGGAGATCGTCATGTTAGTCACCTGCCTTTCTTAATCTCATTCAGCTAAACATGCATTAAGTAGCAAGAAGGATCACCCACTAGTGCCATTTATATAAACCATACCAATATATGAATTGGAATAGACGACTCAGCCAGTTAAGCCATCCCTGTCATTCAATTAGATTGTAACCTGTCCTCCATATTACCACACATTTTCCAGCCTTCCCCCTTTCACCACTCTGATTATCAAGAATCTAGCTGTCTCTACTTTAAAAAAAAATCCAGCAGTCTGCTTTGACTGCCTTTGAGGATGAGAGTATCAAAGACGCATGACTCTGTCATAAAAAAGAACTCTCCTAATCTTTTCTGAAGAAGGGTCCAGTCCCAAAACGTCAGCTTTCCTGCTCTTCTGATGCTGCCTGGCCTGCTGTGTTCATCCAGCTCTACACCTTGTTATCTCAGATTCTCCAGCATCGGCAGTTCCTACTATCTCTGCTCATCTCTGTTGTTAGTGGGTGACTCCTTACTTTTAGAGAATGACCTTTAGACTCTTTTACAAGAGGAAACATCTGGAAGAAATGAAATGTCAACATTTTAGGTATTACCCTTCTTCAGGACTGAATGTGGGAGTAGGAGGTGCTGCAGATAAAGAGAGGGGAGAAGGTGGGGGGAAGGGTGAGAAGGGCACTGCAGAATAGTGGTGATAGGTGGACACTGGTGGTAGGTATGACCTGGTTGGTCAATGAGAGGGATGAAGCCAGTTGGTAGCTTGAAGGAAGGGTCAGTAGGTGGAATGGAAGGGAGGAGGTGGGGATGGAAAAGGAGCTGGGGGGTGGATTGAAACGTTATTTGAAATTGGAGAACTTAATGTTGAGTCCTCCGGGCTGTAGAATGCTCAGGCGGAAGATAAGGTGTTGTTCCTCAAATTTTCATTCTGATTTGCTGCGACTCTGGAGGAGGTTGAGGACACACATGTCGGAGGGGATTTGGGGGGATGCTGGGAGTTGAAATGGATGGTAACCAGGAGGTTAGTCTGGCTGTTACGGGTCAGGCAAAGATGCTCAGCAAAACAGTCACCTGAAACTTTAAAACTGTTAGTGGGTGACTCCTTATTTTTAGAGACGTACATGGAATAGTGTAGGTTAGATGGGCTTGAGATCGGTATGACAGGTCGGCACAACATCGAGGGCCAAAGGGCCTGTACTGTGCTGTAATATTCTATGTTCTATAATTGCTTTCACACCACAGGTGCTGCCAGACCTGCTGAGTTTCTTCAGCAATTACTGTTTTCATTCCTACCTACCGTAGCTCTCTGTTAACCAATTCTCAATCCATGCTGATATATTACAACCAACCCTACTTACTTTGATTTTGCACACCAGTTCGAATCCTACCATTGCAGATAATGGAATTTGGACTCAGTAAAATTCTGTTAAGAGTTTAAAGATGACAATGAACCAATTGTTGGGAAGAACCAATCTGGATCACTAATGTCCTTTAGGGAAGGAAACTGCCATCCTTACCTGGTGTAATGGGCAGTGAAGAAAGTTACCTCAAAGTGTAATGGGATCTAGAGCAGGTGGGCCAATGGGCCGATGAGTGGCAGATGGAGTTGAATTGAGATGAATGTGAGGTGTTGTATTTTGGAAAGGCAAAGGAGGGCAGGACTTATACTCTGAATGGTAAGGTCCTGGGGAGTGTTGCTGCCCAAACAGACATTGGAATGCAGGTGAACAGTTGCTTGAAATTGGAGTCACAGGAAGATAGGATAATGAAGAAGGCATTCAGTATGCTTGCCTTCATTTGTCAGTCCACTGAGTAAAAGAGTTAGGAGATCATGTTGCTGCTGTACAGGACGTTGGTTAGGCCACTATGGGAACATTGCATGCAATTCTGGCCCCCCTGCTATGGGAAGGATGTTGTGAATCTTGACGAGGTTCAGTAAAGATTTACAAGTATGTTGCTAGGGCTGGAGAGATTGAGTTATAGGGAGAGGCTGACCGGACTGGGATTATTTTCCCTGGAGCTTCAGAGGCTGAGGGGTGACCTTATAGAGGTTTATAAAATCATGATGGGCATGGATAGTTTGAACAGACAAGATGTTCTCCTCAGGGAAAACTAGAGGGCAAAGATTTAAGATGAGAAGGGAAAGATTTAAAAGGATCTAAGGGGCAGCATTTTCACACAGTCGTGATGCGTGTATGGAATGAGCTGTTAGAGGGTGGTGGAGGCAGGTGCAATTAAACTTTTAAAAGATATCTGGATGGGTAGATGTACTGAAAGGGTTTATAGGGATATAGGTCAAACGCTGGCAAATGGGACAAGGTTTGTTTAGGATATCTGGTCGACATAGATGAGTTGAACTGAAGGGCCTATTTCCAGACTGTATATCTCTATGACTCTGCAGTCTGGATTTCATGTGACCCTTATCCGTTTGACTCTTATCCGTTCTCCAGGCAATAAATGTCGGCCGAGCCAGGAACACCCATTTCCCGTTAGTGAATTAACAAAACAATCCTTTTTGCCACACCCTCCCTCCATAATTGAATGTCTTCCTGTGCCATGGTGCAGTGGGCAATTAGCGTATCCCCACCTCGCAGCCCTCACTCATTGAAACAAGCTGAAAGAACCTCATTGATATTGGTGAGTTGTAAAGGCAGAGGCTCTTACTTTCAGCCCTTTGGGTCTCCCTACCTGCTTCAGCAGCAGTCGCAGTCCCCTTTCCTGACGGCTGACCAAATCAGAGGATCCTTGAGGTTGTTGAATTGCTCGCTGAGTTGGCTTGTTCTCATTCATGAATGATGAACGATGAACAATGAACGAGAACAAGCCAGCTCAGCGAGCAAGTCAACATCCTCACCCACAACCTGAGCTACAGATCATTGCCAAATTTCAATCAGAGGATTCTTTTCTAAGTGATATGACTGTCACTTGGGGCAAAATATCCGGGTATGTTTCCTCTCCCTGGTGTCTGCAGTGTCTACAGCTCAGTCTCCAGTTCAACAACTAAGCTAAATCTCTTTCTGTCCAAGTTTTACTTATTGGTTGACTTTTACAAGTTATTGTTGTGATTCTGCACAGGTTTTGGTGCTTTCTGTGGTTATTTTCAGACTAAAAGGGCCCAAAGTGTGGCAAATACTGAATGTTTTTATTTGTTTTCAAAGCTCCAGTAAAAAGCAGTTCCTCTCAGATGTGCATGCAACAACTATGCTTCCTCTTAGAATCATCGATGACTGAGTTAATAAGCACAGGATATTTCCAGCAGGACAAGCAATAATGAGACGGAGGAGAGTTCTCTGAAGTAGATCATATCCATTCAAGGTGCTCTGGAAATAATGCTCCTGTCTCATCCTCGTTCCATATGTGCCAGTTATTAAAAAAAACTATGCTGTTGTAGCTGAAGAGGAATCCAACTAAATTGAGTTACATTTGGAAACCATATTAAAATAGACAATTCTTTTGAATATTTAATGAAGATATTGGACCTTTTCACAAATAAACCACAGATGTAGGACAACTATGGATTGCTCATGCCACTTGAAAGACGAACATTCATATAAAAAGATGCTATACGAATTCCATTGCAGTAGCTTATTATATTTTAATCTCCATTGCTCCTAAATATATTATATTATATTATATTATATTGCTCCTAAATATATTATATCATATAATATATGTCTTAAATATATTTGAACCTGTTGCCTTCTGCTACCATAACCACTTGATTGAAAATGACAATTACATATATATCTCTGTTAGAACAGATTTCAAACATCTCTGCATTATCAGATTTCAAATATCTTTCCTATTAGCTAAGCACCATTCGTGAATCATGTCTGTAGCATCACAGGCCTGCCAGACCAGCTCCAGTGCAGCACATTTGCCTCAAAAAGAGCAAGAACTATAGATGCTAGAGTCAGGGTCAATGCAATGTAGAGCTGGAGGAACACAGTAGGTTAGGCAGCATCAGAGGAGCAGGAAAGTTGACATTTTGGGTTTACACCCTTCATCAGGACTTGGGAGGGGAACGGGAGCTTGGAAATAAATAGAGGGAGGGGTGGGACTGGGGGAAGGTAGGTCAGATGGCGATAGACGGATGCGGGTAGGGATTTGTAGAGATAGGTCATGGGACGGGTAGGATGGGTAGGTTGACTAGAGAGAGGCATACATGAAATTGAGCAATATGTGCATGGACCTGATAAAACATTCAAACACATTCCTAGTGCCTTATAAAATCCTGTTTGTTGGAAGTTGTTTTGGAATCTGTTCACTGCATTCCAAATTTGTAGGAGGCCAGGACATTAATCACTTCTTCAGAAAATTGGCCAGGTCACATTGAAAAGTGTGGCTTTTTACATAACAGCACTTTTGCTATAACTTCTGTATTTTCCTTGATTTACATTTATGTTTTTGTTTAAAGAATTGGGTGTGAACCTAGCATTCCAATGGATTTATTTTTCCATTACTATGTGGTTAAATAAGAATGATCATATGTTTGTAAATTCTTAATTCGTGGAAATGCTCCTTTACTAATCTTATTTATGTGCAAAGCCTTGAACACCCTCATGCTTGAAGCTTTCTGTTAATAATTATTGCATAATTTTTGCTGAGAATAAATTAGTGTTTGTTCTCTGTCTTCAAAACTAACCCTATTTGAAGAACTTGCATCGATGCAGATAAGAGTAAATTTATAAAAAAAAATTAGTTTTGTTTCTTCCAAATTCTTCAGTTGCTCCAGAAATTTGGCATAAATATAAACATGATGGGGTTAAGGATGCCTGGCAAGAAAAAACAATAGTTCATGAACCAAACTGATCTATGATTCAAACTCCACACATTGTCACCAGAATCCAGCACAACTTCAAGTTTACGGATTTACTGTTCTTAGGGCTGTCCTTGGATGGTCAGACAGGCCGGTGAGAGTTTGAGACAATGAAATAAGCACACGTTAGCAAAGTTAAACTGGTGCTGGCTTTTCATTTCACATACACTGCATTGGTGCACTGAAAGAGGGAATTAGCTAGATAACTTCAGACCCTTATACTCATAGCAACTAGGCAGTGCTCAGATAAATGGGGGCATGTCATCAGTCGAGAGTGGCTGGTGTAGTCACATTGATATGGAGCTAGAAAATGCACAGACCAATGCTAATGTTCTGCGTACGTGGGTTTTAATCTTACTAGAGCAGATACTGAAATTTGAATTCAACTAATAAATGTAGAATTGAATGCTAGTCTAGTTGATTATCATAAAATCCCACTGGTTCTCAATGTCTATTCAGGAAAGAAAATCTACTGTCCTCCCCTGATATGCTTTACATGTGACACCAAATCCACCGCAATGTGACTTAACTGCTTTCTGAACTGGTTGAGCAAGCTGCTCAGTCGTACTGAACACCTACAAAATCTAATAAAAGGGATAAAATGGACCACCTGGGCAACAATATCACCCCAAACAATAATAACGCACATAGCTCTGTCACCACTGAAATTCCTCCTTATGAACATCTGGGTGCTTAATGCCACAATTAGGAGAGCTGTTGACAGACTATTTAAACAGCAACCTTGCCTCACATTACCAGTGTCACAGAATCATACATTCCAGGCCTATGTCCCAGACACCATCATCACTATCCCTGGAAACACCTTGTCACACTGACTGGACAGACACACCAGATATGGCGGAAGGGTGGAACACACTTAGGAGGGAGTTGCTGTGGGGGTACTCAGCATTGACCTGGACCCTATGAAGTCTCATGCCATCATGAGCATGGAAAACCCCTACTGATTGCCACCTTCTGCCAATTCAGCTAGTGCATTGGTACTCCTCCATGTTGAACACCACTGTAAGGAAGCATTGAGTTTGGTCAGGGCACAGAATGTATACTGGATGTGAGACTGCATTGTCTATCACTAAAAGTGACTCAATAGTACCACTACTAACTGAGCCAGCTGACAGATAAAGGGTATAGAGCTGGACTGCACCAGAAACACATAGTGAGGGAGCCCAACAAGAATAATAACATACTTGATCTCATCCTCACCTTTTATTTGTTTTAGCTCATATCAGTTATTCACTCTTTTAGTGGTACTCCTTTTATGTAGTTCCAACAGTTTCTGGAATACACACAGTTCAGTTTTAGTCTGAACCATGCTTGACTAATATTGTTATGTCAGAAGGCAGTGTGGCCACTTCTGGGAATGCTGCATTTGGGTCTTCAATAACAATGTTCATAGCTGTTATAGGTATAGTACAAGAGCAAACAGCTACCATGCGATTCTGTCTTTGAAACTTGAAATGGTAAGTATCAAATTTGGAAAGACAGGAATCCATCTTAGACAGATTGATGGGGGATACTGAGAAAATCTTTCAGGACAACTCTTAATGTATGCAGATAATCTTCTTCTGGAGGAGTAAGATTGGCATAATGGAATCAGCATACTTTGTTTCCTTGGGATTTCAGTTACATACTCTGCTTCTTGCCATTCTCTTAATCAATAGCAAAAGCAGTATCAGAAATCCAGCTGGGCCAGTGCCTCAATAGCAGCTGAAGTAACTGAAGTGCTACACTCTGGATCCAGGCCCTCACATGCTCATATTTGATGGTACTGGTTGTTAACGAGTTGTTACTTAGTCTGAAAAAGAGATATGAAATCTCTGCCCATGGGAAAGAGAGACCAATTCAAGCCTGGTGGCAACAGTCTCATGAAGAAGAAGACATTTTGGTTTCCATGGACAAACATGTGTGTGATCAGGGTGTTCCAAATTCTATAATGAAAGTAAGCACAAGACAAGTCAAATATCAAACAATGATTTCATTGAATAAATATTGAGATAAGCAAACATTGTGACGCTTGTTTCAGAGATAGTAGGAACTGCAGATGCTGGAGAATCTGAGACAACAAGGTGCAGAGCTGGATGAACACAGCAGGCCAAGCAGCATCAGAGGAGCAGGAAAGCTGACGTTTCCAGCCTAGACCCCTCTTCTTGTGTTTGATTTATTACTCATTGGCTTGATATGTCTCCACACTTCAGCTGGATTATGGGCTATGGCTATGAGCCGGGTTATCTTGGGTGTTTATGAATGAATACCATTTGAGCAAATGAATTATTGGTGATGGGTCCATTGCTTGCTTGAGGCTGGCAAGGGTGTTTATTCATATCAGAGGTGTATTGATTAATTTACATAGGTGTATTATTTAATTTATGACAACTAACATCCTAACTCCCATGAGAACTGAAAGATATCTGCAACACATATTCATGAGTCCAAGTGTTCAAAGAAGTGTTAAAGTCCTTGGTATCTGCGGGGTAACATTTTCATTCCAGTAGTTATGTGATAAAGTTATCAACAATTGGAATAGCTGCCTTGAGTTCCTTTAGAAATAGAAAGAAACAGATAAAATGAGATTTGTATCAATTCTTTCAATGCAATATTATAACATTAGTGAGGTTGACAATACCCATCTTTGCTAAAATACTGATGCTACTTGCCATAATATATATTGGATTTTTAGGTTGGGAATTCTCACTATCTAGTTTCTATCCTGCGCGTAGCAGAATAGGAAATTGCATATTAATGAGATGTGATCTGGTTGTAATGAGGGTGATAATGAGTGTTAATCTCTTTGGGTAGACTTCTTGCCATTTACTAGCAAGATTCTCATCTCAATGCCTGGAACTCTTTCATGCATGTTCACAACATCTCTGCCTTGCTGTGTCCTGACTTGTCTTTTTATGCTTTGCCCCTTCAACCAGAGCTACCAGGCTCACAGTATGCCTGTCATAGCTTGTCTTTTAGTACAGTCACAAAGCCAGGCAGCTAGTATTGTCAGCAGTAACCAATCCAGGCAGCCCATGCTGCTGCCCAACCTCCCCATGTTGTACCTGCACCATGTGCTAGCAGCTGATGCAGCAGATACTGCACATTTTTCAGTCAAATGGTCATGTCTCGAAGTCTAATGGGAGTTGTTCTACAATAATGGCAACAGAGACACCTTTCAGTCATGGGGTCCCAGCACTGCAAGTCAATGGCAGCCCATATCAGTCCAGGGGAGTGGGCACGGTCAGGTAGCCATTCTGGGCAGTCAGGGTTAGATTCCTCGCCTCCTACATGGTGAGGAACTGAATGTCAGACAGCCTGCTATCTTTTTTGGCTCTTTCTGCTCTATTATTGGGTATTCTGTCCTTGACTGAGGGAAAGAGAGCGACTGATTGGGATGAAAGTGGGTAGAGCAGCTATTAGTTCTGGTTCAGTTGAGGGAAAGGTGCTGAGGTACCCAATTGAGTGAGAAGACAGTGCAGGAGGCAGGCAGGATGAGGAAGATAACGGAGTTGAGTGGGTGAGAGTGAGTGAGGGAAAATGCTGACCATAATGGCAATGAAAGGGTAGTGCAGTGGCAGAGATAGAGTGAGTGTGAGGTCACAGAGAGAAGATTGGCATTGACAGTGAGGGAACTGTGAAGGCCATTGATCTGCATCCTATACTGGTGAGTATTCTACTAGAGATAATGGGAACTGCAGATGCTGGAGAATCCAAGATAACAAAGTGTGGAGCTGGATGAACACAGCAGGCCAAGCAACATCTCAGGAGCACAAAAGCTGATGTTTCGGGCCTGGACCCTTCATCAGAGAGGAAGAGGGTCTAGGCCCGAAACGTCAGCTTTTGTGCGCCTGAGATGCTGCTTGGCCTGCTGTGTTCATCCAGCTCCACACTTTGTTATCTTGGATTCTACTAGATGGCTGAGACTGCACTAACCAGGCAGACAAACTCTGACCAGTCTCGCAGGTTCTGCTGTCTTAGCCTGTTCTGCCGATCCAGAGGCAAGTGGACAGCTCCCAGTCCTCCGCTCCACCCCATCTACCAGGACATCGGGGTCCCTGTTGACAAAGTGAGGTGGCCATTTTCCCTTCTGTACCATGTCCAGGACAAATGTCACAAACTGCGCAGGGCAGCTTTGGATTGGCAGTGCCTGACTGGGTGTGCAATAGCCTTTTGAGTGGAGCACCAGTGCCAGGGATGACAGATACTCAGGGATATCCCTACAGTGGCAAGCTTTTCCAGCAATAGGGAATGGGAAAATCAGGTGAACATCAGTTGAGAAGGCGTACCACAGGTATCTAGTTAGTGAGGCAAAGTTGGGACAACAGCCTGAGAAAATTTGCTCGGCTTTGCAGAAAGAAATTCTCCATGGCACTTTTGTCAAAATATGTTAAGAATCAGTCCAAGGATCCATCCTCCGCAGACGAAAGGATCATTCCGGGCATTGGCTATTTTTTATAATTAAATTAAAGTGTGAGGGACAATAGTTTCATGGAGAATTTTCTGTGACTACCCCCCGGCCAATCAGAGTCCATTTACCAACAATCTGGACCCTTTCCTCGGTATAAATCTTGTACCTTTGGATATTTGAAACGTTTGTCTTGTAAAGGGTGAAACAGAAAGCTTTGGCATTTTATATCCTTTCTTCAGCAATAGTTGACTTCTTCACAATAGTTAAGGCCATAAACAAGCATGATCAAACAATTTCAACATGCATACAGTATCGTACTGGCATGTTATTTTCCAGCATTTGGAAGATTCAGGCAAATGAGAATGGCAACCCCTCAGTGAGCAATATTCTAAACTATATGCTTTTTAAGTATCAGGAAACAGCAACATTTATGCAACACTAAAAAAAGGATGCAGTTTTAAGTTTGGGGGCTTGCTTTGCTAATGGAGGCTTTCTTTTCCTTTATTCATTCAGGGGATGAGGGTATCGCTGGCTCGGCAGCATTTATCTCTAATCGCCCAGAGGGATGTTAAGAGTCAACCAAATTTCTGTGGGTCTGAAGTCACATATAGGCCAGACCTTGTAAGGATGGCAGTTTCCTTCCCTAAAGAACATTAGTGAACTAGACGGGTCTTTTTCCAACAATCGGCAATGGATTCACAGTCATCATTAGATTCTAAATTCCAGATATTTATTGAGTTCAAAATTCACCATCTGCTGTGGCTTGAATAGAACCCAGGTCCCCAGAGCATTATCTGGGTCTCCGGATAAACACTCCACGAGGCCAATGCCTTCCCCTTTTTAATCTTGAACACAAAGGTCCTTTTTCAAAATTAATTCACGGGATGAGTGAATCACTGAGTAGGCCCAGCATTTATAGGCTATCCCACAGGACAGTTCAGAGTCATAAAAACATAAGAAGCAGAAGCAGGAGTAGGCCATCTGGCCTTTTGAGACTGCTCCGCCATTCAATTAGATCATGGCTGATCTTTTTGTAGACTCAGCTCCACTTACTCACCTAGTCTCCACAGCCCTTAATTCCTTTGCTGTTCAAAAAGAATCTATCTAGGCAAGGATGGCAATTTCCTTCCTTAATGGGCATTAATGAATCAGATGGATTTTTCCCAATGGATTGATGGTCATTGTTAGATTTTTTAAATTTCAAATTTCACCACTTACCATGGTAAGATTTGAACCTGGGTCCCTAGAATAACAAACCAGTAATAACACCATCAGGCCATTGTCTCTCCTTTGTGCCTAAGCATCCTGAACTGCAACTGTTTGACAGCTGGTTGATGCTGAAAACAATTCCAGTTACCTGGACACATTTATCCTCGCACCTTTCATACATCTGTGATGGTTTTTTAGTGGTTCAAGAGCTTAGGGAAATTTGTGACCATATGTTACTCACAGATCCTCCTCTGAGCTCAACAAAGGAAGATCTAACATGAGGACACTTCCTTGAGGCAAAATGTATCTTATGAACTGGATGGGATTGGTCCTTTGGGCAGCAATATTTTGTTTTATTCCTAATATGCAAAGGCAGGCACTTTGGTAAATTTATAATTGTAAATGAAATATGGAAATGACCTCAATCAAAGGCAATTGAATACACTCAGCATAAGAAATTGAAATCAATTGATATAATAATGAAAATGACATGAAGAAAATGCTGCTATCTGTCTTTTTGTGCCTTACATAATTTCCAAGCTATTGACTTTAGCTTTTATCTTCAGCAATGTCTGTGAAACATTATACCTAAGCACTATACTTATGTGTGTTAGGACATATTTGTTTTAAAAATGTTTTTGTTTTGCCATCATTCTTCATATTACGAGTTCAGACATTCTGTCAGCAAATTGTAATAATGACATAGCCCAACAATTGCTTAATTTCTATCAATGTCAGCCTAACAATCAAGATTAATTCAAAGCGTAAATCTCAAGTGGACATAAAATCCAATCTTGGATTTTGAAGGAAATATAGCCTGAGACAGGCCAACAAAACAACAGCAGGGGGTGAGAATTTCCAATTTTTGTAGCTTCTAAATTGATCTGGTGATTTGTATTGGAAATAGCACTAATGGGCTTGCAGTGATGCTCAGAGCTACAGAGTGATTTCAGAAACTGTCTGACTATATGCACTCAACCCATTGACATTTCACCCTTGGTTTAGCATTTAAACACCCTGCTGTTGAACACTATTAGATTGCCAGCTCCAGATTAGTCTGCTTAGTGAAGCTGTCTAACCAAAATGACACACTGGAAAGCAGCACTTATAGAATTATTAGAGAACTTCTATAATCTTGTCTTCTTGACATCTTTACATATAGGAATTATGATAGGTATTCAACAAACAAATGCAAGTTCCTTGCAAACCACAAACTATTTTGACATAGCTGTATTGCTGTTCCTTCACTGACCCTGGGTCAAAATCCTGGAACTGTCTTCTCTATGTTTCTTTATAAATGACCTCATGGCTTCACATTGTATAAATCACCGCAGGATGGACATCAATGAAACATTAGAATTGATTTTGTTCATAAACTTAGCACATAATTTTTAGACTCAGCCGATTTTCAGACATTGGGGTCCACATTCCAGTGCTGACATTTAGTGAAGAAGACCGGAAGCTGATTGAGCACACTGAATTGTAATGACAGCCAGCAGTCATTCCTGTGTCTGCAGTGAGAGTGCTACTCAGGGGAATGCACAAGGACTGGCAGGGATACAATGGAGACTTGATCAGTTCAATTGAAGTGATTGCTACTACATCATCTGCAGCATTACTGGAGACATTTGTCTTCGGGAGCTCCTCGTGTAATGACAAGCCTCTAGCAGCTAGGGGAAACATCAGGCTTACCATTGTTTGCTGTTAAAGGTGAGAAAGCATTGAACTCTCAGGTTTGTTTATTTATCGTGTGCCCATATCTTCAGAGCTGCTGATGTGTTGACAAGTGCACAGGACCATGCAATGCTGGATAAACTATGATGGTTATGGAAGATTGCAGTTAATTGCCACCTCAACTCCTTTCCCATCACTGCTGGCCAGATTGCTGACTTCAAACTCAGTCTTCCCCTGTGATAAATGGCTGGATCTGGGACAATAACAGCTGACATGTTTTTCTCTAATGCTGCTCCCCCACCTCACCTTCAAGGCCACCTTCATTCTTGGGCATAATTTCTCCCCATTATTCATTGTTTACTTCAGGAATAAAAATCTCCAGGAGTTAGAGACCAACTGATTCATTTGAAAAAGCTATCAGAAACAGCAATTTCTTCAAGTTTAACAACATAATTCTCCAGTTTAATGCCACCTTTCTGAACACTTTTAGACTTGCTAATCCACCATTTTGTGCATCCAATTATAATTTCTGCTCCCTGTTAAAATGGGAAAGGACTGTCATTACGTATTAATTTCATAAGCTTTAATGACTGCAATGGGCTATTCGAGACACATTGTTGTTGATTATTGCAATTTATTTATCTGTTAATTCATCTAGATCCTTAGGTAAAGAATTTTTGCAAATAGATGTCTAATTCCACTGCTACCAAACTCATCTTGCATTTTGTACAAGTGCCAACGCATGACTTTATCTCTTATAACTTTTATGATTGGACAGCATTTCAACAAACATTTTACAGGCTACAATGTGTGTCACTGAGAACTTGGGTTATGCTATTGGTGTATCTCATATGCTATCCTGAGTCTGGACAGTCACATAGAAATATAAGGCTGACTTAAGAATTCAATGTCTGATTTGGGCAGGTTCAAACCACTTCAGAATGCTTCTGGTTATTCACTAATGGGAATGAGAAGGGTAAACTTGTCACTGGAAACTAAAATTTTTCTCATTTGGCACCAGACAATGATGTTTGATAAGTTCTAATAGGTGAGCTAGTTCTTGCATAGGGAACTGCAATCTAATCAATTTCCAAAGATATATCAATAAACATGTTTTCAATTTTTAAAATACATGGTTCTAACAGTATAATATGAAACATATCCATGTGGAATACAATCCCACACATTGGGATTGCATTGTTTATTGTTAAAGTTCACAAAGAGCTCACCTCTCAGGTTTATCAAATTATTGTGTATGCATATTCTCAGAGCTGCAGATGTGCTGACGAGTGTCTGGGGCCATGCAATGCCGGGTGAACAATAATGGCAATAGGACACTGCAGTAAATTGCTTCCTTAGTCACTTTCCCATCATTGCCGTCGAGTCAGTCCTCTCCTGTGATAAATGGTTGGACCACATCAGGAATCAAGCTGACACATTATTCTCTAACCCTGCTTCCCCACCTCATCTCCAAAATCACCTCCAAAGCCACTTTTGAAGTGCCTCTATGCCCATTTGCTTGTTCTTGTCTCACTTCATGGGATATGACATTGCTAGCTAGGACAGCGTTTATTGTCCATTCCTAATTGACCCTGGGAAGGTGGGAGCAAGTCTCCCCTTGAGCCTCTGCAGTCTTTGTGGTGCAGGTACATTTGTGATTTTATTAACTTTCAAACTTAACTATTCCAATATTTGCCCAATTGTCACCTTTCACAAACAGGAGACTTTCCAAATCTTTGTTGTTGTAGTCTAAGTCTCTCTATCTTCCCATCACATTGTGCTCATTGATCTACACTGTCTGCATGTCTGCTGTCACATTTATAAAATTCTCAAATGAAACAAAAAGTGCTGGAGATATTCGTTATGTGGATAGAGTTTAAATCCCGGAATTCCCTGACATCGCTGTGACTGCAGCTACACCACATGAATTGAAGCAGTCCTAGAGAGTGGCTCACCATCATCTTCTCAAGGGCATATAGGGATGGGAAATATTGGTCAAGCAAATGGCACCATATTCTGTGAAAGGCGAGGAAAAAGGTTCGGCAGTATTTATGGAAAGTAAATCATAATTAACATTTCAGGCTTGTATCTGTTCAAAAGAAATTTTTTTATTAAAGCTGTAACCTTCCCCATATTGTTTTTGTAAAGGCTTCCATCTTTACAACTTTTTGGAAACTCCTGTGTTCTTTCAACTCAGGTTTTCATGCACTCCTGCTTCCACGATTGAAAAATGGATAGACACCCTTCAACTGTACCCAAGACACTACACTTTGAAACTCTTCCCTTATATCTCTCAAGCTGTCCACCTCTTTCTTCTCTATTAAGATTCTTAAGACTTAACATTTGACCACGTTTATCTGCATCTATTATAATATCTATTATAATATCTGATTCTTTTGCTCAGTGTTAATTTTTTTCAGACCTGTGAAACGCCTTGTGATATTTAACCAAATCACAGATGTTAGACAGCCATTATGCATTACCTACTTAGAAAAAAAGAGTTCCTTTCCATGTACTTGAGTGAAGAATCACTCCTCATTTTACATAGATAAATGTAACGTTAATTAATTATTTTATCCCACCTACAAAACAGATCAAATAGTTAAGTATCTAAATTAGCAGGGTGTTTACTCATAAGTTGCTTACTAAATCTACATTGTGTTGTTATTGAAGGATTGTCGTCTCATAGCAGGAATGCCATCTCATAACAGGAATGTCATCTCATGACAGTTGTCAAAGTAAAACATGATTAATTAAAACAATCAGCAAATGAAATCTGTTTTTGTGTTACTCAAGAGAATGCAATATTGCATTTTTCTTGGCTTACTTATTCATGGATCTGAGTGTGTCTGGCTGGGCCAGCATTAATTCCCATCCCTAGTTGCTCTGGAGAAGGTGATAATGAAATGCTGTTTTGACCTGATTGAGTATTCTGAAAGTAGGTATGCCCCCCTGCACTGTTCAGAAGGGACTTACAGGCTTTTGAGAGTTTCTGGTCAATGGGTACCCTGACAAGGAGATTTAAGTTGCTGGTAAAACTGTAGAGTGTAAAGATTGCCTCTTGTCAGAGATGGTCATTGAGAAGACAATGTTAAATGTCTGGTTTCACTCTTTTACTGAGAAGTCCACTAATATTCTGAATTGCTACTGAATATAACAGTGGCATTTTTGGTGTAGGTAATAGAAAAAAAATAGACAGTTTCAGTTCTCTGCAGATTTGAACACATAAACCTTCATCTAATTAAATCACTGAATAATTTAAGTAAACAGATGTGACTGAAGTAGAAAAGCATCCAAGCAGAAAAGCACCTTCTCCTAGTCATTTTATATTGCTGATTTCTGGCTGTCAAATT
Source organism: Stegostoma tigrinum (assembly GCF_030684315.1). Classification (NCBI taxonomy): domain Eukaryota; kingdom Metazoa; phylum Chordata; class Chondrichthyes; order Orectolobiformes; family Stegostomatidae; genus Stegostoma; species Stegostoma tigrinum. The sequence continues at coordinate 45,327,143 of NC_081369.1, read as the reverse complement.
CATTAATGTTCCATAAATCTCAGTGTGGGTTTATCCAAAAATGGAGTAACAATGTTTAATTCCATCAAATATTTAATCAGAGCACATTTAAAGTTCAAAACAAAGCCTCTTAAAGGCAGTGATCATTATTGATGCATAGGTGTCACATAAAAACAATGTGAACAGAAAATCTACCTTAAATCTTAATTAACTATTTCATAAGTCATTCATTGTTCTTAAAATGCTTTTTCTTCCACAATGTTTTCTCTTTTGTCAAGATGCGGGCTGGAGAATGACTTAGTTTGTCAACAGGTTTCCAATGCCATTCTTGTTTTTAGTAGACCAAGATTTCAATACATGCTCTTCTTATAGACAAGACGAGGAATTGTACATGCCTGAAATTTTATGCATTTTCTTTCCATAAATGCTGCTTGTCCTATTAAGAGTTTACAGCACTTGGTCATATCTTATGCTTTGTAGTGCTTTTAAAAAAAAAATTTGAAGTTTAAATTTACAGGTGAGTAGATATTATTCGCTATCACTTTGGTAGTGAATACGTGAACCTTGTGAGATTAGCAGCTTAGATCTTTGTGATAAGATAATTAATTTGTACATTCCTTTGCTCCGTATGTGAGGTAGATATTATCAAACAGCACAATTTTATAGTTCAGATCTTTTTCATATTGTATGAATAATCTTTTTGAACATCACGTCAAAGTGTGAATTTGATGCATACAGTTCCTTGCAATGGCTGAACTGTCTTAAAACGCTAACTTATTTTACGCTTATATTGAGACAGAACAAATGACAAAAGGGAGTAAAGACTGGCCAAAAGTTCTTTTCTCATGTAATATTCATCATTTACACAATAATCATCAATGTATTCACAATATACACAATGGTCACAATGGAAAATGATTAAAGCAAATTGACCATATATTTTACATTTTATCTGATATTAAATTACATTAACTTTGGTGGAAGTAAAAGTCATTGAGATATAAAATGGGCAATCAATTCTCTATCACCTATATCATGTTATTGCACAAAGCCCAAATCATTTTCTCAATGTGTGTGTTTGTGAGAGAAAAACTCAAACAAATGAGAAAAAGTCTTAAGAAAATTAACTGGATCTTCTTTATCTTTATCTGAACGACAGTTATAGAATTTTGAGAAGATTTGTAGCTCAGGTTGAGGTTCTTGATGTGAGTTTGCTCGCTGAGCTGGAAGGTTCGTTTTCAGATGTTTCATTACCATACTAGGTAACATCATCAGTGAGCCTCCGATGAAGTGCTGGTGTTATGTCCCGCTTTCTATTTATCTGGTTAGGTTTCCTTGGGCTGGTGATGTCATTTCCTGCATTGGTGATGTCATTTCCTGTTCTTTTTCTCAGGGGATGGTAGATTGGCTCCAAAAAAGACATGATCCACTGTCACTAGTATCCTTACATGCAGATGAGGAAGGACACCACTTTGATTGGGACAACACATCCATCCTAGGACAAGCCAAACAGAGACATGCACGAGAATTCCTAGAATCATGGCATTCCAACCGGAACTCCATCAACAAACACATTGATTTGGAGCCAATCTACCATCCCCTGAGAAAAAGAACAGGAAATGACATCACCAATGCAGGAAATGACATCACCAACCCAAGGAAATCTAACCAGATAAATAGAAAGCCGGACATAACACCAGCGCTTTGTCGGAGGCTCACTGATGATGTTACCTAGTATGGTGACGAAACGTCTGAAAAACGAACCTACCAGCTCAGCGAGCAAACTCACATCCAGTTATAGAATAAAAATTAGGTGAAGATATCCTTGAGAAGAAAAGGTGGATAAATTTTATGGAAATACAAGCCTAAATCTGGTGCTTTGATTGTGCAGATCTAATTAAGGCTTTCAAGAGGAAATGTGACTGTTACTTCAAAAGAAACAATGTCCTGGGTTATGGGGAGAAGGCAGGAGAATGATGCTAGGTGAAATGTTTAGTTGGAGATCTAGTGCAAACGGAATGGTCTGAATGAACTCTTCTCTGCTTTGATAATTCTGCCATTCTGTAACTTGTATTTTTGTGTAAGCATTACACAACCGAAAACATTTTTAGTGCTGTTGAATTCAATAGTTGTTTACTAATAAGTTTAATGTTGTGCTTGAATTGCATGTAAACTGTGAGTAAAAGATAGGTATTTGTAATATCTGTACTTTGGCCTTTATACCTACCACAGAGCAATGGAAACTGCAATAAAAACAGATGTATTTGTTCTAAAAATTATAATCTTTTATGAGAAGCTGCGTGCAAAAATCGTCTGGCACGCTGACTAACTGAACAATTTAGGATATGCTGCTTTTGAGCAGAACCACAAATGTAAGAGTAAAGAGTTTTATAAAATGGATTTACAAGAAGCCAGAAGTAATCTATTACATTGAAATACAGACACACAGTAGTACACATTCTGCAAATGTTTCAGTTTTCTTTAAAAGAAAGATCTGGTTTGAGATCCACAGTGATAACATCCTACCCCAGTTGTTTATGAAGGCATGTTTTGTTTCTATCCTTACTCTCAGATGCCTCTGAGAGGATTGACAGGATCAAACTTGCTAGATCTATGTTCATTGGTTCCCTTTTTACAAAATATGCCTACATGATCTGCAGATAGGAGTCAAACAACACCTTCACTCATGCTTTTTGCAATCAAAATGCCAACATGTCTGAAACTATCTTTAAGCTGTAGGCAGAATTATGATATGAGAAACAAAAAAGCCTAAAATTTATGCATTGACTGCACAGCTTCAAATATTTTCTCAGAGAAAAACCCTGCAATAACAAAAAAAAGACTGTAAGTGTGTCAAATCCTGACAAATTCAAGGTAAACTTGCTAGGCAGCGCCTTCCAAACACATGGGCACTTCCATCTCAAAGGCAAGGGCAGCAGATACATGGGAACACTGCCACATACCAAGTCAGTCATCATTCTGACTTGGAAATATATCACCGTTCTTCCACTGTCATGGGTCAGAATCTTGGCAATCCCTTCCTCAGGGCATTGTGGATCAATCTATGCATGTAAACTGCAGTGGTTCAAGAAGGCAGCTCAACACCACCTTCCCAACAGGTAAGAGGGACAAGCTAGTGATACCCATGTCCCACATGTGAACAAAAAAAAATTGAAGGTTTAGTTTTAAAAAATATGACTTAAGGATATGCCTGGTTTAAATTGTCCATAAAGTGCTAGCAAAATTAATTTCTACAGTTTGTGATTTAAGTTTTTGTTTAAAGAAAGATTTTGTTGACATCCATAGCAAAAACATCCTGCCTCACAAAGGAATGTCAAATTGTCACTCAAAAGGTTTGCCTTCCTCTCCCACCCTCAAGGGAACTCCAAATGGTTTGTAGGGTCAGCTCATCTGTACAAATGGCCTCCTCCCTGGGTTTTGGCATTAGGTCAAGCCCTGTGAGATAGCAGAATATCTTCTGTGCCCCACCACAATTTCTGTGGCAAAGTATGCCTGCAGAAATTTCAGGAAAATAAACCTTGTGTTCATTTTCATGTGATCAGCTTTCAGAGAAATCTGAGCTCCTTGCCGTGTAGCTGTATGACATATTATACGTTGCCTTCAATTTTTACTTGAGCTGGGTAACATTTTTTTTGAGAATATTCTGGGCCAAAATCTGAATTTGCATTTGAGAGCCAAAGGAACAGAATGAGAGTGAGCCATACAAAAAAGATGATTTTTTTTTTAGTTGATCATGATTTTCAATTATTATTGAATCCCATTACCAAATAAAGAATAATTTTGCAAGTTCCAGAAAGCTCTACTAAGAATGGAGATCAAACTTAACTTTTTTTTGGTCTAAATTTTTTTGGCCATGCTAAATTGCCCGTAGTGTTCAGGGGTGGGTTAAAGTGGATGGGTCAGGGTGGAAAGCTCTAAGGGGTGGTGTGGACTTGTTGAGCCGAAGGGCCTGTTTCCACACTGTAGGGAATCTAATCTAAATTACTGAGTACCACGCAAAGCAATGCCTTGAGAGGGATAATGCTTGATTTTTTTTCTTTCCATATTTAGTTTTATTGACTATTTGGACAATGAGGTCAGAATTGTTACAGATGCATCTGAGTTGCCACAGGGCTGGTATTGAATTTGATGTTGTGGAGTTACATAATGGTCTGAAGAGATGACTTTATATTGCTTGGAACAAGCTTTATTAATGGCGAATGATATTCTGAATCTGCTAATCTGCATTGTTACCTAAACCTAAAGTTAAACAGTATTAAGTACCGTACATTACTATTCCTGTCAGTATATCACATCTTTAGTTACTATTAGTCACTTCCTTCAGTGACTTGAAGCATATGTGAAACTGATCACTTTGAGACTGTAGACATGCTCACCAAACCATTGGGTTTGATTGTAAATGTTTCGTCACCCTGCTGGGCAACATTGCCAGTACTCCTTCTGTGAAGCATCAGTGTTCTATCCCGTTTGGGTGGCACGGTGGCTCAGTGATTAGCATTGTTGCCTCATAGCACCAGGGACCTAGATTCAATTCCACCCTTACGTGACTATCTGTGTGGAGTTTGCACATTCTCCCTGTGTCTGAGAGGGTTTCCTCTGGGTGCTCTGGTTTCCTCCCACAGTCCAAGGATGTGTAGGTTGGGTGGATTGGCCATGCTAAATTGCCTGTAGTGTTCAAGGGTTCGTAGATTAGGGGGATGGGCCTGGGTGGGATGCTCTCAGGTTTGGTGTGGACTTGTGGGCTGAAGGGCCTGTTTCCACACTGTAGGGATTCTTCTATTCTATATGCCTCAGTTTGCTGGAGTATACTCAGTTTGTTGGTATTATTTCTGGTTCTGTTTCTCAGCGGTTTGTACACAGAGTCTAATTCAATGTGTTTGTTGATGGAGTTCCAGTTGGAATACCAAGCCTCCAAGAATTCCCTGGTGTGTCTCCATGGTCCTCCATGCCTGTGGGTTGTTGAAATGTCATTTATACTTTAAGCATTGTGGTAATACGTGTTTTCTGAGACATTTGTGCAGGACGTATAGTTGTTCGCAGGTCACTCTCAGTTTGATGGCAATTGTTTCCTATCTGCGGGCCAGTTTGAGGGTGTTGTGCCATTGGTGTTTGAAGTTTTTGAGAAGATTTGTAATTCAGGTTGTGGAAGAGGTTGTAGACTTGCTCGCTGAGCCGGCGTGTTTGATTGTAAATGTTCGTCACCCTGCTAGGCAACGTTGTCAGTGCGCCTCCAGTGAAACGTTGGTTTTCTGTCCCGCTTGGTATTTATATGCCTCGGTTTGCTGGGATATTTGCTGTTGGTATTATTTCCATTTCTGTTTCTCAGTGGTTTGTACACATGGTCAAACTGAATGTGGTTTGTTGATAGAGTTCTGGTTGGAATTCCAGGCCTCCAGGAATTCCCTGGTGTGGTTCTATTTGGCTTGTGCGATTATGGATGCATTGTCCCAGTCGAATTCATGCCCCTCTTTGTGTGTAGTGAGACAAGTGAGAATTGGTCATGTTTCTTGGTGGCTAGTTGGTGTTCGTGTATTCTTATTGTCAGTTTTCTTCCAGTTTGTCCTATGCATTTAAGCGAACCTCAACACGTTGCAGCAACTTGGAACTACACAAAGCAGAACAGGAGCACCTAGATGGAGTCTTCAAAAAGAATAGGTACCCCGAAAAACACAATCCACCGTTACCTCAGAGACAGGCCACAACAGGAAGACACAGCACGACCTGACTCAAGGACTGTCAGAAACGTTACGTAGGCTAAACTGGAAGAAAACTGACAATACAGATACACAGACACCAAGAGACACGACTAATTCTCACTTGTCTCACTACACATGGACAACGAGGGGCACGGGTTTGACTGGGACCACACATCAACGATTGCACAGGTCAAAGAGACACATGCCAGGGAATCCCTGGAGGCCTGATATTCCAACCTGAACTCCATCAATAAACATATTGAATTAGACCCTGTATACAAACTACAGAGAAAGAGAATGGGAATTAGTACCAACCACCCGAGCAAGCCGAGATGTATAAATAACAAGCAGGACAGAACACCAGCCCTTCACTGGAGGTGCGCCGATGATGTTACCCAGCAGGGTGACGAAACATTTGCAACCAAACCTAACGGCTTGGCGAGCAAGTCTACAACCTCATCCACAACCCGAGCTACAAATCTTCTCAAAAACGTTAACTTGAGGGTTTTTACAGAAGTTTGTGTCTGCATTAAGAGACACTTTTTCCATTCTGCCAACTTGATACTGCTTTTAATCACAACAGCAGATGCAGGCTTGGTAACATGTTAAAACTATAACCAACTGTCAGGGGTGATTCATTCTTTTTTACTTTTATTTCTGTGACCTTTAGCCAGCACCTATTCCAATGGCATAGCCAAGTCAGAAATTTAACTCCGTGCAGAATAAGATAGTAAAAATATATCAAAGCATTGTGTGGTACAATAGGTTAGGATATCAAAATGCTATCACTTCACTGTTCACTTTTTCCAATTTAACAGATCAATTGAAGACATATTCTGTTTTCTCCAGCTGAGGTCCATATGGTATTGAGTTGTCAAACATTCCAGCTGTTCATAACTAAAGCACAGAAATTCTAGCCAAATTTCAGTTTGCATGTTTGTTCTCCCATATATGTCTTAAAATCATTGCTATGATAAATGATAATATATTTGTGATTACTGAGGCATAGATCAGTAGGTAGGATTCTCTCCTTTGACCTAAAACATTGTTGATTCAAGTCCAGAGACCTAAGCACAGAAGTTATGTTTATAGCTTCATGTGCATGCAGTGTTCTGTCTTTCAGATGAGACATTAAAACCAAAGCCTCTTGGGTGAATTACAAGATTCCATTGCTTTATTTGAAAAAGAGCATGGCTGATCACCTATAGCAAAAAACGAAACAAAATACTGTGGATGCTGGAAATTGGAAGTTAAAATAGAAGATGCTGGAATAATTCAATAGCTTTGGTAGCAAGTTTAGAGAAAGGCACTGAGATGATCTGTGAGCTTTCGTCAGAATTGAGTAAAGTTAGAAATGAAACAGATGTTGAGCAAGTGAAAAGGGGGAAAATAGAAGAAGAACAATTTGTAAGAGATATAATATTAATGTGTTGCATTATAGAAAGCCAAAGGGAATGGTAATGGGGTAAGTTAAGAAACGAAAGCACCACTCTGCTGGAGGTCTGCCTAATGCTTATCTCTTGATTAATATTGAAAACGGTTCATCTAATAACTTACTTAATTGGTACTTGAGGGAGCTTGCTGTGTGCAAATTAAATGTCATTTTCTTTTCTTACATTAGAACAGTGACTGCAATTCAAAAGTGATTAATTGGCTGTAAAACGTGTTGTGATGTCCAGAGATTCTGTAAGTAGCTATTTAAATGGAGGTCTTTGCAACTTTAAGGAGCTTGAGCTACTGACAATTTAGGAACTGAACATCCACTCCCATCTTTGGCACTACCAGTCTATGGCAGGCATGGATAGACCATGAAAGCAAATGTAGAGGCCCTGTACCAATATTGCATTGCTTGATCTTAGCTTGAGTCTTTCCAATTTTCCTGTGTTTGAGGGACAGGAGGCTTATGTTCCTCTGTGGCATAGACCATGTAGTGGTCCCATTGAAGGTCCACCCATATATCTCCAGCAACACCAAACTGTTGTCAAATTGGCAGGAGACCAGGTATTTAAAAACTGGGACAGAGCACACTCTTACAAGTGTACTGAATCCAGATTTTCTTTTATATAAATAACCTTGTGTTGCATTCAATGTCAAGTCATTTTTGACTTTCTAGTACATTGTTTTCTGTCAGTTCATTGATTACTTAGATGGGAGGTTACTTTTCTTGTCTCTTCTGTTTTGAAAGTTTTAAGCCCCTACAGTTGAAGACAATTTTTAGAAAATAGGTAACAGCACATAGGGAAAAATCAGCTTATCCTTCCCCAATTATTCTTGCCATCAGGGGAGATCCAGCAGACGTGCCGTCTGTATAACCTTCCCAAAGAGGGCACGTGGGCAATTTTTTACAGGGTCAGTTCTACCCAGGCATGTCAATGGTTTGAGGTCTTGCGTGCTTTTCTCCAATGATTCTTCTTACCTGTTTGCACTGAAAAGAATACTGATGAAATTCTATTTCCCGAGATCTGCAAAAACAGTGCAATTAACCACTACACTTCCTAACACAAATAAATGCAGAATGCTGGTGAGTATTGGGAAAACTTTCATGGGGCAACTTACGAGAGGTAAAAATATGTGTGTCATGCATTGTTATGGATTATTGCACGTTTGTATTAGAGAGAGAACAAACATTTAAAGTCCATCAGGTTCACTAATGCCTTATTGGGAAGGAAGTCGTCATCTTTATCTGGTCTGGTCGACGTGCGACTCCAGAACCACAGCAATATAGTTGACACTTAACTGTGCTCTGGGAAATTAGGGAAGGGCAATAAATGCTAGCCTAGCCAGCAATGTCAAGATCCTGTGAATGAATAATAATGGAATTTGTAAAGGTAGGAAAACACCTTGTTGGTGTGGGGATCAGTAATTTTGGTCAGGTTGAAGAATGTCGTCCTTATTTGGGCGCACAACTTTCTTCCTGCAGACATTGCATTAGTCTTCATGACCACTTCTTCCCAGGTTTCTCTGACCACTGCTCGCTGATGACAGGATACCTCCTCAGAACATCCTTGGGGCTGTCTCAGTAAAGACACAGCCTCCCTCACCACTATAAATTGGAAGATCTTTAGTTCTTTCCAACAGAATGCAGACAAGAGAAACCGGAATTGAGTAATGTGAAACAATGTATGTGTGTGTGTGTGTGTGTGTGTGTGTGATGGTGACGAGGAGGCGGCATAGATTTTGCAGCTTTAAAGGATGTCTATTCATGCCTGGAAATTGTTTGTCATCCTCACCATCTTTGACATTTTCTGACCTGGATAATGTTAAGAAATACACTGTGTAATAATCATTTGACTCTCACAGTTGTGAGCAGATGATCCAAATTATTGGAAGAAACAGATGGAAACAGTTAACACAATGTTACAGAAAGCTCAGGGCATGACATAGAGAGTGCTCGGAAGGTAGAGTGAAATATACCTCTGGCTTCTGTTCTAAAAGTACAAGGCAAAAACTCTTCTGATTAGCACAATTGCTTGCATGATTCCAGCGTTTTCCAGTGATCTATTAAACAATCTAGTGGAATGGTTATCACTCAAAACTGACACATTTGTTCCCCTTAGCTTTATACTAGGGTGGCTGGAAATTATAACTTTTTGAATCAGTATTGAGGCAGTGAATTGGTAATTTTACAACAGTCTTAGCCTCTGCAGGGCAGATGGATATGTTTTTGAGGAACTCTGAGCAAATCTTGTGACATTACTTACATTGGTATTACATTTCCTTTCGTCATATAGCTTTAGTATATTGAAGCATGTGTAAGTACTTGGATAAAGTTTGGTGGTGCCTGGCTTACAGTTTATGGTGAAAGATTTAGTAGCAATGTAGGCGGTATAGCCAAGAATTTAAAATTGTTGCAGAATATATTCCACACACACACAGGAAATTTTACAACAATTTTGTAACCACTGCCGTCTGCACTGTTTTTACAGAATAACGAACATCAGCTTTAAAGTAGCGCCAATGTTTAAATAGCTTTTTTATCCAATGCATATAAATCAAAATTTTAAATTAATTACCATAACTTTTCATGTGGAACTGATGCTGTTTTCCTTTGAATATTAGTTTATCCAAGGAGTGGTAATTTCATGCAGGTTGCCAAACCAGTCCTGCCTTGACATGAAAGATGAGAGCTCCATACTTCAAACAGGAAACTCTGAACAGTGCTCCTTTAGAAATGCAAAGCTGTACTTCCATTCTGATTCAGGACAGGTTGGGTCTGGTAAGGAGGGAAGAGGGGTTTTGGGCTCTCAGGACTATTTGAAGTTGTCAACGGGAAGAGCTCTCTGATGAAGGGTCTAGGCCCGAAACGTCAGCTTTTGTGCTCCTGAGATGCTGCTGGGCCTGCTGTGTTCATCCAGCCTCACATTTCATTATCTTGGATTCTCCAGCATCTGCAGTTCCCATTATCACTGATACAATGTTATCTTAATAGAATTGCTTTACATCCTTCTGCTCTTTTTGCACAAATTGATGGCCCATAACAACAGGAGGAGGACCAAAACTATTCTTCCTCTAGTGTTACCTGAGGAAGAATCCCCACAAATCATGGGAAAGAAGGTTAGACCAGGTGCTGTGATGAGAAAGTGCCTGGAGCTATGCCAGAGAAAACTGAACTAAGCCTAAGTGTATTTGAGGATACAACACATCACAATCTACACCATCACTTACTCTGTCTTGCCCAAACATCATTTCAGATAGATTCATTGTAGGAGATTTACTGAGTGAGTATGAATTTGGAGCTTTTCATACTATCCAGTTCCTCAGATAGCTTTTTACAGGTTCCAGCAGTGCTCATCATTTTAGGGCTGAATCAGTGACATTTGATCAACATCAACTCAGAGGATTTTTCGCATGGTCTCTCAGCTAGTATTTTTGCAAGGCTGCCCATATAATGTATAGCATATGCCACCTTCTTCCCTATGTTATAATTCGAGGTTGACCATCCCGCTCCCCTGCCAACTAGCACCAAAACACCCAAAAAGGAGCACCTCACCCTATAATCTGTTAAAAAGGAGTTTGAAAAGTGGTGTAACCTGCCTTTCAGCAATTTCTAGTGGTTAACTAAAAGAAATCCCTGACACTCACTTTACTATCAACAAGTAACAATTTGTTTATCTCACTCTAACAGTGAACAAATTAACTAAACTATTAACAACCCAAGTAAACTCCTTCTAACTACTAACTGTCAATGAATAAAATAGATTTTAATGGTATGCTGTTCCAATAAATACAAGTTCCACTTATATGAAATTTTTAAAAGGTATATGCTTTAGTCTCTTGAAATTACAGCCAGGTTATGTGTCTTCTGGAATGTTCTGTGCCCTCTCTGTCAAAGTTCAGCCAAAAATGCATTCTCTTTCAAATGTTCTGTCATGAACGCCACCTCCTTTGATTCTTCTGTCAAGAATATTAACCAGTTGTTCTGTGAGTACCTTTGATTTAGATGGTGCTCCCTCTAAAACTCAGAGAAAACTGTGAGAGCCAGCGATTCCCTCTTACAAGCTGAGAGCTGCTTGACACACAGTATTAACAATATTAGCAAGTGATGACAGATGTTGCAAAGTTGGGTACAGTACTTGTGGATTGCAAGGCAGGAAGTTAGAATTTGTTGTTTGTAAAATGCTAGGGGAATAAGCAGTGCATAGTCCCTTTAAAGTATGATGTGCTTTTTTCATGCTTAGGGTTCCACATAAAATGATGTATGTGGGCAGCAGCTTGTGGGTTTGCAGGTGCACAAACAGCAATAAAATTGAAACATTTGTATACAAAGGCTGTACAGTCAGCAGGCAAAGCAACAAGTCAACGGGTTTTGATTTGAGCCAATCAATTTGAATCAAGCACTTAGATACCAAAAGCCAATTAAATTTAAATCTGATTGTTTTAACAACATAGGACCAAATCAATTGTAAGAAAGCGATATGTCATCAAGGCTATTAAAGGAGATGGCAGTTGGAAAATCAGGGGAACTAACTGCCATCTGCGAGAGTGAACAGCTCTCAGCTTGTAAGAGGGAATCGCTGGCTCTCATAGTTTTCTCTAAGTTTTAGAGGGAGCACCATCTAAATCAAAGGTACTCACAGAACAACTGGTTAATATTCTTGACAGAAGAATCAAAGGAGGTGGCGTTCATGACAGAACATTTGAAAGAGAATGCATTTTTGGCTGAATTTTGACAGAGAGGGCACAGAACATTCCAGAAGACACATAACCTGGCTGTAATTTCAAGAGACTAAAGCATATACCTTTTAAAAATTTCATATAAGTGAAACTTGTATTTATTGGAACAGCATACCATTAAAATCTATTTTATTCATTGACAGTTAGTAGTTAGAAGGAGTTTACTTGGGTTGTTAATAGTTTAGTTAATTTGTTCACTGTTAGAGTGAGATAAACAAATTGTTACTTGTTGATAGTAAAGTGAGTGTCAGGGATTTCTTTTAGTTAACCACTAGAAATTGCTGAAAGGCAGGTTACACCACTTTTCAAACTCCTTTTTAACAGATTATAGGGTGAGGTGCTCCTTTTTGGGTGTTTTGGTGCTAGATGGCAGGGGAGCGGGATGGTCAACCTCGAATTATAACATAGGGAAGAAGGTGGCATATGCTATACATTATATGGGCAGCCTTGCAAAAATACTAGCCGAGAGACCATGCGAAAAATCCTCTGAGTTGATGTTGATCAAATGTCACTGATTCAGCCCTAAAATGATGAGCACTGCTGGAACCTGTAAAAAGCTATCTGAGGAACTGGATAGTATGAAAAGCTCCAAATTTGCTAAAAAGTCAGCAATTTCATTTTCAATTACTTGAAGAAAGAGATTATTGCAATATATACCAAATCAGAGTGTTAATGAAATTCAAATTTCCCAAACAAAAATAATCTTGCAAATCCAGTTCCTAAAATAAAATCTCACTAATGTTATATTGTCCAGAAGCTCAGGTGAATGATACACAATTCTATTTGCACATTTACTTGAAGCTTCACTGGATTAAAACTCAAACATGAAAGTAACATGGCAGTCAGGTTCAAAGAAGAACATCGTTTCCCTGAATTTATTGGTGGCACTAGTCTTTGTGTAACTGATGTTACTTTCTCTTGGTAACAATTACGAGGATCTATCATAGATAAAAGAAAATGGTCTACATTATTTTTAAACTCAGCTATTTTCTGTGCAATTATAATTAGGAGGCTTAAGTGAATACTTGGACACAATATACACATTCTTTCACATTTCATGCAGTGTAATTATTAGTGATGTCAGCTTTTAATTCTAAAGTAAACACTTAATACGTGGGAGACAGCCAATCCCTCTCTATTTAACAATCTGCTTTAAATAAAGCAACAAGAAAATCAGCTTTTAAACATGTAACCACTGACAATGTGACTTTGCTCATGAATGCTATCACTCAATCTCTCACACAGCATGTTAGAAAAGCCCCATTTCTCATTTCTTGCTCTAATTATGTCCATGTTAAATACTCATGTCCATATGTTGATAGTTCAGATAAATTCATGGAAGGGTAAAACTCCAAGAAATATAGTGGCCAATGGGGAAAAAAAAACAGCAGGTTAGCATCTGTGGGGATCAACTCAAATGCATGGAAAATTATGAAAAAAAATGAAAAGAAAGGAGAACTCAAGAGAGGTTATGAAAATCTCCAGCAGAAAAACTCGCACAGATTGTTTGAAAAGGGTTAGGTATCAAACTTCAAGAACACTGGACAAATGAATGACAATGAGAAGAGAGATGGTCAATAGAGGACTGAAGATGTTGTATCTGAATGCACGCAGTATACAAAATAAGATAAATGAGCTTGTGGTGCAGATTGAAATTGGCAGGTATGACATGATGGGCATCATGGAGATGTGGCTGCAAAGGAATCCGGACTGGGAGCTAAACATCCAAGGATGTACATCCTATCAAAAAGACAGGTAGTTGGGCTGAGGGGATGGGGTTGCCATAGTAGTAAGAAATGAAATTAAAACAATCACAAGAAATGAAGCAGGGTCAGATGATGTAGAATCTGTGTGGGTAGAGTTGAAGAACTTTAAAAGTGAAAAAAACCATAGTGTGAGTTATGTACAGGTCTCCAAACAATAGTCAGGATTTGGGCACAAGACTCACCAGGAGAAAGAAAAGACATGTAAGAAAGACAAGGTTATAGTGATCATGGGGATATCAATGTGCAGGTGGACGGGGAAAATGAGGTTGGTAGTGGATTCCAAGAAAACGAATCTGTAGCATGTTTATGAGGTGGCTTTTTGGAGCAGCTTGTGGTGGACCCCACTAAAGATCAGGCATTTCTGGATTAAGTGTTGTGCAATGAAGCAAATTTGATAAGGGAACATAAGGTGAGGGAATCCTTAGGAGGCAGTGATCATAATATGACAGAATTTACTCTGCAATTCGAGAGGAATCAGATGCAACAGTATTACAGTTGAATAAAGGCAACTACAGAGACGTAAGAGAAGAGCTGGTCAGAATCAAGTAGCCTCGGAGGAGAGACAGTGGAACAGCATTAGCAGGAGTTTCTGGGAGTAGTTCAGGAGGCACAGCAAAAATTCACCCTTAGGAATAAGAAGCATACTAAAGCGAAGATCAGGCAACCATGGCTGACAAGAGAAGTCAAGGGCATCATAAATGCAAAAGAGAAAGCATATAATGCAGCAAAGGGCAGTGGGAAGCCAGAGAAAGCCAGCAAAGACCAACCGAGGACTATGAAAAAAATATTAGGAGGGAGAAGTTTAAGTATGAGTGTAAGCTAGTCAGTAATATAAAAGAAGATTGCAAGAGTTTCTTTAGAAATATAGAGATCAAAAGTGAGTCAAAAGTGGACACTGGAACACTAGAAAATGAAGCTGGAGAATTAGTAACGCGGAACAAAGAAATAGTTGGGGAACTGATTAAATACGAAAGGGGTGGTGGATGCTTCTGCAGCAGCTTGGAATGGAACTTCTGGACCAACATGTTTTGTTTCTCCATTAAAGTATTTTAGATATTCACAATATGGAGGTAGAGAGACTCAGGGATACACTTCGATCAGTCAAGCCACTTATTTTGTGATGCTTCAAGAGTCATTTCTGAGCTACCCTGAGTATAATGCGAAAGATATCCTAGTATAGCAGGTGTTATATCCATTGAGAACAAAGTACGTTCTGAGCCTCATAAATAGTCCCAAAATGGACAATGCTCTAATTTTGATCCAAGAGAAGTTGGTTATTAAGCATTGGTAAAAAGAGACATAAAGTCAAAACTTTGACATAGCATTCATCAGGATTGGGACACAACAATCCAATATATGGAACAGTAGAAGAGGATTTCCTCTTCTATAAATTATTGTTCCCTTGTTAAGGTTGGTTTCTTGAGTCCCAGTCTTGATGAGAACAAGGCAAAAACTTCAACTTTGTGCCCCTTTTTAACAATGTTCAAGTTCTGTAATGCTAACAAATTAGATTGATTATTAGTACTTGGTGACCCTTCTGTTCCCACAGGATCAATTAGGTTGAAAGAGTATTTTTCCTTTGGCCTGATCCAGACATGAACAGGAGAGGCAGGGATTTTAGTGTGAATCAATTATGTTGATCCAGGCACTGATGTTATTCCCGTGTTGTTTAAGGAACTTTTCCCAGTATTTAAGACAGGTTTACCTGCAGCTGAAATTGACTCGTTCCATTCTAACACATTTCAAGTGACAGAACAGGATCTCTTCCCTTCAATAAATAACCTAGATAATGTCAGGTTTCCAGTGATGTTCATCACTCATGCTGTAATGATGGAATACTCTTTTGCCATTCAGCTCTTCATGGCGGTATTCCCATCCCATTTATGTTGGAGAAAATATAGACAAAAGATCGCATTAAATTAGTCTGTGAGCAATAGTAAATGTGAGTGTCAAAGAGCAGTCGCAATATAGGCAAGTGCACATTTGAAACAAATTGCAGGACTGCAACTAGAAACAATGTCATTTCAGTAACTTGTTGCTGTCGAACATAATTACAATACACAGAATCATGAGTTTTTCACTGCATTGCATCAATGCTGCTGTTTCATTTTCAATCACACTTATCTACATTAATCCCATATCCTTACTGTTTCAGCTCGGCAGGAAGAAGTAAGACTGTTTGAAAGCTAGGGATAAAACTTGGGATATCATGTTGTATTATTACACATAAGCCTGAAATGAGGCACCAAGTAAATATGTTAGCTATGGCATATTTCAACTCCATTAATCAGTTAAAGCAAAAATACCTTTTGTTTTAGTTAGGTCAAACATAGTTGCTTGTTAAGTAACATTTTTCCGATGTTGATTCTAGTTTGCATCTTAGAGTAAAAGTCCTAAAATGTGAAAGCTCTCCCTTGGTCATTTCTTTTGGCCTTTTCCACCAACATTTTGACCTTATAAGCTGACTTGCTGCACACAAGTGCATGGTATTCCATCTCCCTGTTAAGGATCCAATCATGTTGATTAAAAGATAACTAAATTCCTATTCTGTTCTATAAAATTGACTATATAACATTTCTCTGAATTGAAGTTTATCTGCAGTTAAGCTGACTACATTGCAAATTTGTCTATTTCCTCCTGTAATTTTCTCAAATCATCACTTGTGTGCCTATTTTTGAATAATTTCTGGTACAAAAAACATACCCCAGGATATATTGCTGAGACACATTATTGCCAATCCTAAGAAAGTGTTAGCGAGTTTTGAGAAGATTTGTAGCTCAGGTTGAGGTTCTGGATGTGAGTTTGCTTGCTGAGCTGGAAGGTTAGTTTTCAGAGGTTTCATCACCATTCTAGGTAACATCATCAGTGAGCCTCCGATGAAGCGCTGGTGTTATGTCCCGCTTTCTATTTATCTGTTTAGGTTTCCTTGGGTTGGTCACGTCATTTCCTGCATTGGTGATGTCATTTCCTGTTCTTTTTCTCAGGGGATGGTAGATTGGCTCCAAATCAATGTGTTTGTTGATGGAGTTCCGGTTGGAATGCCATGCTTCTAGGAATTCTCGTGCGTGTCTCTGTTTGGCTTGTCCTAGGATGGATGTGTTGTCCCAATCAAAGTGGTGTCCTTCCTCATCTGTATGTAAGGATACGAGTGATAGTGGGTCATGTCATTTTGTGGCGAGTTGATATTCATTTATCCTGGTGGCTAGCTTTCTGCCAGTTTGTCCAATGTAGTGTTTGTTACAGTTCTTACAAGGTATTTTGTAGATGACATTCATTTTATTTGTTGTCTGTATAGGGTCTTTTAAGTTCATTAGCTGCTGTTTTAGTGTGTTGGTGGGTTTGTGGGCTACCCTGATGCCAAGAGGTCCGAGTAGTCTGGCAGTCATTTCAGAAATGTCTTTGATGTAGGGGAGAGTGGTAATGGTTTCTGAGCCCGTTTTGTCTGTTTGTTTGGGTTTGTTGCTGAGGAATCGGCGGACTGTGTTCATTGGGTACCCATTCTTTTTGAATACGCTGTATAGGTGATTTTCCTCTGCTCTGCGTAGTTCCTCTGTGCTGCAGTGTGTGGTGGCTCATTGGAATAATGTTCTAATGCAGCTTCGTTTGTGGGTGTTGGGATGGTTGCTCCTGTAGTTCAGTATTTGGTCCGTATGTGTTGTTTTCCTGTAGACGCTGGTTTGAAGTTCCCCATTGGCTGTTCGCTCTACTGTGACATCTAGGAATGGCAGTTTGTTGTTGTTTTCCTCCTCTTTTGTGAATGTTATGCCAGTAAAGGGTATTATTGATGGTCTTGAAGGTGTCCTCTAATTTGTTTTGTTTAGTGATGACAAAGGTGTCATCCACATAGCGGACCCAAAGTTTGGGTTGGATGATTGGCAGAGCTGTTTGTTCGAGTCTCTGCATTACTGCCTCTGCTAAGAACCCTGATATCAGAGATCCCATGGGTGTACCGTTGGTTTGTCTGTAGGTTTTGTTATTGAAAGTGAAGTGGGTGGTGAGGCATAGGTCCACTAGCTTGATGATGTTGTCCTTGCTGATGAGGTTGGTGGTGTCTGGTGTATGTGTCTTCTGTTCTTCTAATCGTGTCATCAGTGTTTCTTTGGCCGGGTTGACGTTGATGGATGTGAACAGGGCTGTTACGTCAAAGGAGACCATTATTTCATCCTCTTCTATCTTGGTGTCATTGATGGTGTTCAGGAATTCTTGGGTGGAGCGAATGGAGTGGCGGGAGTCTTCTACTTGGTGTTTTAGTCTTTAGTGTAGTTCCTTGGCTAATCTATAGGTTGGTGTTCCAGGTAGCGACACTATGGGTCACTGGTGTTTTTATGTCCCTTCACTTTGCTTTCTGTTCCTTAGCCATATGTCCAATACTTCAGTTGCAATGATATTTACTAATAAATCTGGAATACAAAGCTAGGTTCAGTGATGGTAACCATATGATTACAATTGATTGTTATAAAATTCCATCTGGTTTGCTTTTTTTTAGGGAGGGAAATCTGCCATCTTTATCGGATCTGGCCTGTATGTTAAATATAAATGATGGAAATTTTGCACAGTGGAATAGATTTAGGCCATTCATTCCATCATGGCTGTACCACAATTCAATATGATCATGGCTGATTGAACACTTCAATGTCGTTTACCCATCCCATCCCTGTACCTTTGTAAATCACTAGTAATGAGAAATCCACCAGTTATTATCTTAAATATTTTCAAAGAATAAGCTTCCATAGCCGTCTGTTGAAATCATTTAGCTTCTCCAAGTTCTACAGATTCATTATCCTCTGGCTGAAATCCCTTAATGCTTCAGATTTCTGAAGCTTTTCCCAGTTAGGTAATAGTCTGCACCCTTCTCTTTTCCACTGAAGTACGTAACCCCACACTCCTAATCCCTGTAACCTTGCATTTCCCAAGGCTAATCCATCTGGCCTGCATATTCCTGGACACTATGGACAAATTAGCATGGCCAGTTCAACCAAACTGCATATCTTTGGATTATGGGAGGAAACCAGAGCAGGTAGAGGAAACCCAGGAGAATGTCCAACTAACACAAACAGTTGCCCAAGGTTGGAATTGAACTTGGCTCCCTGGGTCAGTGTGGACCAGATAGGCTGAATGGCCCATTTCCACACTGTTAGGATTCTATGATGTAGTCTCCCTGCCATCGTTTTTACTTCCTTCCTATTTGACAACCCCTCAAGTTACCATCCTACAGACAAGCCACCCTAATGACACTAGCAAATCTGCCTGAGAGGATATCCATCCCAGTCCTGTTAAGGTGCAAAATGTCCACTTGAACAGGTCTCATCTTCCAAGAATTGGTCTCAATTTGTCAGAAATCTGACACCCACCCTCATACCCCAGTTCTCCAAGGGGATATTCCATTGATCAATCTCCAGTTCTTATACCCACTATCACATGGCATTGGGAGTAATTCTGAGATCACTGCTCTTGAGGTCCTGCTTTTATAACCCGATATCTGCCTTCATGACCTTGTCCCTCTTCCTACCTATATCGCTGGTACCAATGTTGTTGACTCTTAACTTCCCTTGGAAATGCGCTAAAGACCCATTCAATTTAAGAGAAATTAGGGTGGGTGAAAAATGCTGGTCTTCCCTGCAATGCCCACATCCTATTAAAAGAAAATATATTTCTTAAAAGATACGCATTAATTTTCTTACAAGCCTATAGTGTGGTACCTGATCAAAAAGCTTTACAAAATGCAAATGGCTAATATTCATGATATTCCTTTTACGTACACATTAAGTGATTTCTTCAAAAAGCATAACTGTTAGTCTGGCACGATTTATCATTTATAAACATATAAAGGCTGTGCCTATTGCGCTTAGGTTTCTCTAAATGTTAACTAGTATGAGGTTGTATTATGGAAATGTGCATATTGTTGTAATTTGTGTCAGATGAAGAAAAATTATCAATGGAAATGCAGAGAAAAGTATCTTATGTATCAAAAGTCTACGAAAGATTTCAGCATTGATTTGGCATTTTGTTATCAACTGTGGAAGCGGAAATAAGTTGCAATTTAAGGCAAATAAGTTCCTCTCTTACAATGATACAACACCTAGCCAGCCTCCTTGCCATATATAGTTCTGTCTTTTGAGTGGAAATGCCTAACTCTCCCAAAAGCTTCAGCAGATCAGTTCTTTTCTTAATAGTTGATTTGGACAGGACATCATGAATCATCAGAAGTTCCCGTCGATTGGAAATGCCTATCTTGCCAGTATTAACAGAGCAGTGTTAGGAAGGGAAGGATGAAATGAAAAATATTTTGAATGAGATTCAGAAAGGTTGCTTTAGGGTGGGCTGGATGCTATTTGAACTTGGCCAAGCTTGTGAGCTGTTGCCAAAAGAATGAGGAAGTTACCGTGGTGCCTATTTATGCTTTACACACATTGAGCGTTAGTCATGGAAGGCTGTTCTTGTCTGGCTCTTGCAGGAATTGACAATGTAAAGCTCAAGAATCTAACTGCACAGAGACTAGGAAACTGGCAGACCTGAAGCAGGCCCATAGTATGGTTTAGATGTAGTTGGTAAAATTGTAGCAAAAGCTACAAACGTCTAAATGAGCAAACAGATGATAGATTTATATTAATGATATAGTGTTGCCATAATATCCCCTTCTCTCGTTCATACATTCAAGGCCATAAAAAATGAACTGAAGACAACAATAGTGAAGACTGATATCACATAAATCAGATAGTACAAAGTGTAGAGCTGGATGAAGACAGCAGGCCAAGCAGCATCGGAGGAGCAGGAAGGCTGACATTTTGGGCCTAGACCCTTCTTCGATGCTGCTTGGTCTGCTGCGTTCATCCAGCTCTACACCTTGTTATCTCAGATTCTCCAGCATCTACATTTCCTACTATCTCTGAAACATAAATCTGATATCTGTGTTAGAACTTAGAACATAGAACAATACAGCGCAGAACAGGCCCTTTGGCCCTCGATGTTGCGCCAACCTGCGAACTAATCTAAGCCCATCCCCCTACACTATCCCAGCATCATCCATATGCTTATCCAAGGACTGTTTAAATGCCCCTAATGTGGCTGAGTTAACTACTTTGGCAGGCAGGGTGTTCCACGCTCTTACCACGCTCTGAGTAAAGAACCTGCTTCTGACATCTGTCTTAAATCTATCACCCCTCAATTTGTAGCTATGCCCCCTTGTACAAGCTGACGTCATCATCCTCAGAAAAAGACTCTCACTGTCCACCCTATCTAATCCTCTGACCATCTTGTATGTCTCTATTAAATCCCCTCTTAGCCTTCTTCTCTCCAATGCAGATAAATGTGAGGTGATTCACTTTGGGAAGAATAATAGGAAGGCAGAATACTGGGTCAGTGGAAAGATTCTTGGTAGTGTGGATGTGCAGAGGGATCTTGGTGTCCATGTACATAGGTCCCTGAAAATTGCCACCAAGGTTGATAGTGCTGTTAAAAAGGCTTACGGTGTGTTAGGATTTATTGGTAGAGGGATCGAGTTCTGGAGCCGTGATGTCATGCTGCAGTGGTACGAAATGCTAATGCGGCCTCACTTGGAATATTGCGTGCAGTTCTGGTCGCCCCATTACAGAAAGGATGTGGAAGCATTGGAAAAGGGACAGAGGAGATTTACCAGGATGTTGCCTGGCCTGGAGCGAAGACCTTATGAAGAAAGGCTGAAGGAATTGGGTCTGATCCCTCTACCAATAAAACCTAATACACCATAAGCCTTTTTAACAACACTATCAACCTGGGTGGCTACTTTCAGGGATCCATGTACATGGACACCAAGATCCCTCGGCACATCCACACTACCGAGAATGTTTCCATTGACCCAGTATTCTGCCTTCCTATTATTCTTCCCAAAGTGAATCACCTCACATTTATCTGCATTGAACTCCAATTGCCACCTTTCGGCCCAATTCTGCAGTTTATCCAAGTCTCCCTGCAACCTGCAACATTCTTCCACACTGTCCACCACTCCACCGACTTTAGTGTCATCTGCAAACTTACTAACCCATCCATCTCTGCCTGCGTCCAATTCATTTATAAAAATGACAAACAGCAGTGGTCCCAAAACAGATCCTTGAGGCACACCACTAGTAACCGGACTCCAGGCTAAATATTTTCCATCAACCATCACTCGTTGCCTTCTTACAGAGAGCCAGTTTCTAATCCAAACTGCGAAATCTCCCCTAATCCCATGCCACCGTATTTTCTCCAATAGCCTACCATGTAGAACCCTATCAAAGGCTTTACTGAAGTCCATGTACACCACGTCAACTGCCCTTCCCTCATTCATATGCTTGGTCACATTCTCAAAAAACTCAGTGAGGTTTGTGAGACAAGTGCTGTTGCAATGAAAAGAAACTGAAGAAACTGTTCAGGGGTGCCAACAATCGGGTCTAAGCTTTCCTTTACCCTCTGCAAGCTTTAATAAGTCTGGACCAGCAAGACATTAATGATTGTAAAATAATATATCCTTTTCCCACATAAATTACCCTGTTTGCAGTAATGATTACTTCTTCTATGGCAGTGACTCCAATTGCTTCCTTGCAATACAGCAACCTAGCATAAGACATAACATTGAAACTTCCACAACTCTGTAACTGGCACTGTTAAATTATTAGGCACCCTTGCTGCTGTTACTAGATTTGACAGACATGGAAATAATCATTCTAGTATGAATCACCTCCATTGCTGATGCCCTGTGGCTGCACATTTGTCAGGCATTTTAGTTACAATTGAAATAGTCCCAATTTCTCCAAACTTTCCTCCCATCTATATTGTTCTGCTCCTGGCACTGTCCTTATGTGTCTGTGCTACAGGCCTTTCTACAGGGATGCATAGGCACTGACTTGAATCAGAGAGTAGGTTCACGTATCATGTCTTTAAGATTTTGGGCAGTTGTAATGTAGAGATAGTGTTTAACAAATAGGCAGATTAGCCGCTGAGATTTGCTGTAATGGAATCAAGGGACTCTGGTAGAAGTAGGAACAGGTGTAGCTCTAAGCACCAAAATCTATTGCCATATTATCATGCTTGCTGAAAGCATCATTTGAGGTCAGCAGCTGGAGTCAGACCAAAATTAGAATGACAGCTGGCCCTGTAAGTATGAAGTAGCATTCTACCTGAGAAACTACATTGACCTGGTCTACGGACTTGGTTGAGCCTCACCTATTGGCGTGGCCTCCTTTGCTGGTCAGCAAAGTGTGAATCTTTGAAATTCTCTATCATGGAAAACCGTGGATGTTCAATCATTGAGTGCATGCACGACAGTAATTGATGGATTTTTGGAAAGCAGGGGAGGAATATGAGCAGTGTGGGAAATAGTGCAGAAGACAAAGGCCATAAGACCATACAATACAGGAGGAGAATTAAGTCATTTCGCCCACTGATCATGGCTGATATGTTTCTCAAACCCATTCTTTTACTTCTTCCAGTAACCATTGATCCCCTTACTAATCAGGAATCTGTTTATCTCTGTTTAAAAACACTCGATGGCAATAAATTCCACAGATTCAACATTGTCTGCGAAAAGAAATTCCTCCTCATTTCAGTTGTAAAGTGTCATTCCTTCCACTCAATGGCTGTGTCCTTGGGTCCTGGTCTCTCCTATTGGTGGAAACATCAGCTCCACATCCACTCTATCCTAGTCTCTCAGCATTCTGTAAGTTTCAATGAGATCCCACCTATCCTTCTGAACTCAGAATTCACATGATACCAGGTTATCATCCAACTGGTTTATTTGAAAAACAACTGGCACCTCCATATCATGGCCTTCTCAACGCCACTGAGACCAACCCAGAGACCTTAACTGTTTCTCATAAGATAAACTTAATTCCTGGGATCGTTCTTGTAAACCTCTTCTGAACCCCTTCCAATGCCAGCTCATCCAACCTTAGATACAGGGTTATAGTTGTGACTCTATGACACTCACCCAGATTCCTCCTCCTACTTACCCAGGGATCATAGCACTGTCAGTGTCTACCCTATCAAACTGTTTCAGAATCTTATATATTTCAATGAAATCACCTGTCATTCTTCTAAACTCTAGAGAAAATGGACCAATTTACTCAGCTTCTGATCCTGAGACAACTGATCAATCTCACAAACTTCTGCGATATCAGCTTGAATACAAGTATATTATTCTTTAAATAGGAGACTGTGTGAGCAGTAAGCCAGCAGCTGTTAAATGTTAGAGTTATTGAATGGAGATTGGTAATATTTCAAGCACCAAATATTCTGAGTATTGGCATATTTGATTGTGCCAAGGAACAAGGGTGGAACGCTTTTGTAGGGTTTACTGGGCCACACAAATCAGTTCAAGGGTCAGTGCGCAGGCAGTTTAATCAGAGTAGGTATTGAAGAAGGCAGTTATCTCCATTGGGTTGAAATGTTTTTAGCTGCAGGAAGCTCGAGTCTCAGTACAGCTCTGGGATCATTTGGTAGCTCCATGCACTGGGGGCTCAGAGAAGCCCATTGAGAGCTAAAATGGTGGTAGATGACACTGGCTTCATGTTGCTGGGTAGCTGGGGCTCAGAGAAAGTCTGCGTCACTTATCAACTCCGTGGAGCTGAAAGGAAGCTGTCTGCCAAGGAAT
The DNA here is from genome assembly GCF_030684315.1 of Stegostoma tigrinum. Lineage (NCBI taxonomy): Eukaryota > Metazoa > Chordata > Chondrichthyes > Orectolobiformes > Stegostomatidae > Stegostoma > Stegostoma tigrinum. The sequence goes on along the minus strand of NC_081369.1, from coordinate 45,302,904 downwards.
GGGCAGTGGGTGAAACAGAAGCCTTTAAGTACCCTTGAGAATCCAGTGGGAAAGTGAGCTGCTGGGATGGGAGAAGTCATCAAGGTAGTCTGAGTTGGAATGTTTTGAGGGAGAGGGGAGCTGAAACCCCTCTTGATGCAGATGGAATTTTAAAGAATTGTTGTGACTCATGGTGATGACTGTTGCCTGAGTGGGTTGCTGACAAATGAATGCACTCACAGTTTTCCATATTACATTCAAACTACTATCTTATCGGTCATTCACTTAATTTGCTTATTACTTTCTTCAGCTTGTCTGCTTTCCTTACAGAAGGATACATACTTAGCGTTCGTAATAATATTGATGTATAAACAATGATCTTTACTCCAATGAATTGGTGACTTTATGTGAGCTCCTCGTACCCACCACCTTGATTTCACTGCATTCACCATTCATTCAGAACAGTCATTTTCTAGTCAATGCTTTGGCCATCCTCGGATTTGTTTTAATTCACAGGATGTTGGCATCATTCTCCATTTCATACACATCCCTAAATATCCCGGACAAGATGATGATGAGTTATCTTTTTGAACTGCTGTAGTCCATGTGTTGTAGAGGAACCCATAGTGCTTTTAGGAAGAGAGTTTCATGATTTTGATTCAGTGACAGTGAAGGAACAGTGTAAGGTGCCAAGTCATGATGCTGTGTGGCTTGGAGGTGAACATGCAGATCGTTCGCTAATCCAGGAACATGACAGTCAGCCCAGCTCCCATTGCTGGCTGTTATTCAGTGATCCTACCCAACATCGGTTTTTGTGAGGTGAGGATAGCATTGATTAAAGGTGTAATGCTTCTCGTGTTTCAATAACTGAGGAAAAGGAAGATTGTCACAGGTGTGGGCATTGGGTGAAATCCCCAATAATGTACATCTGGTTGGGAACTTTATACCCTCCTCATTTCAACAGAGCCCAGATGTGGCAGCAAGACGAGATTTTACTGTTAGGAACATAATTACAATTTTCAAAGACCCAAATAAGCCTGTGGATAACTTTGCCATTTGGCATTAGTGGACAGCACACGTGTTCCTTGATCTGCAGGAGATAAGGGCACGGCAGGGAATGATTGGTTACTGAGAATTTTCAAAACACTGAAATCTGCAGGCTTGTTGTTTAGACACTGTGAAAGGATTGTGTTTATGTGGTTACTCCAGTCATCTTGAAATCACTACCTCGAGTGAAAAGTACAACATTTTGGAATTGCTTTCACATGATTTGGAGCATGTCAATTTTCTTGAGGTATTCACTGAAGCATGGGCAGATCCCATGTAGAAGGTGCTTGGGTCTTGGAGGAGGAGCCAGATGTGCTTGTGTGTCCTGTACCCGTATACCTAGTTATTGGAGACACCCACCACAGACTCATCAATGCTCACTGCACCTAGGACAAATGCAAACCACTGTCTAACTCTTCCAACAGAAACTCTGTGCCTGCTTGTCCACCCTACACCTGCTCCCCATTTCCCACCAAACAATTCAATAGTCAACCAGCAAACTATTACACTCACACACCTTTATCCACTATCAATGTCCTAGGGATTACCACTAATCAGAAAAAGAACTGGACCAGCTTTATAATTAAGGCAACAGCATGAATGGGTCAGAAGCTGGAAAATCTGAGTCACAATTCCTGACTACCAAAGTCTATCCATCAACAACGAGGTACAAGTCAGGAGTGTGATGGAATACTTTCCACTTACCTGGATGAGTACAGGGCTACACCCAAGAAGCTTGACATTTTTCAGGATGAAGGAGCCCACTTGACTGGCACCCAATCTACCACTTTTAACATTCACACCCTCCACTACTAATGCACAGTGACAACAATGTATACCATCAGTAAACTGCTCTGCAACAACGCACCCAGGCTCCTCAGACAATACTCTCTGAACTCATGACCTAATCACTTGGAAGGACAAGGGCAGCAGATGCATGGGAACGCCATTAGGGATGGGCACTGAATGTTGGCCTAGTTGAGAATGCCAACACCCCATGATTAAATTAAAAAAAACAAAGTCAGGGATTTTTAAGTTTACATAGTACACGCTGTGTTAAACCAGCCGCAGTTGAGTCAGAATTTCATTTGGTTAAATCTACTATTACTCATTTTATAAAGAGAACCATGAGTCCAGCAAGAGATTTTGTGTATCAGCTCAATTAAACTTTTCTGGGTAGGCCTTGGTAGGTGTTGGGTTTCCTCAGGAACAAGAATGTAGATATGCCGGAAGTCAAGGTATCAAAAAACCCTGAAGATTTTTGATTTTGCAGATGGTAATTCTTAGTGACCCAATTCAGTAACAAATCTACATCTGAGGAATAGGCAACATATAAGAGTGAGTTGTATTTATGCTTTGTCAGTCATGTAGGATCCATCCTTATCCAACAACAGATGTCTGCATAACAAAGGAACAGTTGCCTTGACGAGTTTGAAGAGATATGCAGGCTATGATTAATGATAAAAATATGCAGTATCTGGTGCCAGACCCTCAGACCATTCTAGGACTAGTGACAGGGTCAGAAATGAAACATTGTCTTTGTTAAACTTTTTATCGGGTTCTCTATTTGCAACCACACACAGTTAAATTTATTAATGACAGCTGCTTTTTTTAAACTGCAGGAACATACATGACTGTGATAATGGGAACTGCAGATGCTGGAGAATCCAAGATAATAAAATGTGAGGCTGGATGAACACAGCAGGCCCAGCAGCATCTCAGGAGCACAAAAGCTGACGTTTCGGGCCTAGACCCTTCATCAGAGAGGGGGATGGCGTGAGGGTTCAGGAATAAATAGAGAGAGAGGGGGAGGCGGACCGAAGATGGAGAGAAAAGAAGATAGGTGGAGAGAGTATGGGTGGGGAGGTAGGGAGGGGATAGGTCAGTCCAGGGAAGACGGACAGGTCAAGGAGGTGGGATGAGGTTAGTAGGTAGGAGATGGAGGTGTGGCTTGGGGTGGGAGGAAGGGATGGATGAGAGGAAGAACAGGTTAGGGACGCAGAGACAGGTTGGACTGGTTTTGGGATGCAGTGGGTGGAGGGAAAGAGCTGGGCTGGTTGTGTGGTGCAGTGGGGGGAGGGGATGAACTGGGCTGGTTTAGGGATGCGGTGGGGGAAGGGGAGATTTTGAAGCTGGTGAAGTCCACATTGATACCATTAGGCTGCAGGGTTCCCAAGCGGAATATGAGTTGCTGTTCCTGCAACCTTCGGGTGGCATCATTGTGGCACTGCAGGAGGCCCATGATGGACATGTCGTCCAAAGAATGGGAGGGGGAGTGGAAATGGTTTGCGACTGGGAGGTGCAGTTGTTTGTTGCGAACTGAGCGGAGGTGTTCTGCAAAGCGATCCCCAAGCCTCCGCTTGGTTTCCCCAATGTAGAGGAAGCCACACCGGGTACACTGGATGCAGTATACCACATTGGCAGATGTGCAGGTGAACCTCTGCTTAATGTGGAATGTCATCTTGGGGCCTGGGATAGGGGTGAGGGAGGAGGTGTGAGGGCAAGTGTCGCATTTCCTGCGGTTGCAGGGGAAGGTACCGGGTGTGGTGGGGTTGGAGGGCAGTGTGGAGCGAACAAGGGAGTCACGGATAGAGTGGTCTCTCTGGAAAGCAGACAGGGGAGGGGATGGAAAAATGTCTTGGGTGGTGGGGTCGGATTGTAGATGGCGGAAGTGTCGGAGGATGATGCGTTGTATCCGGAGGTTGGTGGGGTGGTGTGTGAGAACGAGGGGGCTCCTCTTGGGGCGGTTGTGGCGGGGGCGGGGTGTGAGGGATGTGTTGCGGGAAATGCGGGAGACGCGGTCAAGGGCGTTCTCAAACGCCCTTGACCGCGTCTCCCGCAGATCGAGAACGGCCTTGACCGCGTCTCCCGCATTTCCCGCAACACATCCCTCACACCCCGCCCCCGCCACAACCGCCCCAAGAGGAGCCCCCCCGTTCTCACACACCACCCCACCAACCTCCGGATACAACGCATCATCCTCCGACACTTCCGCCATCTACAATCCGACCCCACCACCCAAGACATTTTTCCATCCCCACCCCTGTCTGCTTTCCAGAGAGACCACTCTATCCGTGACTCCCTTGTTCGCTCCACACTGCCCTCCAACCCCACCACACCCGGCACCTTCCCCTGCAACCGCAGGAAATGCTACACTTGCCCTCACACCTCCTCCCTCACCCCTATCCCAGGCCCCAAGATGACATTCCACATTAAGCAGAAGTTCACCTGCACATCTGCCAATGTGGCATACTGCATCCAGTGTACCCGGTGTGGCTTCCTCTACATTGGGGGAACAAAGCGGAGGCTTGGGGATCGCTTTGCAGAACACCTCCGCTCGGTTCGCAATAAACAACTGCACCTCCCAGTCGCAAACCATTTCCACTCCCCCTCCCATTCTTCAGATGACATGTCCATCATGGGCCTCCTGCAGTGCCACAATGATGCCACCCAAAGGTTGCAGGAACAGCAACTCATATTCCGCTTGGGAACCCTACAGCCTAATGGTATCAATGTGGACTTCACCAGCTTCAAAATCTCCCCTTGCCCCACCGCATCCCTAAACCAGCCCAGTTCATCCCCTTCCCCCACTGCACCACACAACCAGCCCAGCTCTTCCCCTTCACCCACTGCATCCCAAAACCAGTCCAACCTGTCTCTGCCTCCCTAACCTGTTCTTCCTCTCACCCATCCCTTCCTCCCACCCCAAGCCACACCTCCATCTCCTACCTACTAACCTCATCCCACCTCCTTGACCTGTCCGTCTTCCCTGGACTGACCTATCCTCTCCCTACCTCCCCACCCATACTCTCTCCACCTATCTTCTTTTCTCTCCATCTTCGGTCCGCCTCCCCCTCTCTCCGTATTTATTCCAGAACCCTCACCCCATCCCCCTCTCTGATGAAGGAACATACATGACTGCCTGGAATGCTCAAAGTACTGCTTCAGAACACAACCTGGCGCGGTCTAATCAGATGTCTTGAAATTGGCTGTCTCTATTAAAATCATTTTATGTTGCAGTTCAAAGGAATTCTACAGTCCTGATCTGGAATCTACCAGTTTTAGTCCCACAGATTCCCTCAAGGGTCAGGAGTTACTTAGGAGATAGAAGGCCAAAAGCAATGATTATGCATATTCAATCAAATTGGAAGGACGCAACTGGTGAAACCTCTCATTTAACTCTGCATCTAGCCAAATTGATAAGTTGGGGTCTGAGATTTTGGTTTGTTCCTTGGATTTCCCAGTAGGTACTTCTGTATTTAAATCACTGGTATGCCCCTGGTACCCCATAACAGTGGAGTCTGCTGGGATATATTCCCTTCACTTTTCCCTTTATTTTATGAATGTGTTTTGCCCTAAACAGTTTCACATTCCATAGAACACTACTACCACCAGATGAATGTTTAGCTTCTGCTGTACTCCCCTGTAACGTTTGAGAACTTTATTGGCCTTCTTGTAATTTTACCATGAAGGTATCTGTTAACCAGAACTCTGGCTCTAGCCTGACATTCTTTGTCACATTTTCTGGTCTTATTGTATGGTTATTGACCCAGCTTTGGCCCTTTTAACTCCTTTCAGATCCAATTTGACCTTTGCTCACCTGTCTGGCTTGACTTCAATCCTGTTTAAATCATGTGACCATTTTTGGCTACTTCAAACCTTGTTGCCCCTGCAGGGCATCTCAACCTCTTTTGGTTCTTTGCTTTGCTACCACTTGCTGCTGGGTTCCTCCAGCCTCCCCAGCTTCTCGGTGTTGCCCCTTTTCTGTTTGAGGGGTATATTTTTCATTCCACAATAATATATCTATCCCTGGCATTGGACGATACCACTCTTACTGGACTCATAACAAATTCATTTTCTAAATTAATATTGATTAGTCACTCCTCTATACCATTTTCCATGAACCCTTTATCAGCGCACTGGAATTTAATTTGCTTCCAGATGAAAAATTGTATTTTTTCCACTCATAAGATCTATAAATACCCAGTGTCTTCGCGAATGCTGGTCTCTTTCTCTGGATACTTTAAGCAGTCAGTGGTCACCATTCCTTTTGATATAAGTTCCTGACATCCATGCTGGTGCAGTCATGCCTAAACAAACACTGACTACCCTTAATGATACAGCCACTGGATTTGTAGCTTGAGTTTCTGGGCCATGCTGAATTCAATAATTTTCTGTTACACTTGTTGGTTTCTTGCAATGGAAGCACTTCAGGCAGTTGTCCACCTGCCTTCTGTCTGATTGACTTCTTTTAACACTCAGAGGCAGCCCTACCCTCTCTACCTGGCCTTATTTCTACTGTCTGTCTCTGGGGTATTTACTCAAACCTCATTTATCTCTGCTTCAATACACTTAGAGTTATTATCATAATCATAAAGCTCGGAAATAGACCCTTCAGTCCAACTTGTCCATGCTGACCAGACAATCCCATACTGACTTAGTCTCATTTGTCAGCATCTGGCCCTTATCCATCTAAACCCTTCCCATTCATGTACCCATGCAGATACCTTTTAAATGCTGTAATTGTACCTACATCCACCACCTTGTCTGGCAGCTCAGTCTATGCATACACTACTCTCTGCATGAAATTGTTACCATTCATCTTTCCCAAGTTTATGGATCTGAGTTAATTAATAGTCACCAGCCAGAATTCCTGCCTTTTTGGGCCATGGTACACCCTCTAATTCACAGGTCTGAATTGTAAAGAGTTTTGAACTTTTGAACGGAAAGAGAATGACCTCATGGAAGCTTTTGTCAGCGTCTTCAATTTTAAGTGCCTGTATAAACTGATCCAAAATGAATTCCTGTTTTATTCCAAGGCTGTTTCTTGAGGGTACTAAATTATTGCCTATATGCCTTGGCACTAATAACTGGTATTTAAAATAGTGCTGTTTGCTGCCTCATAGACTGTGGTACACTTCACCAGTGAGTGGGAGTAGTCTTTGTGAGTCTTTCCTCACAGCCTGCTCCATGAGAGCAGTGTCCAAGATTAGTCTGGCCACTTTAGCTGTTGTGCTACTTTCTTAGGAGACTTTTAGAAGATCCTCACAAAACAGAGATATCAGCGGGGGCAAACATGAATACTTCAGTGTTCAGTCGGACTTAAGTGGTAGTTCCTCACTAGAGTTGATTTTGATCTCATCTCAGCTTGCATTGTTTCAATATAAATTCCATTTCTCTTTTGTTCTTCTTTGCTTTGAATTTCCTCGTTCTCTACATTCAGATTCCCGTCTCCCTCTCAGTGGCTAGCACTGCTGCCTCACAGCAGCAGGGGCCCAAGCTGAATTCCAGCTTTGGGTGATTGTTGGAGTTTGCATGTTCTCCCTATGTCTGTGAGAGTTTCCGGTGCTTGGTTTCTTCTCACAGTCCAAAGATGTGCAGGTTAAATGGGCTAGCCACGAGAAATTGTCCATAATGTCCAGGGATACACAGGCTAGATGGATTAGTCATGGGAAACATATGGGGTTGGGTCTGAGTAGAATCTTTTTGGAGGTTTGGTGTAGACCCGATGAGCCAAATGACCTCTTTCTGTGCTATCGGGATTTTATGATTCTCTTCCTTCAATACCTGGATTTCTCCTTTCTCCTTTGGGAGTCACTCTATCTGTATTATTATCCTCAGTTCCTAGCTCAGATATTTTACCTCCCATTTTCTTATTTCTGTTTTCCTGGTTTTGGATGGAACTGTATCTCTAGATATTTAACTATCACTTTTTATTCTTCCAAAGGCAAGGCTTTTACTTCAGAACTTATTTCTTCCTATTCGATAAAAGCATTAACTACAAACAGGGACATTTGAGCACTTTTAATATTAGAGACTCAAGAAAATCCTTTAGTTTTCTTTCAAACAACTTTTCTTTCAAACAGCAATAACTTATTTCCCCATTCCAATAGTTTCATGAGTCAGGAAGTTTGTCACTGTCCAAAATTATTGCAAACAGATGAGAAGGGTTTCTAAAACCCTTACTGGCCACTCAAGATTTTTAAAAATGTTTCTATTTTTAGCATGTTGCTATTATATTTCAACAAAATTAAGTTGCCAAATCAAAAATGAGGACAAGACAAATCTAAGGAGTTCTTAAAAACCAAAAGAACTGCAGATGGTTTAAATCAGAAACAAAAACAGAATTTGCTGGAAAAGCTCAGCAGGTCTGGCAGCATCTGTGAAGAGAAATCAGAGTTAACATTTCCAGTTTGGTAATCCTTCCTCAGAACAAGGGTCTCTTGAATGCAAGAGAGTAGAGTTTTGGTTACTAAAATGCTCTCCTCTCTCATCTTAAATCTATGACCTCTAGTTTTGGATTCTCCCACCCTGGGAAAAAGACCTTTGGTATTCACCACTTACATGCCTCTCATGATTTTACAAAGTCACCCCTCAGTCTCCAATGCTCCAAGGCAAAAAGAAAAACCCTAGCCAATTTAGCCTCTCCCGAGAGCTCAAACCCTCCAGTGCCAGCTATGTCCTTGTAAATCTTTTCTGAACCCTTTCAAGTTTAACATCTTTCCTATAGCAGGGAGACCAGACTGAATGCAGTATTCCAAAAGCGGCCTAACCAACATCCTGTGCAGGCACAACATGATCTCCTAGCTCTTATACTTAACGCACTGACCAATAAAGTCAGTGTACCAAACACCTTCTTCATTACCCTGTCTACATGCAACTCCACTTTCAAGGAACTATGAGAATCAAATGATGAAAGTTGAATATTGATAGAACACTTTCACAGTAATCATAACGAGGGACATTAATAAGTTTACTGACTGGTGAAGCTTGATTTTATAAAGTAGGCTTTATTGAGGTTTCAGTATATTAGACCAAGGAAGAGATGTAACAAAGTCTTTTAGATGACCAAAGGAGTTGAAAGGGTTGACAGAGTAAAACTATTACTGGGAGTAAAATTTTGAATCAAAGTTGTAAAAGCAATTAGGCTGGACATAATTGAAATTTTCAAAATGGAAAATGACATTTTTGTTCAGCATAAATTTTAAGGGTTACAGAACCAAAAACAATTGAAGGAGTCAGAATTTCATTTGCATACAGCCACAACAGAAATATGTTAGAAAAGTGTGTAATAATCTCACGCAAAGCTTCACTGCCATGCCACAGGTCACTGTCAACTGAGGACATACAAAATTACCGAGATTCATTCCTGAAAAGGAAAACATTTAATAAATCATGAGCGTTATAAACAGAGAAGCAGATGGCTTTGTGGCTTGGGCGACACATCCCATAGTTGTGATTAGTTTCTATTTGCACCACAAAATAGTTAAAAATAAAAACAGTTTCGAAGAATCACTTTAGGATAATATATTAAATAAGGATATTTGTGAACATATTACTACTGAACAAAAAAATTAGGATTTTAATTCTGTTATATAAAACAAGCCAAGTTTTAGTTTCTGATCAATTCTAAAAAGGTCATACAATATTAACAATGATGCCACTTTCTTTGATGATTTGATGAATCAATTGTTGAATTTGATCAATTTGTTGAATTGATGATTTGATAAGTTTTGTTCTAAAAACAAACCTTAAGATACAGTTACGCACATTCAATACTTAAATCAGGTTAACTGGACTGGTCAAATTGCAATTCATTTCACCAAATGTAAACTATGGCATTACAAAAAAAATCCAGAATAACACTGGGTCAAGTTATATAGCAATATTAATAGTTAAGTTCCTGCAAAATAGATGAACTAACAAGTTATATTAAAATGAATGACATATTGGCTTATCATTATTTTTAGATTATTGGTCTGAATAATTGAGATCAATCTCAATTTTCAAATGGCAAAATAACATTTTTAAACATTTGAAGATGAAAAGCATTCAAAGTTATCTGCATTTAAAATAATCTCAAATAGTTTAACTAGGCAGTCAGTCTCAGAGTTAGGTATAAATAGAAAATAAGCCATTGAAACGTTGACACTAAATGCATACGTGAATGTTTTTTGATTAGTCAGTCTTCTGTGCATGATGCAGCGTGGCATGTTTACTCCATTGCTGATGGGATTTTGACAATCGGCTGGATGCACTGTCTGACTGCCATGTTGGCAATTACCAGGGGCACTACATGCTTTCATAGCCATCAGATCTGATCAGCATCTTGTGCTAATAAAGTGCTTTTCTTTTGGCTTCAAGCCAAGACCTTCAAATGATTCAAACTGAGGATACGCTCAACTTTATTGTGCTTTCCTGTAACCCTCTAAGTTCTTATCTCTGGCTGCAATTTCCAGTACAAGGATTTTTAAAACATGAAACAGTAAAACATAAATAAGGATTTTAGTCTCTAGTATGCAAGAGAAAATATCTACAATTGCTCTGCATTAAGCCATTGCCCAGCTCAGGCAAATCTCACTGAAACAGATGTAAGTGCTCCAGTTCCGAAGCAAAGAAGTGAAATGTTTTTAAGAGCGTAAATTAACTGTGAATATTCACTAGCTACGAGATGGATAGTATTTATTATTGAGCAAAACAGCATGACAACTGTAATGTTTCCAACCATTTCTGAAATGTGTTTAATTTTGACAGTAGAGAAATAAATGTTTAAAACTGCACAAGGATCCATTAGGTAAAAGATTCATCAATGTCTTGGTATAACAATTAACTTTCAAATCCATGGTTCAAACCTAAAACATATTCAAGTTCACTTTAACCAGAAAATACCTTGCTACAGAGCCTTAATGAAGTAACAGGATTTCACAATAAAGGACTTGGAAAATTTTGTTCAGCACCATTTCTTCTCCCTTCTAATTCTACATTCAAAATCAATTCACTGGAAAGTTTGATGCTTGAGAGTAAAGTTTTGAAATAAAAGATTTTCTATGCCGATGCAAATATGTGAGGATTCCATCTTGCATCTTTAATTGGTTGATACAGGGATACAGCATAAAAAGAAGAGAGCATGTGTATCTACAGGAGATCAGTTTGTGGAAATGTTCCCTTCCTCTATAAGGCTTGCACTTGAAAACCTTTTGCTAGCCTTTTAAGAGAGCTGGCTATTGAAGTATTCTAGTGTTCATATTCCAGAAGCCTCTGCTTCAACATATAGGGAAGATGAATCATTGAGTTTTTGGTACGTATACTCCATTGTTGACGGGATTTTGACAACCCGGCTGGATACGCTGTCTTGCTGCCATGTTTGCAAGAATCAGGCACACTAAATGCTTTCAAAGGTATCAAATCTGGTCAGTATCTTGTGCTAATAAAGTGCTTTTATTTTTGGTTTCAGGCTAAGATCCTCACATGAATCAAACTGAGGATACTCTCTACTTTATCTCGCTTCTCTATAACTTAATACTTAATAGTACTTAATACTGGTCCCAATTTACACTCCGAGGATTTTAAACATGAAACACAAAAACATAAGTAGGATGTCTGGTTCATGTATTTTCAGGACAGGCTGAATTTCTTGAATGCAGAATTTTTTTAAAAATGAGAGCCGTTTGCAAATTTGTTCTTGTCGTTCCTTCAAGATTCAAACCCAGAGAGACTGTCGCTACAGCTTTTTACAAACAATAGTCGTGAAAATTTGACAATAAACATCTCTGCAAGACAGCAAACATTCAATAGCATAAAGCAGTTGTCATCAGCACGCTTTTGTATAACAGTGAGACCTGTGTCAACAACACATAAAAGTGCTACAGAAATTCTATCTGCAATGCTTCCACATTTCTCTGACTAAATAGAAAGCTGCTGTCTTTCCACTGTTTCTCGAAGCTGGGAGACAAGCTTCAAGGCAAAATTTGTGCAAATTCAACTTTGTTTGAGTGGCCATTCTATCTGGATGGTCAGATACAGTCGCCCCACCATGTCCTGTTCTGTCAAGTCTCAGCTGACAAGGTTTCTGGAGGAGGACAAAGAAAATCAAAAAAAGATACTCTGCAGTTCTTCTTGAAGTAGATCAGCATTGACATTAATAAGTGAGAGGTACTAACCATAAATTGTTCAGAATGGTGATAACTTAAGCTGCATCATGCTTAAGAGTTCAAGCACCTGGAGAGGCAGAGTACAAAGAAAAGGAAGCAAATCCTGTGCTCTGAATTCCACTACCTCAAGAGATGTCTTGGTCCACTTGCCCAAAGATCTCTGGATCAAGAATCTGCCTATTCAGTCATATGAAGACCCATGGCAGAAAGAGGAGAACCTGAGTAGGTATCGTCTTTGAATTGAGGATCAAGTGCTGATGAATACATTTGGAATCCAGTGCTTTACCAAGGCCACCTATTGCCACCTACTTGGTTAAGATCAAAGGTTTGACAATGCGCTCAGTTCAGAAGAAAATTCTGTATAAGACAGCCAAGGTTCAGAGTGGGTTGAGGGGAGTGGGATGGTGAGTTAAATATCAAAATTGCTGGAATCTAATCCCACAAGCTTGATTCCACCGTTCCAGCATTTAAAGTATTAAAAAGGTGTGGTTTATAGCCTAGTGCTTGTCACTCACTGGAAAAGGGAAGAAATAACTGCAAATGTACATACGGGCCAAACATTTAAAATGCATGTGGGAATATCTCATCCTCAAGGCAATATATAATCTGATGTGGAGTTGGAGGAACACAACAGGTCAGGCAGCATCAGACGAGCAGGGAGGGTGTAAACCTGAAACATCAACTTCCTTACTCCTCTGATGCTCCTTGAGCTGCAGTGTTCCTCCAGCTCCACACCGTATTGACTCTGACTCCAGCATCGGCAGTTCTTGCTATCTCTGATATAATTTGATGCTTTTTTTGCAGCTTCTAGCCATTCTGATAATAGTATTGGTATTTCAAATGGGCTGTTTATTCCAGAGATAAAATCAAAGTGCCAGAAACATTCAGCAGGTCTGTAGAAAGAGAAATTGAGTAAACACTTTGAATTTGAAGTAACAAATGGACCATATTCAACCACCATTGTGGGTTGGATCTCAAACTGCCATGAGGCAGAGTACAGGAAAGAGATTGAGCATTTAGTGGCATTGTGCAAAGACAACAATCTCTCCACGAACGCCATCAAAATAAAGGAACCGGTCATTGACTTCAGGAAGCTGAATAGAGGGTATGTCCCTGTCTGCATCAATAGTGCTGAAGTGGTGACAGTAAACAAGGTCAAGTTCCTGGGAGTGACAATCACCAACAATCTTTCCTGATCTACCCATGTTGACACGACAGTCAAGAAAGCACAGCAATGGCTCTACTTCCTCAGGAGGCTGAAGAAATTCGGCATGACAATAAAGAATCTTACAAATTTTTAGAATGCTTTCTATGATGCATCTATATCTGAAGATGCATCACAGCGTGATAAGGCAACTGCTCTTCCCAAGACCGCAAGAGACTACAGAGTTGCGAACACAGCCCAGCCCATCATGCAAACCAGCCTCCCATCTATTGACTTCATCTATATTTCCCACTGCATTGGGAAAGCAGCCACCATTATCAAAGACCCCTCCCACCCAGTTATACTCTCTTCCACCCTCTTCCATCAGACAGAAGATATAGAAGTTTGAATACACCTACGAACAGTTTCCTGCTGTTATCAGACTTTTGAATGGACTTCTTTAAAGTTAATATTGATCTCTCTCTGCACCTTCTTGGCAGCTTTAACATTGCATCCTGCACTGTTCTGTCACCCTCATGTACTTGTATAGTATGATCTGCCCGTAAAGCACATAGAACAGCACTTTTCACTCACTCCATGTGATAAATCAAATCAAATATCCAAACTGAAACATAAAAAAATGCTGTCAGACAGCTATTTCAGAATTTCTGATTGTTAATTTTTGTTGAATCCATTTGCTTTAGAGAAAGCAGAAGTACAGTAGCACAGTGGTTACAGTGCTGCCTCACAGCACCAGGAACCCGGGTTCGATCTCACCTTCAGGTGACAGTCTGTGTGGACTTTGCACATTCGCCTTGTGCCTGCATGGATCTCCTCTGGGTGCTGTGGTTTCCTCCCACAGTCCAAAAGATGGGTAGGCTAGGTGGATTGGCCATGCTAAACTGCTCAGAGTGTTCAGGGATGTGTAGATTAGGTGGGTTAGAGGGGAATGGGTCTGGGTGGGATGCACAGAGGGTCGATGTTGTCTTGTTGGGCCAAAGGGGTCTGTTTCCACATTGCAGGGATTCTATGGATTCATTCACTGTATTTGCTTTTACTTCAGTGCTTTCTTCCGTACTTACATTGCAGCCTGCATCACTGTGTATTGGGAAGTAAAACAAGTAGGCTAAGCTAATAAAGCAATCAAATTCTACAGTACAAAGCCACAAAGACCAGATGCAAGTTAAGACAGGATATTGGACAGGAATGAACAATATTGCCTTTTCGGCGAGATAGTGATGATCTCAGAGTAAATGATGATGGGATGGCTGTACAGCCCAACAATATGTTGATTTCAGAATCACTGATGGTTAGCTAATGAAGATGAGGCCCAAAATAGGCATTAAAAATAAGTTAAATTGGGTCAAAGTATCCTGTAGAGTTTACGTGGCCAGTTCAGCATGACTATCCTTTTGGAGGAAAGACTTGCTACAGAAATAATAATTCAGAGAAAAGATTATAAAACAAGCTGTATGCACCTGCCCATCAAAGCCATGCTTCATCAATATAGCCTTGCTGAACTTGCCATTACTGCAGCATCAAAATCGAGAGACAAGAATATAAGAATTACTTCTGGGTTTATAACAGCCTTTTGTTCAGAAGTGGCCTTTGGTGATTAAAGATCTTATTTAACAATGTTATCAGAACATTTGGTTATAATTGTGGTTTTGGATTGTATGAGAAATTAACCAGAGCTTTCTGAAAAACAAATGCAGAATATGATCATGCTTTCAAAGCTAACAGGGTTACTGAATAAATGTTCCCACCCTTCAGAGCAAACAAAAATATGATTTGAATTAGTTAACCAAAGACTAGACTGAAAGTAGAACTCCTTTTTAAAACTGAATTATAATGCATCACAGGGTAGGTGGCATGGTGGCTCAGTGGTTAGCATTGCTGCCTCACAGTGCCAGAGACTTGGATTTGATTCCACCCACGGGCAACTGTCTGTGGGGAGTTAGCACATTCTCCCTGTGTCTGCGTGGATTTCCTCAGGGTGCTCTGGTTTCCTCCCACAGTCCAAAGGTTTTCAGGGTAGGTGGGTTGGCCAGGCTAAATTGCCCGTAGTGTCCAGGGATGTGTCGATTAAGTGGTTATAGGGGGATACTATGAAGATCAGTGTGGACTTGTTGGGCCAAAGGACCTGTTTCCACACTGGAGGGATTCTATGCTGAAATTCAACTTGTGCAGTGGTGCAGAGGGATAAGAGTGAATCAACGGCCCAAATGTTTAATAGAAAGCTAGGTAGAGTTAGCAACAACTTGTCACCTTGCTTTCACGACCACGTAAGAGCAAACTGCAGTCCCAAAGTGACTAATCTAAAATACTTTTTATAATTGAAAGAAAAGTGATAAATTATAACTAAAAAGTGGTGATAACTATTTAGACTAAAAAGGGATGCAGACCAAATTTACATCTCTTCTCATCTGCATTGCATGACTTCAACTGTGGATTAGACAGGAACAGGAAGCTCCCTACTGAAATAGGCAGAGACTTAATAACGCGTTAATGAAAACACTATTAATAGAGTGATGCATTAGGACTCCGCAGAGGTGACGATAAATGCATAAATGTCCAGGCAGCCAATTGAATTTAAAAAATTACGGTTATGGGTATCTGAAAGTTTGCCTAGAAAAGGTGACGGCAGGATCTTTCAAGGTATTTAAACAGTACTTACATGAGCATTTGAAATGCCATAACATGCAAAGCTACAGACCAAATGCTAGAATATAGGACCAGAGTAGGAAGGTGCTTGATGACTGTTGCAGACTGAAGGGCCTTTTTCCATGCTGTAAAATCTCCATGAGGGACTATATCCACCTGAGTGCCAGTGTCTTTAAGATTCAAAGTCAGTTTTAGTTGATAAGAAACTGAAGCCACTTTGTCTCTCCCTCACAGACTATTTGTTTCCTGCAGTTCCATTTTAAAATGTAAAAGTAAAAATGAATAAAAGTGTAGCCTTTATTCATGAATTATCATCAGTTACATATTCTTCAATGACACCATAACTGAGGGGCTTCTAAGACTCCAACTGGGTGCTACACATGATTTCGGTTGTACATGTTCTGGGATTCTTATATATTGCTATGTGACAGCACAAGATGGCTTTTTTTCCCTGGTTAGACTGGCCAAATATATGTCTTTAAAAATACAAAACAACTAAATTTTGTAGGGAACTTGCTGAACAGCGGAAAGTCAGGTGCATCTCCTCCTAGACATGCGGTTATGTTGAGGGCGTAATGGAATGTCAAATAAGATTACCATCCTTCTAAGCACCATTTTAATGACCAGCCATTAAATGGTACACAATCCTGGCAGTCCCATCATTTGTCAACATTGTCTGTACAATAGGTTTAATTCCATTTTACCCAGAATTTAGAAGTGATGCATGCGTTCTTAACACTTTTGTGGAATTACCGTTAAATATTTGAGAACTAAGGAATTAATCCATCTATGTTAACTGACTTAGGAATATTACTCCCTGCCTCAAATTTTCCCTTACTAAGTCACTTCTCTGCTATTTAATATTCCATTATTATTGTAGAAATTTTTCAAATAAGTTCATCATTCTCATACAATCATAACTTGCATACCTGGGATGTCAGGATTAATGAATGTGCAGAGACAATATTGGTTAAGGCTATATTCAGAACAGTGTCGGGATTGGGCGGGGTGGGGGCTAGGGGGAGGTGGAATCTTGTACAAACCTACAAAACTCTAACAGGATTAGGTAGCATGGATTCAGGAACGATATATTCAATGACTATAGAGTTTGGAATCAGGGTGTCACAGTCTGAGTATAAGTTCTGGGCCTTCTAGGACAGAGATGAGGAAGAAGTTCTCTCTAAAGAATGGTGAGCCTGTGGAATTCTCTGCACTAGGAAACTATCAAGGCCAAGACACTGAAGACTTTCAAGAAGGATGCAGTTATAATTATTAGGACTAAAGGATCAAAGCGTTTGGGTTGAAAGCGAGAACAAGGTTTATGATTGGCTGTGATGATATTGAATGGGCTCAAAGGACTGAATGACCTTCGGGCAAATGCGAGGTGATGGATTTTGGAAGATCTAATTCTAGGGTGAACTATACAGCAAATGGAAAAGTTCAAGGGAAAATTGATGAACAGAGAGATCTGGGTGTTCAGGTCCATTGTTCCCTGCAGGTCAATAGGGTGGTCAAGGCGGCATACGGCATGCTTTCCTTCTTCATCGGACGGGGTATTGGGTACAAGAGTTGGCAGGTCATGTTACAGATGTATAAGACTTTGGTTCGGCCACATTTGGAGTACTGTATACAGTTCTGGCCGCCACATTACCAAATGTGGACACTTTGGAGAGGGTGCAGAGGAGGTTCATCAGGATGTTGCCTGGTATGGAAGGTGCTAGCTATGAAAAGAGGTTGAGTAGATTAGGATTATTTTCATTAGAAAGACGGAGATTGAGGGGGGACCTGATTGAGGTCTACAAAATCATGAGGGATATAGACAGGGTGGATAGCAAGGAGCTTTTTCCCCAGAATGGGGGACTCAGTTACTAGGGGTCATGAGTTCAAAGTGAGAGGAGGAAAGTTTATGGGAGATATGCGTGAAAAGTTCTTTACACAGAGGGTGGTGGGTGCCTGGAACGCGTTGCCAGCGGAGGTGGTAGACACAGGCACGTTAACGTCTTTTAAGATATATCTGGACAGGTACATGGATGGGCACGGAGCAAATGGACACAGACCCTTAGAAAATAGATGACAGGTTAGACAGAGGATCTCGATCGGCACAGGCTTGGAGGGCCAAAGGGCCTGTTCCTGTGCTGTAATTTTCTTTGTTCTTTGACCTACTCTTGCTCATATTGTCTATGTTCCTATGTAATCCAAAAGGGTCTACAGCACAGGAGAACACTATTTAGCCTATTGTGTTCATAGAAGTCAATAAAAATCTAACTGCACTAATTCCATTTTCTACAGTTTGGCTTATAGCCCTGGAGGCTATGGTAATACAAGAGAATTTGCAAATACTGCTTAAATGTTACAAGAGTTTCTGACTGAACCACTATTTCAGGCAGTGAGTTCCAGACTCCTACCACCCGCAGGAAGAAAAGTCTCTTCAATTATCCTCTTAGCTTTCTACCTCTTATCATAAATCTATGCCTCTGGGTACAGACCCCTCCACTAATGGGGAAAAATGTATTTTTCTATCCACCCCATCTACGCACCTGCTAACCTTGTACATTTCTATCTTGCTCCCTCTCACTGTTGCTACTCCAAAGAACATTACCTCAACCTATCCAATGTTTCCTGCCATCTCTGATCCTCCAGCCTAGGTAACATTCTGGTAAATCTCCTCTTCATCAACTCGAGTGCAATGACATCCTTCCTACAGTGCGGTGACAAGACTGCATACAGCATTCCAGTTTTGGTCTAACTAGTGTTTTTTTTTTAGAAACAATTCTAGCACATTTCCTTGCTCTTTTATTCTATACCTTGGTTAATAAAAGCAATTTATAAGCTGTATGACCATTTATTCTCTCACTCCATAAGATTTCCTTTCTGTCAACACAAATAATTTATTCATGTGGACACATGGGTTTTAACAGGCATCTGGATTAATGAGACTTATCACAAATTCTCACTGAGAAGTCCATTTGGATACATACAATTCTTGTCTGTATCTTTCTGATTCCTACTAGTTTTTGCACTATCCTAGCAATGTGACTTAGTATGTTACACTTACATGATTCCTCAAATACTACTATTACGTGTCATAAGGCATCACGTTTCCAATTTCTCTTCCTGTTAGAAAATACCTGGAAGTGATAAAGGGAGCAAGCAACACAAAATCACAATTTAACGAGGCAGAAGTTCACTCTGTCACTTAACACATCAGAACAATTACACATTGAAACACTGGAATGGACAGGAGTCCAAACCAGACACATTTTCAGCTGTTCAAATAACAGACCAGGTATCACTTCGATAGGATTCCAGTGGTAATGTTAAAACACAAATGCATAGAAACATGTTCAAGGTTTCCCAAGATAACTGAATCTCACAGAAACATGCAGTTCAAAGATATATTTGAGAACTGGAGTGTTGTGCTATTTCTAAGTCATAACATGCATCAATTTAAAGAAATATTTCAATTCGCCTAAATTATATGTGCCATCATTGTATAGTCCTGACCAATTAAGTTTTATTTTTCAGAAGCAGTCTTAACTTACAAATGTGTCATTATGAAATAAAACCTTAAACTCAGATTAACAATACAGTACTTGGTTTAAAAAGTGACTTTTCTGCGATCAATAAAGTCCAAAGCCAGTACTTTCCTCTCATGTACATTTATTTTCACTTTTCAAAAAGAAATACAATAACCTATATTTTAACCATGCCCATGTATACATTTGTAGGATTGCACTTCAACTATTGAATAAATATCTAAATTAAGCAGAATGTTCTTTTTGCAAAAAAAAAACTTTTTACAGAAAAATCAACAACTTAATTCTCTGGTTTTTAGCATAATTTAGTTTATAAACTTGAAGTATGCCATTGAAAAGTCATTAAACTTATATTCTGAAGATACTAAAAATCATTGCACAGTTGCCATAGAACTCCAGTAGCATTAAGTACATTAATTTAAACAGTACATATTCACTGCGAACATATGCGAGATTATCGCATCATTCTAAGATCCATGTACCAGACAGGAAAAATTTTTTTTTTCACAACCACAGGCTAAGAAAGAAACAAAAACTCAACTTTGAACAAATATACACAGCTTCGCTGATCCTAACACTTGACTTTATCAAACTTTGTACAATATCATGCCTAGTTAAAGACCCATTTGAAAATAGAGCTTCAAGTATTTATTGGATATATAAAAAATTAAAGACCTTCCCTTTTATAAAACTGAAACTTTAAAAGTGATCTTCATGCAAATTTCACATTATTAACTAGGGCACACAGAAACTTAAGCTGTTTTAAAAGCTGAATTGTGAGAGTAACAGTTAGAATGTCTTTTGGCTTTATTTTAATGGTTAAGTCAGATCAGATGTGGATCAAAGGTTTATCAAACTTTCACTTCAAAGTTGACAGCAATTTAATTATCTATACAATTGAACTTTTAAATATAAATACTACTCATGGATCTAAAATTCAAGTTTTATTTGAAAATAACTAATGTAGCAAACTCATAACTAATTTGAACGATTAACATGATATAACTACCACCTACCACAAACCACATGAAGACTTAGCCCAATTTTATTTGAGATCTCCACAAGGCACTTCAGTCTTTTCTCACTCTTGCCCCTTCTGATAACCTAGGTCACAAGGATTATTGCATTTCATAGTACAAAAAGTGCTTTATACATTCAAAAATATCAACTCCAGAATGTCTATTCACTACTATTGGGCATTTTCCAAGGATATCTGTTTCAAAATGCACATTCATTAAAAAAAACACAAATATTGTCAACAATATGAAATAATTCAACACAAGTAATTAAGACAAGAAATTGTGTTATGAAACAAAGTTTTGCACATTTCAGAATTCAAAGATAATCAGAGCACAACATTTTCTGAAGTGACAAAAGTGGGCTGGGCTGCTTTGCTAAGGGACTCCCTAAAAAAAAACTAAAATTACTTTGGAATCTCCTAAATACAGATTTTCTAGATATCTTGTGCAAGAAACTAAGTCCAACAGTTTGATTTCGTAGTTTTAGATATAGTGATTATTTTATTCAGTGTCACCATTTCTACCTCTGAGTGAAGGACAAATGGTTTATGGCTGTAACTATACAGTTTTGCTGAGTGGAGACCAGAAAATAAGATTAAAATCCCAAGTTGATATCCAGAAAGGCACCTGCATCCCAGGACTGTGGTGTATTCTCAGCAGAGTCTGAAGAGTTGGGCTCAAGACCCACAGATAGCCCAGTGAAGACTGGAGCATCACCTGTAAATATTAGATGTTGTGCAGCACTGGTACCTGTGTCTAATGAGTGAAGGTGCCTAATGTAAAGGGTTGGTAGGGTTTTTTTAGCACCAGTTGCAATATGCCTTAAGAAAGGTGATTTGAAGACGAAAAACAGTGAGAAAGACAATGGGAAACCTGCTGAACAATTCCCTCTAAGTGGCTCTAAAATCCGATGCGCAAGTCTTGATTTGGGATCAGCAATGGGTCAGGGCATTAGAAATGATTGGTCTTAGCTATACTGATCAATAAATTACGCAACAAATTCTTTTTAATAGCGATAGTTCATTCTAGTGAGAATCAGAAATCAGAGAGTAATATTTAGTTCCAAACGTTAGTGAATTTTAAGGTTTTTCAAATGACCTCAACTGCCTTGTCTCAGTTGTCTGATGACATCATTTAAACATTTCTTTTTAAATTCACTCTTCAGGCTATAGCAGGACAGTTGTCATTTGTCAAATTACTGCCATAACATGAATAGATATGCCAAAGTGGTCATAAATTTTCAGGAATTTTTCACAGTGAGTTCTTTATGCATTCAAATACTATTGTTCTTGTTTACTTGTAATGTTGACAGTGAATAATTAAAATATCATTCATAATATTTGAAATGTGTATGATATATTTATCAATTAGTTCACAACTGATTGGAGATCAGAACATACCACCAATTAGCACTTCAGTAATCCTTCCTATGGTGATGAGAATCTTGAATTGTAAGTTTCAAACTCACACAAATGACAGTAAATAAGGCAGCCTTCCACTGAGCTTTTAAAACCCATTTTCCACTAATATTAAAATATCCACTAAATAGTGCTCCGGATTCTTTTGTAAGAAAAGTTAATTTCTTGTGAAGTTACTCAAGTTTGAAGAAATCATCAATTGTCCTCCCCTCCACACTGAGGGGTATGGCTAATGAGGATGAATAAAGGTGCAGCACAAGAAGGCATCAGAACGCTTGCGAGCTTGTCTGTTGAGTGACCAAAGCAATGAAAAACATTAAAAACACTCTGGGATTTATTTCTAAGCATTTAAAAGGTATTGAAGTTGTGTTATTGTGTAGAGCATCCTGTTCAGGCTGCACTGGTCTGGGCTTAGTACTATAAACAGGAATGTAAGCTGGCTGGAAAACATGCAGGAAATTTTTATGGGTACCAGAACGGAATAATTAAGGCCACCAGGAATGAATGAACAAATAGCGTGTTTTTCTGGAGTGAAGATGAATTAGAGGGGGCCTGTCATAGATCTTTAAAACTATGAATGGTTGGTTAAAGTGAGTTTGGTGGAATGGGAAGAGGCTGCTATACAGTACAAATGCCAACAAAGAATAGCTAGGCCTTATGATTTGATCATGCACTGTTGTATACAATCTCTCAGCTCTAGTTAACAAGATGTCACTTAAGAATGATTGATAACCTAAGAGTCAGCCAGGTTTGAAGGTGATTTGCAGTATGAGTTAACTTTTTAGCTGTAATCTTGTTTTCTAGGGAGCTGGCATGCTTTTGAAAATCTATTACATCACTTTCACACCAAAGCTAACTTTTGTGTTCCAAATGATCTACTTCTGTCTCATTGTACACCTACGCATTTAGTGAGTTAAAGCAAAGAAATTCTTGATTCAAAACTGATTTTTATGTGGTCTTCACTGTACTGACCCATAACTAGTCATATAAAACATACAAAAGTCAACATTTTAGAAACTACAAAAATCAAATATCTGGAACTTTTTAACACAATTCAATTAATAATATTTATTAATGTGAATGAGGTATGGTGAAACCAGCATAGTTAAAGAAAGGTTTCTAGTTTATTTTAAAATCTAGCATCATGGGACATATAAAAAATCCTGCTGGCTTCTTTTATAAATCTGGTAAACGATTACTACATCAAACTGTTTTTCTTTTCAAAAGCCAACACAATTAAAATTTATTTTATTTTGATTTCCATTATTTCATTTCTTTTCCCCAAAGGCTTAATGGAATTTGTTTGTTTCTGAGTGGCTATTTCAAACAGCCTACTATGCCACCTAAATATAGCAAATCCATAATATCACCCTCACGCAACCAGGTGAGAGAAAATAGCTGGTAATTACCTTGTAGCTTCTAGAGAATTCCCAGCACAGTGTCAGCTAAGTGGACACATCGGATCCTGAGTTTTAGGAGGGAGCCCCTTAATTCCTAGTATGCCTAATTTTGCTCATGACATCAGACACATGAAGCAGAGTGTTATTTTACAATATGTCTCCTTTCCCTATACTCTCTCTTGAATTTTTATTTCCAAAATTTCTCAATTGATTATTTCTATATTGGCATTAACTTTACATATACCCACACACGTATACGCAGGCACACCCATAATATATATTTATAATAGATATATAAAACAAGGTGTTAAAAACATCAAAACTATTTTATAACTAACAGAAACAAAGCAGGAATTATTCATAAGCACAGTAGAAATCTGTGTGTTCATACTAACTATCTTCCACTTTCTCAGACAAACACTCAAAATTTTGCAAAGTAGCATTGAAATTTAGAATGCTAGAAGTGTGGTGTAAGGTTTCAATTAAGAGTGTTCTTTCACTTTTAAATAACTATGACTATTTTTTTAAAAAAATGTATCAACTTAGAACGAAATATAATAGAAAAACAAATAGCCTCTTAAAAACTTGGTAGCACCTTAGGTCAAAACTAACTTTTCAGAAAATGCAATTCTTACACTGGTGCAGGATTGAGTGTGCACATGTCTAGCTCTACTGGCGTAGGGCGGAGTGGCATTCTCTGTCATTAGCATGAAAAATAAAATCTTTCAGCTTCTTCAGTGCAGTCTTACATCATTACTCTCAAACAATCACAAAATTTTAGCCTAACAATCCTATAATCAGAGGTTAATTTTACAGTCAGTTATTTTGAGCAATTGCAAAATGACTGTCCTAAATATTGTAATGCTTCAACTTGTTTTACATAACCATGAAGAACAGTGCATTGACTCCAGTGAATTTAATACAAAAATAAACATTTAGTAGATGTAACAAGTAGTAATTCTTGAACATTCATAGTGAATGCATGGACGTAAACTACAGCATCATCCATTGGATAAAGATTCCACATATGAGACAGCACTCTGCATAGATGTCAGACAGTAGCCTTCTTCACCAATTAAGTATCTAAAGAAAGAAAAACTGGAATTAGCATTCTTTAGGGCCATGTATTTAAAAGCTACATGAAACAGTAAAATTTCCCAGTGAGATTGCGTGATTTGCCTCAAACCAAGATCCTTTTAAGTTTTCATCATTCAAGCAACGGGATGAGGAAAAAAAAGACAAACTTGAGTATGTAACCATGGAGTACATTTTATCAGCATCTCAATGGGGACATGTGCTAAACATTTCATTTCTTTTACAGTCTATGGAGATAAAATAACTAATAAAAATGTTTTCCACAAGCTGATGTGCAAAGATGGACGACCTATTACTATTCCAACTATGATTTTGACAATATTCAATCCATAATCCCAAAAGTACGATCCTCCAATTTTCAATGACTAAGTTCAGTATGCAGTTGTATTTAGTATATCCCTGCTTGAAGTTCATCAGCATAGTTATTATTAAACATCTCATTAAATGCTACATCAGAACCAGAATCTATCAGTCGGATGTGGCAGACAGTTCCTCAGGAAAAAATGTGTCCTAGTTTATGTGGTGACTGTTAAATTTTAGGAATAACTCAGTTATAACTTAGCATTACAACAGAAGGTAACAAGGAACAGCATGGTTTTGTGTGAGGAAAATCATGTCTCACAAACTTGATTTGAGTTTTTTGAGGAACTTACCAAAAAGAATGATGATGGCATTGTTTATTTTGATTTTAGTAAAGCCTTTACCAAAGTTCCAGATGGTAGGCTAATTAGTAACGTTAGATCACATGGGATTCAGGGTGACCTTGCAAATTGGATATGTAAGTGGCTTAACAGCAGGAGACAGAGAGTAATGGTGGAGGATTGCTTTTCAGACTGGAGGCCTGTGATCAGCGGTGTTCCGCAGGGATTGGTTCTATGTCCTCTTTTGTTTGTCATTTATGTAAATGATTTAGATGAGAATATAGAAGGCATAGTTAGTTAGTTTGGGGATGACACCAAAATTGGTGGCATAGTAGACAGCAAAGGTTTTCTAAGGTTACAGAGAGATCTTGATAAAATGGGTCAATGGACTGAAAAGCGACAGATGGAGTTCAATCTGGATAAATACAAGAAATTGCATTTTAGCACAACAAACAAGGGTATGGCTTATATGCTTAATGACAGGGTCTTGGGCAGTGTTGTAGAACAGAGGGACCTGGGATGCAGGTACATAATTCTTTGAAGTTTCTGTCGCATATAGGCAAGTGATTAAAAAGGATTGACACACTTGCCTTCATTGGTCAGTTCTCGGACTACAGGAGTTGGGACTTTATGTTGAGGTTGTATAGGACATTGGTGAAGCCTCTTCTGGTCACCCAGTTATTGGAAGGATGTTATCAAGCTGGAGAGGGCTCAAAAGAAATTTACCAGTATGTTGCTAGGAATGAAAGGTTTGAGTTATAAAGAAAAGCTAGAGAGGCTGGGGCATTTTCCACTGGAGCATAGGAGGTTAAGAGGCAACCTGTTAGAAGTTTATAAACTAGTGAGAGGTATAGATAGAGTTAATGGTAGTTGTCTTTTCTCTAAGATGGGAAATTTCAAGACTAGGAGACAAATTTTTAAGATGAGAGGTGAGATTTAAAAAAGACACAAGAGGAAAATTATTTACATACATGATGGTTCATGTGTGAAATGACCTTCCTGAGAAAGTGGTGGATGCAGATACAATTACAATGTTTAAAAGACATTTGGATAAGTACAGGTATAGGAAAGGTTTGGAGGGATATGGGCCAGGAGCAGAGAGGTGGGACTAGCTTGTTTTGAAATTATTTTGGCATGGGCTGGATGGGTCGAAGTGTCTGTTTCTGCATTGTATGCCTCGAGAATTATTCAAAAAATTCATAAGTAAAAATCTATGAATGTATTTTAGATGCTGACATAACCTGATATTAACTCCAGGTTTTTTTTTCTAGCAACAGTTATTGAGAGCTAATGAAGCAAGCACTGACTTTTCTATCACACTGCAGAATTGCATTAATGTTTATTCAGTCATTTTGCAGCTAACCTCAGAAATAAGTAGGGACTGGAGTTCTGCAATGTTAATTATCTTCAAAATCATAGACTAGATAATTCATAACTTTGGAAGCAATTTTGTTTGGCCAAGCATAGTTTTACAAGAATAGATTTAATGAAGTGATAAACTATTATGTTTATTAACAGACAAACGTCTTGTAAAACCTAATTATTGATTTGATAGCTATTAAAAATTTGCTCAAATTCATTTCATTGTTCAAGTTTTCATCATTAGTTGGTCCATATATTGCAAAACTGACTGAGAACAATGTGGTTTCAGGGATAAAGCTAAGACAGTACTTTAAAGTACTCCAAGCAGGTCTCACTATTTGTCTGTGAAAGTGAGGATGTATTCTATACATGAAAAAAGTACGAAAATTGAATCTAATTTAACTTAATTTAATTTCCTCAAAGTTAATTATCTGAAGCAATGAAAATGACACATTCAGTCTATGGCATGAGCATTAAGTGAACTTAGGGACTTCCTGAAATATGTATTTATTCACACATTTCCTTAAACAACTTAACTTTCACTCTATATAGCATTCCCCCTTTTCTTGATTTATCAGTCCAGTTTACTGTTGTGGGCTAGCCTCTGTTGTCTCCCTCATTTCCTGCTTACCCCACTCACCACCATCCCTTTGGACCCTGGTGATATTCAGTTCTGCACTTTACTCCTGAATGTCCATTCACTAGTGAAAAGGCACTTGCCACCCTTGATCTGACTACATCAACTTGCAAAGATCCTTCAACAGCCCATTTTAAATGTGTAGCCTCTACAATCCGGAAGGACAAAGCAAATACACGCCTGCAAAGGCCACCACCTGCAGGACACCCTCCAAGCCATATATATTTGGGGGATTAACTCCATGCAATAATCTTTGAATTTTTTGCTTGCTTGCATTGTACTTTTTGTGTATAATGATTTTCAATTATTTGCAAATACATTCCCAGATAAAGATTCAAATGCACAATGTAATAATTGAAGAGGAGGGAAATTATGAATGCCCCTCACATTAATTTCCCAACACCTTTAAGCTTTGGTTGTATGCAAAATATTTATTCAACCAACTCTGAAATAGAGGGAAAAATGGGAAATTTAAAACAAGTAAAGCTGCAAAGAGAAATGAAATCCACACTAAGACAACCACAGTTAATTGGGTAAAAAGGCATTCTTGGAATAAGTGGCGTGTCCAGAAGTATCAATGTTTCTCCTGTTTCATAAGTGAATGAACAACAGACATGCAAGTAGTCATTTAAGGATATTCTAACCGATATCATGACAAATGTAGCTTGTAAACACTGGAAAATTTAACATTGCGTGAGCTTATGAAGTAATTAGTTCAAGATCCAAGTGCATATTTTACTGCCAAGTATTGTTGTCTGGTTTCTTAAATTGAAATTCTGTTTTGCTTATTTTCTGCATATGTCTTTGGCACATGCACAAGTTCAGAGGGTGTGGAAGGAGAAAACTCATGATAGAAAACAGTGATTGAGAAAACTATTATGTGGTTTATTGATGAAGCAACCCGAAAGTTGATTTTACTTATGCAGTGGTATACCAATAGTAAAGATACTTCAGGTGTCTAAAATCTGTTCAGTTGGCGAAGAACAGAAATTAAAGCAATCAAATACTGAAAACGTCAATACATCTTTGTCGTTTTGTTATAAGAACAGGCAACAGTTACTAAGCTACTTGCTTATGGACAGCATTGGCAGGGTTGGGGGGGGAAGAAGATTCAAAGGTGGGGGGGGAGAAGATTCAAACAGGAGGAAAAGTAAGACAAGAGTGGCAAAGTAGCTTTGTTTGATATTTTGTGGACAACTTCTCGCAGTTATATTACACCGGTAACATCTCAGCATTGCACTGGTATAATTACTATAGAGGGTGGCACAGTCGTTCAGTGGTTACCACTGCTACCTTACAGTGACAGGGGCCCGAGCTCAATTCCAGCTATGGGTGACTGTCTGTGCGGAGTTTTCACATTCTCCCCATGTCTGCGTGGGTTTCCTCCGGGTGCTTTGGTTTCCTCCCACAGAACAAAGATGTGCAGGGTAGGTGGCCTGGCCATGGGAAATGCAGGGTTCCAGGGATACAGGAGGGGGTGAGTCGGGGTGGGATGCTCTTCGGAGAGTCAATGTGGTTAATCTTTATTCTGAGTTTTAAATTCCTAAACAGCCCTGCCACTTCGTACCTCTGCATCTTCTGCCATCCTCTATTACCTGTCTGAGTGTACCATTTATCCAATTATGACCTTTGGTATCTCATCCTCTATTGTAGATATGACTTTCTTCCACCAAAGTCCATGATACTTCCTCTTTGTGTGGAATTTCTTCCCAGTACCTTTCTACTTGAATCTTCATCTATAAACAATTCCTCAAAATACAGCCGTTTGAACGATGCTTATCTTACCTAGTCTCATTCTTCCCAGCATGGTATGCACTTTTCTTATTGCAATTGCTACAGACAGTCCCCAGGATGCGAATAGGTTCTGTTTTGGAGACGGACCGCAAGTCAAAACACAGTGCGGGATAATATACAGAAGCCATTTGTAAGTATAAGAAATGTCCCTATGTTGATCTTTAAAATTAAACCCCTGTACAAGGTCAAACTTACGTTTTTAAGTATGAGCGTACATAATTCAGACATTTCTAAATCAGAGACCACCTAAATTTGCACTAAAATATGCTTGCATTTTGAAATTTCCATTATAATACAGCCTTAATTCAATTGAAATGGGATCAAATACTACAAAAATATTGATTCCAATAATGAGATAAAAATCAATACTTGCAAATTTGTAAGGGATAGCCTACTGTACAGGCAAAGTGTTTTCAATATTTTTTATGACAGCGGTGCACAGATAATTGTTTATTTCTTTGGATAGAGTTCAATTTTTTATTAACACTTTTTAATGAATGCTTGCTGTCTTCCACAAAATATTTACATTAGACAACCCTAGGTCAGACAACCACCATACTGCTCACTGCATATTTTTAAAAGCAAACTGATCCAACATTTCAGTTTTAAGGTTAGAATCTAAAGTGGAAAACATTGGTATTAATTGAACAAAACAAATATGACCATAACGATTGTTCTGCATATTTGCTTGGTCTGAAACAAGTATTTTCTTGAACAAACTCTGAAAAAGTTGTGTTTGAGACTGTGGGGGCAATGGATATGAATATCCTGTTCAGAACTTTAAGGGATACCATTTGTCAGATGTTGTGTTCTGATTACAATTTCAGTCTCTCTTTCTTGGGTGGGAATTCAATGTAAGAATTAATGACTACTTTGGAACGTGGCACACTGAACTAACAGTGAAAGTCATACAAACCAAATTATCTTATGTTGAAGCAGAGATTAAGGACAGAGAGAGAACTAATTTCAAAACATTAAGAATCTGATATAAAAGTGGATAAATCTAGATGCTTAATTTAGCCAGGAACAGTGAACAGAAAAATAACATGCCTGGAAGAATAATTACGAATTACACATTCCTCCCACATCAAAACAGCTAGTTTAGGTTTGAGGTGTATGAAGGTACAACCAACAGTAGGATAGAATCCCTACAGTGTGAAAACAGCCCCTTTGGCCCAACAAGCCCACAATGCCCCTCAGAGTATTCCACCCAGACCCATCGCCTTAATCTATACATCTCTGAACATTATGGGCAATTTAGCGTGGCCAATCCACCTAACCTGCAAATTTTTGGATTGTGGGAGGAAACTGGACAGCCTGGGGGAAAACCACACAGACATGGGGAGAATGTACAAACTCCGCACAGACAGTCACCTGAGGGTGGAATTGAACCCAGGTCCCTGGCACTGTGAGGCAGCAGTGCTAACCACTAAGCCACAGTGCCACTAACAGTGTGGTTAATGAAGTTGGACATTTGGACAATGATAGTATTGAAGAAACACAGGGCTCTTTGATAGCTGTGGGGCTAGAGGAGGTTACAGATATAGGAAGGAGTGCAGCTAAGGAGAGAATGGAATATGATGATAAGAGTCCTTTTAAAAATTGTAACATTCAGGGACTCGGAGCTAGTGTAGATCAACCAGCAAGTGGTGATGATTAACATAGCTTGGTAAGAATTAGGACACAAGCAGCATCGGTTTGGATGAGCTCACATTTATGGAAGATGGGAAGTACAAAATGCAAGATTCAAAATGAAGCCTGGACTGGGCAGAAACTGAACAAGATGAGACCGAAGTTAACAGAAGTACGAATGAGGTTTTAGCTGCTTAAAAACTTTCAACCTCCTGCTTGAAAGCTGAACTACAAATCATTCTGACTGCCCTTCCTGGATCAACCTATTGACAGAAGAGCTCAAACTTGCTTTTAGATTTGCATTATCATACTAAAAATAGTACTGAAAAGTTCTACTCCAACTGTTCAAAATATACCAAGCAATTATAATTAATCTTTTATCGATAAGGACAAAATCAGAAATGATACAAGTCTTACACTCTCAACAAATTTAAAAAAAACTCTGAAAATAATCTCTTGGTACTGCCATTCAAAACATTCTGTATGTGATAATACTAAAACTAACATCTTCATTGTGGCTGGTCTTGATAATTGAATTTAGTCAAGTATTTCTCGCTACCTTCAAAATTGATATTTATGCGGTTCATTTAAAAGAGTAAAACATTCTGTGATGTACAAAAAGTGCAGGTGAACCAAGGCAAATAGGATGCTGGATGAGTGGAAGTTAAAGAAGTGGTGAAGTAAAATTGCAGCAAAAAGTGGATTGGTGGATAACTTCTGGCTTGCATTTCAGAACACGCACTGCTCAATATTTATATTCCTGTTCATGGATTAGTCCATGTTCAGATTCAAGATAGCTATGACGGTGGCACAACAGAAACACTCCAAATATACAAGCGTGAATTATAAATACTATACTCTTTGATTTGCATTAGATTATTATATGTTGGAACAAATTCTTACCCTTCATCAGAATGGCATGTCCATTCTTTCAACTCTCAGTTTGGGACATGTTAAAACAGAAATGCCAATGGTGCACAAGGGGTTTACATTCACCATAAATCTGATGGATTGCTGCTGGTTTCAGTTCAGCTGTCATCCTTCAGGCATTGATGGAATTTTGTTGTCTTTGATCTTTGCCAGTTTCAAACTCAGATTCCAAAATGATTGATTTTAAGTTTCCCTGACAGTTCTGCTTCTCTTCTCTGAAAATAACATTTTCATGTGTCTTAACAGACAAATCCATCATGGAGATGAACAATTGAGAGCTGGACCTGAATACAGCCAATAGCAGTCCTGCCACAACTGTCACCACGTATTTTGGATTTTAAATCATACATACAGCGAAATTATAAATTACAAATATTGTTAAAAGACTTTCAGAAAAAAAGATCATAATTATGGAAAATAAACAAAATATACGAAGATTACTACATCATTAAATATGAACATAAGCTTCAAAATAAATCTACAAATTTCATAAGTTTATTTACAAACAAAAATTATCAGAAATATTTTGATCAGTACATTATCCTTAAATTCAACTGCAACACTACTGTTCAATTTGAGAAGCCAAAACTTTACAGAACCCATTCACAAAAGGCAATCATAGAAATTTACAGCACAGTTGGAAATAATTAGGCTCACCATATCTGTGTTAACCAAAAATGAAATTCAGCTCAATCAGCTCTGGGTCTCTAGCTCTGAAGGTTCTGACACTTGAAGTGCATATCCAA
This sequence comes from Stegostoma tigrinum, assembly GCF_030684315.1. Taxonomy (NCBI): domain Eukaryota; kingdom Metazoa; phylum Chordata; class Chondrichthyes; order Orectolobiformes; family Stegostomatidae; genus Stegostoma; species Stegostoma tigrinum. The sequence goes on along the minus strand of NC_081369.1, from coordinate 45,270,929 downwards.
GATACATTTCAAATGTGATAAGGGTTTCTACCAACCAGGCACCTAACAAAAGGTTATCAAACTGAAAAATTAACTCTGTTTCTCTCTCCAAAGAGGCAGAATACTTCCTGTATTTTCTGGTTTTATCACGTTGCCTAGACTGTGTTCAGCATCAAAGTCTGACTAAACAAAACAAACTCCCACACTTGAGCTTATAAATACTGCAGTTTCAAAGTTCACAGATTATTTTCTTTTCTAAGATAAATGCAAAATTGTATCAACAACAAAATTTACCTTTTTTTAGGCTCAAAAGGACCCATAAAATTTCTAATATTAAAAGAAAGTACTCTCCTCCAAATCACATAACAGCTTAAAAGGAGAGTAACTGCAGCAGACTACAGAAGAAGTCAGGCAGAGCTATTATAGTTCATGTCTGAATGCCAAGCTATTTTCTATTGAGCTGGCTAATTCATCACTAATTGTGAGATCTAAAAACTCAAAACAAATATCAGATATAATAACTGTAGTTCATTTGATCTTCAAAATTATCTCAAACTAAAAATGGAAAATATTTTACTTGAAATGGTATGGCTCTTGAAAGAAAGATCAAAGAACAATAGGACACAGGAACAGGCCTTTTGGCTCACCAAGCTGATGCTGTCACATGATGCCTCTGTAAACTAAAAACCTTTTGCCTCTGGATGGTCCGCATATCTCTACTCCCTGCCTACTCGGGTATCTGTCAAAATGCTTCTTAAACATTGCGATTGTATCTGCTTCTACTACCTCTTCTGGCAGAGCATTCCAAGCACTTATCACTCTCCGCGTAAACACATTGTTCTCTCACATCTCCTTTAAACATTACCCCTTTTACCTTAAACCTGCATCCCATAGTAATTGAGAGATAATGGGAACTGCAGACGCTGGAGAATTCCAAGATGATAAAATGTGAGGCTGGATGAACACAGTAGGCCAAGCAGCATCTCAGGAGCACAAAAGCTGACGTTTCGGGCCTAGACCCTTCATCAGAGAGGGGGATGGGGAGAGGGAACTGGAATAAATAGGGAGAGAGGGGGAGGCGGACCGAAGATGGAGAAAAAAGAAGATAGGTGGAGAGAGTATAGGTGGGGAGGTAGGGAGGGGATAGGTCAGTCCAGGGAAGACGGACAGGTCAAGGAGGTGGGATGAGGTTAGTAGGTAGATGGGGGTGCAGCTTGGGGTGGGAGGAAGGGATGGGTGAGAGGAAGAACCGGTTAGGGAGGCAGAGACAGGTTGGACTGGTTTTGGGATGCAGTGGGTGGGGGGGAAGAGCTGGGCTGGTTGTGTGGTGCAGTGGGGGGAGGGGACGAACTGGGCTGGTTTAGGGATGCAGTAGGGGAAGGGGAGATTTTGAAACTGGTGAAGTCCACATTGATACCATTAGGCTGCAGGGTTCCCAGGCGGAATATGAGTTGCTGTTCCTGCAACCTTCGGGTGGCATCATTGTGGCACTGCAGGAGGCCCATGATGGACATGTCATCTAGAGAATGGGAGGGGGAGTGGAAATGGTTTGCGAATGGGAGGTGCAGTTGTTTGTTGCGAACTGAGCGGAGGTGTTCTGCAAAGCGTGCAAACTGAGTGGAGGTGTTCTGCAAAGCGTGCGAACTGAGCGGAGGTGTTCTGCAAAGCGTGCGAACTGAGCGGAGGTGTTCTGCAAAGCAGAACACCTCCGCTCAGTTCGCAACAAACAACTGCACCTCCCAGTCGCAAACCATTTCCACTCCCCCTCCCATTCTCTAGATGACATGTCCATCATGGGCCTCCTGCAGTGCCACAATGATGCCACCCGAAGGTTGCAGGAACAGCAACTCATATTCCGCCTGGGAACCCTGCAGCCTAATGGTATCAATGTGGACTTCACCAGTTTCAAAATCTCCCCTTCCCCTACTGCATCCCTAAACCAGCCCAGTTCGTCCCCTCCCCCCACTGCACCACACAACCAGCCCAGCTCTTCCCCCCCACCCACTGCATCCCAAAACCAGTCCAACCTGTCTCTGCCTCCCTAACCGGTTCTTCCTCTCACCCATCCCTTCCTCCCACCCCAAGCTGCACCCCCATCTACCTACTAACCTCATCCCACCTCTTTGACCTGTCCGTCTTCCCTGGACTGACCTATCCCCTCCCTACCCCCCCACCTATACTCTCTCCACCTATCTTCTTTTCTCTCCATCTTCCGTCCGCCTCCCCCTCTCTCCCTATTTATTCCAGTTCCCTCTCCCCATCCCTCTCTCTGATGAAGGGTCTAGGCCCGAAACGTCAGCTTTTGTGCTCCTGAGATGCTGCTTGGCCTGCTGTGTTCATCCAGCCTCACATTTTATCATCCCATAGTAATTGACATTTCTACCCTGGGAGTAAGACTCCTACTATCCATGACTTACATAATTTTGTAATTTCTATCAGGCTGCCTCACTGGCACTGAATTTCAAGTGAAAACAAACTATGTTTTCCATTCTCTCCTCATAGCTCATACCCTCCAAAACAGGCAACACTCTGGTAAACCTATTCTGTATTCTTTCCAAATACTCCACTTCCTTCTGGTAGACCAGAACTGAAAGCAATATTCCAAATATAGCCTAACTCAAGCTTTACATAGCTGCAACATGACTTGACAATTTTTATATTCTATGACCTGACTGCTGAATGCAAGCATGCTATAAGCCTTCTTGATAACCTTATCCACTTCTGTTATCAGGGAACTGTGGACCTGTACATCTCAATCTTCCATATGTTAACGCTTCTAAGGGTTCTGCTATTTACTATATACCTCCCCCCTGCATTAGACCTTCCAAATTCATCACCTCACATTTGTCCAATTTTGAGTCATTTAATTTCAGGTAAGCAAACCAAAGTACTGCAGAAGTTCAAGAACAAGACCAGTAAGGAAGATTAGTATTCTATTCTGGAACAGCATTTGGTGAAATATGTAACTGGACATTAATCTTTGTACACTCTATAGAAACTTTTATTAATAGAGGTACGCAGAACATGAACACTCTCAAATGTAAAAACCACAATTTCAGTTTGTTCCTAAAATCCAAATACAGGTGAATTCCCAGTTAGTGTCCACCTCCAGAATACAATTAAATACTCAATTAAGATACAATTAACAGTTATTTTGAGAAACATCATTCACTTGGTCTGACACATTGCTTTAAAGTATGCCTATTTTAATAACATATATTTTAAGCACTAAACACATTGGAGGGCACATGGACTCCCAATATCTAATTTCTTTTGAACATTAATTTCACTCCTGATGTTGACCTAATATTGTTGGGTTTCTAGCTTGCACTCAAAATAGGCAGCAGTTGTACATTTTTAAAAAGTTCACAGCCTCACCTAGAATTAGGCCAAAAATGTTTGCTGCTTTACATTTCACCTTTTAAAACCAGAATATACAGCACATCAGGCAGAGGAAAACACCATAGCAGATTCCTATTCTCAGTACAGGAAAGTATGTTTGATAAACAACAGCACTACCTTCTGGCATCCGCTGCATGTGCACAAGACAGGAGTACTGGAATTTAAACCAGATAGCTAACCTGTGCGCAGCATTACTTTTTATACAGCTTTAGGTTAAGCTTCATGGAGATGGTTAACATCAGTAAACAGTCAAGTCATGTAGACCAATGGAGGTCCAGAATTGATCCATGAAAGACTGCCGTATTGGCTGGTGTTAGACAAGGAAAATGTTAAGGTATGCGACAATTAGACTAAATGCTGGTGAATTAGAAGGGAAAATTGTAAAATATCCTCCACATTTGTAGAAATTAGAAAAATTGGAAACAACATGCCTTTAACATTATAGCAGTTGCTTCATAAGAGTCTTACCCTTCATGAATAAATTCTTCCAAAGCTGCACACTCCGATATGAGTTGTGTTAAGTTACTCTTCAGCACCACGTAAGACAAAATAGGCAGCAGATCGTCGGCACCACTATAGTACGTTAAAAAACAGACAAAATAAATTACCAACATAAAACAGATCAATGAGAATTTTCATAAATATTAAACTGAGGTTATGGTGAAGCTGTACAAAACTCTGGTGTGGCCGCACTTGGAGTATTGTGTACAGTTCTGGTCACCGCATTATAAGATGGACGTGGAAGCTTTGGAAAGGGTGCAGAGGAGATTTACTAGGATGTTGCCTGGTATGGAGGGAAGGTCTTACGAGGAAAGGCTGAGGGACTTGAGGCTGTTTTCATTAGAGAGAAGAAGGTTGAGAGGTGACTTAATTGAAACATATAAAATAATCAGAGGGTTAGATAGGGTGGATAGGGACAGCCTTTCTCCTAGGATGGTGACGGTGAGCACGAGGGGGCATAGCTTTAAATTGAGGGGTGAAAGATATAGGACAGATGTCAGAGGTCGTTTCTTTACTCAGAGAGTAGTAAGGGAATGGAACGCTTTGCCTGCAACGGTAGTAGATTCGCCAACTTTAGGTACATTTACGTCGTCATTGGATAAGCATATGGATGTACATGGAATAATGTAGGTTAGATGGGCTTGAGATCAGTATGACAGGTCGGCACAACATCGAGGGCCGAAGGGCCTGTACTGTGCCGTAATGTTCTATGTTCTATTGTGGAACACTCTGAATTGGAGGGAATGGAGAAAGATCTTGCATAAATAAGGTCCACAGAAAAGTCAGAAAGCAATAAGTTTCTAAACCTGTAATCTCCAATACCTAAAAGAGTAAGGACAACAAATGTATGAAAAACATCACCAAATGCAAGTTTTGTGGGACAGAAAAATATGTCAACACTCCTTCAGTCTTGCAAGTCAAAATCCTGGAACTCCTTTTCAATAGCACTGGGGGTGTTCAGTGGCTCAAGAAGGCAGCTAACCATTTGTTTCTCAAAGAAAATTAGGAGATGGGCAAATAAACTGACTGAACTGGCAACAACAATATCTCCTGAATAAGTATAATTAAGGGAGGAAAGATGTAGATGTGAACATGAATTTGTCTTTTTCAAAGTTGCACTTGCCTTTGCAACACACAGTAACCAGTACCATGATGGAAAAGGATGCAGTTTAATGAACCAGATTTAACCTGCGTTAAAACTTCTGCAGATTTCATGAGAATTGATGGAAGTTTGATCGTGGACTGCTTAAGGATAGATAGGATTCCCTTGACGCAGGAGAACTGTGCCAAGTAGCTAACAGCCACAAACCATAATTATTGCAGCAGGCAAAGTACTTAGACATACAAGCGCAGATGCTTGATAAGAAAACATTCAGAAACAATGACAACAACAGCTATGCGTGACAGAGGGCGAAGGTTTTATATTTCTATTTTAATTTGTGGTTAGCTAGTTACTCACGCACACTCCCACTTACATTGTACCATACAAGCAGAGGTCTGTTCGCTGCCTGAAGCAAAACCAATTCAAGTCTTATTTGGTGAGAAATTAATTTATACATCTTGCTTAAGGATTACTGAAAACATCCAAGTAAAGAACGTAGATCACAATATGCTACAATCACTCTTAAAGCTAATGAAGAAAAATCAGATTGTTTTATTATTATTAATGATCAATAAACAGTAATCCAACTGCAAAATGTGCACAGACATTGGGTGAGGAGAAGACCAGCACTAACTGTGACACTTGACATGAGTAAATTGTCTGCTGGCACTGACTATCTTGTTGCATGATGAATAACTTGTGCCAATAAAAAGCAACAAGAGATTACGTGCACTGTGTTCCAGCATGAATCAATGTGAGGAGAAAATAAAACATGTTAATTTGAAAATTATATTTGATTTCATCAGCCTGCACTGGATTTGTAAAAAGGTTTTATGGGCTTGAAGATAAATCAACATGTCAGCCAACTTCTCAAAATTTACTTGCACTGAATATTGCATTGAAGGTCAAGGGAACTCTTAATAATATGACTTTAAACCTATTCAAGGGTCTGCCTGACCTTTACCCAGTCTTCCAATCATAAAGTTATTGTTGAGATATTTTCTTGCAACCATGCAAATAAATAATCAACAAATATGTTTCAGGGATTTATGATTCAACAAAGAGCATAAGAAATCATGTTAGGAGCAACACCGAACGAACGTAAAAATGAGATGTCAACCTAGTCAAGCTCAATGGTTGAATAAAGGTAATAATGATTCTCTACAGCAACGCAACTTAGTATAAACTAACTGGTGACTCATCAACATTATAATCAGCTACAACATTATTTCATGGTAACCACACTTCACAGAAACATATCTGCAGTTTTCTCCAATTGAAATGGATTTCAGTACTCAAAAGAATATGTTTTACAATGTATAAACACATGCTTAGAGTCTATAGGATGACTGCTGCCAGAAATGATAGGTACAACAATCCTATCAAGATTCAGATTAAGAGAAATAAAAGCTCCATTTACCAGCACTTTTGCATTTGGCTGAGGTCTTAAAATTGAAGACAGACAATCCACGTGTCTCCCATGACCACTGGTCTTCTTTAAAATAGTGTCTGAAGAATCATATTGTACTTTCTTTCAATTCATTCACAGGATGAGGGCATCACCGGATAGATCAGCATTTATTGCTCATCCCTAACTGCCCAGAGGGCAGTTATGAGTCAATCATATTGCAGTGGGTCTGGAGTCACATGTAGGCCAGACCAGGTAAGGATGGCAGTTTCCTCCCCTAAAGGACATTAATTAACCAAATGGGTTTTTCTGACAGTCATGGATTCATGGTCCTCACTAGACTCCTAATTCCACACTCTTATTGAACTCAATTCCACGATCTGCCATGGCGGGATTTGAATCCGATCCCCAGAACACCACGTGGGTCTCTGGATTAACTGTTCAGTGATAATACTATTAGGCCACCACCCTCCCACTTGAAATGCTAACACTGTTTCACTCTCTACAGATGCTGCTGGATCTGCTGAATTTCTCCAGTATTTTCTGTTTCTATTTTGTTTTCTTTTTGGATGCCATATTTTCCTGAAGAGTCAGTGAATAATGAATTTCTACAGATAAGACAACCCACAGTCATTTAGTATAGCGTCAAAAATTAATTGAGAGGTTAGGGGGAGGTCTTTCACCCCTCTCTATAGATGAAGCTCTGCCTCAGAAGGTTGCCAGTGAAGGGAGGCAGTGGCATGGTAATCTCACTGGATTACCAATCAGAATCACAGGCCAATGCTCTGGGGACATAGATTCGAATTCTACCATGCAGATGGTGAAATTTAAATTTGCTAAAATGTGACTGTTGTCAGTTGCTGTAAATATTCATGAGATTCACTAATGTCCCTTTATGGAAGGAATCTGCCATTCTTACCTGTTCCGACACTATATGCGGCTTCAGATACACAGCAATGTGAGATAGCAAGGTGTAGAGCCCGACGAACACGGCGTCACAGGAGCAGGAAAGCTGGCGTTTCTGGCCTACACCCTTCTTCAGAAATGGGAGGGGGGGAAGGAGTTTCTGAAATAAAAAGGGAGAGAGGGGGAGATGGGTAGAAGATGGATAGAGGAGAAGATAGGTGGAGACGAGATAGACCGGTCAAAGAGGCGAGGATGGAGCCAGTAAAGATGAGTGTAGGTGGGGAGGTAGGGAGAAGATAGGTCAGTCCAGGGAGAACGGACAGGTCAAGGGGGCGGGATGAGGTTAGTAGGTAGGAGATGGGGTTGAGCTTGAGGCGGGAGGAGGGGATAGGTGGGAGGAAGGACAGGTTAGGGAGGCAGGGACGAGCTGGGCTAGTTTTGGGATGCGGTAGGGGGAGGGGGGATTTTGAAGCTTGTGAAGTCCACATTGACACCATTGGACTGCAGGGTTCCCAAGCAGAATATGAGGTGCTGTTCCAGCAACCTTCGGGTGCAGCGTTGTGGCGCTGCAGGATGCCCAGGATGGACACGTCGTTTGTGGAATGGGAGGGGGAGTTGAAATGGTTCGCGACTGGGAGGTGCAATTGTTTAGTGCGAACCAAGCATAGGTGTTCTGCAAAGCAGTCCCCAAACCTCTGCTTGGTTTTCCTGACGTACAGGAGGCCACAATGGGAACAGCGGATGCAGTACACCACATTAGCAGATGTGCAGGTGAACATCTGTTTGATGTGTAAAGTCTTCTTTGGACCTGGGATGAGGGTGGGGGGGGAAATTGTAGCACTTCCTGCAGTTGCAGGGAAAAGTGCTGAGTGTGGTGGGGCTGGAAGGGAATGTGGAGCAGACAACAGAGTCTCAGAGAGCATGGTCCCTCCAGAAGGCAGTTAAGGGCGGGGAGGGAAGAATGTCTTTGGTGGTAGGGTCGGATTGTAGATGGCAGAAGTGTCGGAGGATGAGGCGTTGGATTGGGAGATTGTTGGGGTGGTATGTGAGGACAAGGGGGATTCTGTTTTGGTTTTTAACTGCGGGGAGGGACTGTGAGGGATGAGTTGTGGGAAATGCGGGAGACACAGTCGAGGGTGATCTCGACTACTGAGGGGGGGAACTTGTGGTCCTTGAAAAATGAGGACATCTGAGATGTACGGGAGTGGAATGTCTCATCTTGGGAGCAGATGCGGTGGAGGTGAAGGAGTTGGGAATAGGGGATGGCAGTTTCGCAGGAAGGTGGGTGGGAGGAGGTGTATTCTAGGTAGCTGTGGGAGTCGGTGGGCTTGAAATGGATATTGGTTTCTAAGTGGTTGCCGGAGATGGAGACAGAGAGGTTCAGGAAGGAGAGAGAGGTACCAGAGATGGTCCAGGTGAAGTTAAGGTTGGGGTGGAAGGAGTTGGTAAAGTGGATGAACTGTTCGAGCTCCTCGTGGGAGCATGAGGCAGCCCCGATACAGTCATCGGTGTAACGGAGGAAGAGGTGGGGTTTAGGGCCGGTGTAGGTATGGAAGAGGGATTGTTCCACGTAACCTACAAAGTGTCAGACATAGCTTGGGCCCATGCAGGTACCTATGGTCACCCCCTTTATCTGTAGGAAGCAGGAGGAATTGAAGGAGAAGTTGTTGAGGGTGAGGATGAGTTCAGCTAGGCGGATGAGGGTGTCAGTGGAGGAGGACTGGTCGGGCCTGTGGGACAGGAAGAAGCGGAGGGCCTTTAGGCCCTCTGTATAGGGAATGCAGGTGTATAGGGACTGGATGTCCACAGTAAAGAGGAGGTGTTGTGGTCCAGGGAATTGTAAATTCTGGAGGAGGTGGAGGGCGTGGGTGGTGTCATGGATGTAGGTAAGGAGTTGCTGGACTAAGGGGGAGAAAATGGAGTCCAGATAGGTGGAGATGAGTTCGGTGGAGCAGAAGCAGATAGAGACAATCGGTCGACCAGGGCAGTCAGGTTTGTGGATTTTAGGAAGGAAATAGAAATGGGTGGTGCGGGGTTGGGGACTGATGAGGTTGGAGGCTGTGGGTGGGAGGTCACCTGAAGTGATGAGGTTGTGGATAGTTTGGGATATGATGATTTGGTGTTCAGGTCGCACAGCAATGTGGTTGGCTTTAAAGTGCCCTTTGGGTTATAAATGCTGCCCTAGCTAGCAATGTCCATATTCCATGAATGAATGAGAAAAGCCAATTAAATCATGCAATAGGTATGTAGGCCCAGTGCTGGCTGCTACTGGAATACAAGCAGGTTTACACAACTGTGCCAGAGCCCACAGCATTAAAATTAATTTGGTGCCTTTCCAGATATGGTAGGGGCTGCGGATCATGATGGTAAGGCCATCAAGAAGTGGATGGGGCGGGGGGGGGGGGTGTGTGTGTGTGTGTGTGTGTGTGTGATTGCAGCATGCGGACAAGTGATGGAGTTGCCCTCTTCATCTCAGGCCTGAACAATGAGGCCAGAGGAGATGTGCCTTAAATGTTCTTAACAATTAATTACTTGACGGCCTTATCCAAAGCCCCTGGTCAAGCAGGTAAATGGCAGAACATCACCTGGCAATTTTATGGTGGCTGTCCGTTGCTAAGAGACCATCAGAATTCTCATCAATTTAGCAACTGAATGCTGTTAAACCTCTCCAGCCACTGGAAGCATAATTTGAGCACTCCTATATCTTCTACTTTGTGCATGCACACATGTACACAACTGCTTATTATCTGTACTTCAATATCACTCGTGAGTTGGGTGGCATTAGCAGGCTTCAACAAGTAGACTTTGCTGTGTAACGTACAACCAGATCTTTGGGTGCAGTGTAACTCTGATATTAGCTGTTCTGGAGTTACATACTTCCACTGTTATTCAAGGTCCGAGTATAACAAAAGATTATTTAATGAATAAAATCCCTTCCTGTTTGTTTAACAGGTAAGGCAATCACAGCCTTCAATGGGCTTTGGATTCCATCACAAGACTCAAGCACTTTGAGGAAGCCAGAAATCCTATGTAATCTGAGTGGCCCCTTCCTTTGCTGATTTGGGAGCATGCCAAAAGTTCACTAATACAAAGCCCAATGGGTTATGACGTCTATGGTTTATTAAATACTGGCCTTTCCAGTCCCCTGTGTAACACTTGACTCAAATGACAAGCAAGAATACACATGGCCACAGACAAGACAGTTTGGACTTAACAAAGTGGCTGAAATTCCTCCCTTAAACTCACCAAAATCTGAAGTAGATCTAGCAATTTGCTTTTCATATACTCCTGTTTGATGCCTTAAGATCTAAAATGTGTTTTACACTCGCATATGATGTTCTCACATGTCCTATTCTGCTCTAACCATGTTTCTCAATGATTGACTCTTTATTGGTCCCTACACACAATTCCTCTGACATCATCACAAACAATAGTCTGAATGGGGTGGATAAAAGTTTCTTCAGATCAACGCACAGGTATGGACCCTCCTTATCTTTCCATGTAACTGTCACATGACATACAAAGTTTGGAACATATAAGCGTGAATAAACAATGGATATTTGGATATCCAAGTCATTTTGTCTAAATTTCTTCCATATAAAAATCTCTTTCCGTTAGAACCCATCTTCACGAAAACTCGCAAATGGTAAACTAACTCCTGTGTTTCTTCAGAAAAACCATAAAATTTTCTGGTGGCTTCAATTCCTAAAAAAATTAGGCTATGAGGTCCAACTATCATGCTGATCTCAGTGATAATCGCGTCACCAGCAGTAACTTCTGGACTTCCCTATTTAACTATCATATTTGCAGGCAGCAAAGGCTGCTGTTAGTTTCCAGAGTACAGTGGCGAATGCTGGCAGTTTCACCAGCATCATAGCCACAATAATCCAAATCTTTGTACTCTGCAATGATTATGTTATTGAAGAAGCAATTTAGACAGTCAGATTAATAGCCAAAAGAAAGAGTCCACATTCCACAATGCCAAGGAGTTAGAAATTGAGTTTGATTTTTAAAAAAATATTTGATACATATAATTGATATCAGTAGATAAGTGTCTATGCTGTAAGTCAGCTTTTCTAAAAACCCAACTGACTCTCTGTAGCCTGTTAGAAAGGAAACCCGATATCCTTACACAGTTCAGCTGATTTTGACTTCATTGACATTCCATTGGTACAGATTTTAAGACCCTTAAAAATGAACCACCAGTAAATGGAATTGAAGTTTGTTTTTGTAGTAACAATAGCAAGGATTTGACTTGGTTTGATTTGACAATAGACTGACTTGGCAGGTGGAAGTGTTTTGTTTAGAGTTGTACTCATTTTCATTTAGGAATATACTTTATTTTGATATATATAAAACATTCTGAAAATAAAAATAGGTCTGTATATTTGAACAGACTTCCAATTTGTCTGATCATTGATCACAAATATCTGTACTGAAATTTTCCTGAAATTGTATTTGAGATGCCAGTGACTGCCTACTTAAACTCTTGGACCTGAAATTAGTTCAACATTGCCAGCACTGGGAAACATTAGTTGTACTAACTGGTTTGAATTCCAAGATTTGGAATTAATGCACATATCTGCTATGGAAATGGGAGTGTGGATGTCTTCACTGTGACTTCAACTTGTACCATGCCTGATGTGAGAATAATTGATATACAGACAACATGTCAAAAAAAATTCACCACTTGGTAAGCAACTTTTCTTCTGCAAAGTTTTGTGTTTTTTTGCACAGCTCAAGTAACGAAAATAATTTAAGAAAATTATGGGCTGTTGAAGGAAATGACGGTGTAATTAAGACTGCTGTAACCTAAACCACACAATAAACTTACTTCAGTATGGACTTTCATTGTATGCAAAGTTGCTAACTTGTTGACAGTTACATCTCTGGACAGTGCACACATCCTATCCTTCACTTGTCACATACATAGTCCCTCCTAGATTGATTGCAATACTTTCAGAATCTTTTTGTAGGATTTAAATAGATCAGAAAGATGCAAATTTCTTTCTTTGTTTTGTCAATTATTATCTTCTTAGATTTCCTTTCCAACCAGCCACATTTTGTTGAACAGGCAAGATCAAAATGCATTTCACTCAAAAGATTAGAGGAAAAGACAAAGCAAGCTTGATTTCCAATGGGAAAAAAATCAGTGTAAGGTATTTAAGAATAACACTGTACAATATCAGTGATAATGGGAACTGCAGATGCTGGAGAATCCAAGATAACAAAGTGTGGAGCTGGATGAACACAGCAGGCCAAGCAGCATCTCAGGAGAACAAAAGCTGATGTTTCGGGCCTAGACCCTTCATCAGAGAGTTGCAACTCAAGGGACAACTCCATTAACAGACTTGTTGTGAAAATCATGAGTAGGCGTTCTATTCAAACAACAATACAGATAAGATTCACAGTGGTTTATAACCCTCATTAGAGGATTATTTATTAAGTAACAAGTTAGAGCTCCTTATAAAACTGCAACACTGCATCTGGGTAATCACCCTAATGCGTATTTATCCCCCCCTCAAGTCTCTTCTAAATTACCTACTTCTCACCTCTTTTCCCCCCAGTTTTAGATGTCTGCCGTGGGGACAAGATTCTGACATCTACCCTCTCACAATTTTGTATGCCTCAAGCATATCCCCCTCAGCCTCCTCTGTTTCAAGGTAAACAAATATAGCCAAACCAGTCTCTACTCCTAAATGAGACTTTTCATTCCATGCAACACCCCGGTGAATCTCCTCTGCACCCTCTCAAATGCAATCATCTCCTGCCAAGAACATGAAGACCAGAAATGCACACAGTATTCCATCTGAGTCCTAACCAATGTTTAATACAGTGACAAGACTTCCTTGCTCCCATTCCACATCATGACTAATGGAGGCATGAACCTTGAATGCCTTCTTCACCACTTGTGCTGAAACCTTCAGGGATCTATGGAATTATACTCAAAGGTCCCTTTGTTCTTCAGTGTTCCTTAGGGATCTACCATACATTGTGTGTTTCCTTCCCTTATTAGGCCTCCCAAAATACTTCATCTTGCACTTGGCAGAAGTATAATGAGCATTTTCAGCAACTGAACAGCATACTTTATTTGGGATAACATGATGTGAAGCTGGATAAACACAGCAGGCCAAGCAGCAGGAAAGCTTGACGATTCTCAGAAGGGTCTCAACCTGAAACATCAAACTTTCCTGGTCTTCTGATGCTGCTTGGCCTGCTGTGTTCATCCAGCTTCACACCATGTTGTCTCAGATTTTCCAGCATCGGCAGTTCCTAATATCTCTGTAACGGCATACTTTACCTCATTGGAGCACCCACATTGGTCAGAATAAGCAATTATAATATGACAGGTACTTAATTTTTTGAAGTTTGCATCACATATAGACAGGGTGGTGAAAAAGGCATTTAGCATGCTTGCCTTCATTGCTCAGTTTTTTGGGTATAGAGGTTAGGAAGTCTTGTTGAGGTTGTATAGGACATTGGTGGCCCAGTTATAGAAAGGATATTATCAAGCTGGAGAGCGTTCAGAAGAGATTTACCAGGCTATGGAAGGTTTGAGTTATAAAGAAAGGCTCGACAGGTTGGGACTTTTTCCACTGGAGCGTAGGAGGTTGAGAGGTAATCTTATAGAAGTTTATAAATTTATGAGTGGTATAGATAGGGCTCCTTTTCCCTATTCAAGACTAAGGGGAACATTTTTAAAGTGAGAGGAGAGAAATTTGAAAAAAAGACAATGGGGGAATTTTTCCTTTTATACAGTGGGGGGTTCGTGTGTGGAATGAATCTCCTGAGCAAGTGGTGGATGTGGGCACAATTACAATGTTTAAAAGACATTTGGATAAGTACATGAATGTGAAAGATTTGGAGGGATATGGGCCAGGGCTGGACAGGTGGGACTAGTTTAGTATGGGATTATGTTCAGCGTAAGCTGGTTGGACTGAATGACCTGTTTCAGTGCCGTATGATTCTATGACAAGCTAATGGTGATCAAAGTGGACCCCTTTAGCGCATTTTTGTCTGAAAGAAGTGTGAAAAGCACAAGACTGTTTAATATTTTCATTTCTGATCTCCCATGGGCATAACAAAAGACTGATCTCACTGCTCAGACGAGCAAGCGTACAGGATAATTGGAATTTTAAATTACAAATTTTGTCTTCTGAGAAAGGTTACAAATACATGTGACAAGTTCGTAACATAGGTAACGGTACAGAATATAAAAACAATTGTAGAAAGTTTTTCTGTAATGCATATAAACTATTGAATATGGTGAGGAAACCAGGCAATTGTTTTGTATTTGTAGTGTAACAATATAAATAAAGGCTTCAGTCTCTGTGGTAATTTCAACAGAAACATGAAGCTCTTTGAAGACTGCAAGGAGAAAGGCTGGAGTGGCAAGTAAGGCAGGGAATGTCTGAAGTTTTACAAAGGAAATTCAGAAGCTTCCAGAGAAGTTGGCAGTGGTTTCAACCGTCTGATCAACATTAATGGGTCAGCTACAACCACTGGAATATTGAGAAAAGAGATGAAGAGAAATATATTAAGCATATAAGTATTGTACAGGTAATCTAGGGAACTTCACAGATTGTAAACTGACTTAAAAAAATACAAAACATTGCGGAGGATCAAAACTAGAGTTGGCTGAGGAAGTCTCGATGGAATAAACATTCAAATTAACAAACAGTAAGCTGTGCAGTAACTAGAAGGTAAATCGTTTTTGTAAGATTGTTTAATACTCCAATTTATTTCTAGGGGATGGCTGCTTTATGAAAGTTAATGTAATTGCAAGCAAAGTACTTACATCACAGAAGCAACTTGCAAGGTACCAGCCTCCTTAGAATTGCAGTAATGTTCAGCACACTCACAGATAAGACGCAGTGTTCTTACTGTAGCAATATGATACAACAGTATTATAAATTTTATTTTAAAATCATTTCTAAATTTTGTACAAGATGGGAAATAGTAATAGCAACAACAGCTTGAATTTATCCAGCATTGCTTACATTGTGAAACATCCAAAGATGCTTTACAGGAGTTTTAAACAAAATTTGACACTGAACCATTCAAGTAAATATTACAGCAGATAAATAGAAGATTGGAGGCAAGTTTTATAGAACACTTTAAAGGAGGAAAATGAAGGGAAGCACGATTTGGGTTGGAATTCAAGTGATTTGGTACCTGAAGGTGCTGCTATCAATGGCAACAGCAGATTAGAGGTTTACAGGAGGCCAGAGTTGAGAACAGGAATTGAGGGTTTAAGAGTTTGGAAGAACTTTCATAAATATTGAGGGGCCAAGAGGAGATTTGCAACAAAAAGGGTAAGGATTTTAAAATTGAGATATTGCTTAATTGTCCAAATTAGAACATGTACAGTGTTTTGGATGATGTCAAGTGTACAGAAGGAAGAAGATGGTCCAGCATCATCCATTGCAATCACAGTATAAATGAAGGATTCAATAACAGATGAGGTGATCTGGGGCACAGTCAGGTACTGTTACATAGTGGAAAGCAACTGTTTTAATGGTGCTGTAGACATAGAGAGAAACAAGGTTTGTTTCCAGATGTTTCGTCACCATTCTAGGTAACATCATCAGTGAGCCTCCCGTGAAGCGCTGGTCTTATGTCTTGCTTTCTATTTATCGGTTTCAGTTTCCTTGGGTTGATGATGTCATTTCCTGTTCTTTTTCTCAGAGGATGGTAGATGGGCTCCAAATCAATGTGTTTGTTGATGGAGTTCCAGTTGGAATGCCATGCTTCTAGGAATTCTCGTGCGTGTCTCTGTTTGGTTTGTCCTAGGATGGATGTGTTGTCCCAATCAAAGTGGTGTCCTTCCTCATCCTACAAATCTTCTCAAAACTCGATAGAGAGAAACAACTTGAGACTGCTGTCATCTTCTGGGGAAACTTCCAAGGGTGGATAAGGACGGGCAATTTTTGGGCCTCCAACTGACAGATGCTCAACAAGTTGCTGACAATGGATCAACCTCCTTCCATGTGGAAGGCTACCAGCTTTGTGGAAGCAGAGGGTGGGGCAGTGGGAGGCAGAAAAAGCAGCCATGCAGTCCCAACCCTCACCTATAGAGGTTCTCCATTGACCCTGCAAGGTTTATTGACCTCATCTGCTTACATGTTACCTTTTACTGAGCTGTCAAAGGATACCTTTGTGTTGAGGCTCTTGGAGATCTTTGGCTTAACTTAGGTGTACTTACGTCTCCCAGTAGGACTGCTGAGGCTTCACAGTTGTCAGCTCTCTGAATGGTAGATCCACCGGTAACCAAATAGGAAAATCGCCAAACTGGTCTCACTGCCAGCAAGCGTGCACTCTAGGCCTGCTTTCCTGTCTGAGGTCAGGGCAAAAGCATGTAGCAAAGCATAGCCCAATGACTACTAGCTTCCCAATAAAGTTTTGGAGTAAATTTTTGCTCATCCAGTACTGGATACTGGATAAGCAGTCTGATAAACTACAGAAAGATAATGGCTAAGAAGGGTGGTGGTAAGGAGAAGCAGGCTGTCATCAGCATATACGTGGAAACTGATGCTGTATTTTTGGCTGAGAATGCCAAGGACTGCATTGGGATGAGAAAAAGAAGGGATCAGACTCCAAAGGAGAAGTGGTAGGTGGGAATCACCCAAGCTATCGGTGTAGGTGATTGACTTCAACTGGCTAGATATGAATGGAACCAGATGAAAGTAGTTTCATCCTGCTGGGCAATAGTGCAGACATGCTGGAAGAAAGTGGTGGGGTCAATGACAAAGATTGCAGACAGATTGAGAAGGATAAGGGATAATGGGAACTGCAGATGCTGGAGATTCCAAGATAATAAAATGTGAGGCTGGATGAACACAGCAGGCCAAGCAGCATCTCAGGAGCACAAAAGCCGACGTTTCGGGCCTCGACCCTTCATCAGAGACCTCTGATGAAGGGTCTAGGCCCGAAACGTCGGCTTTTGTGCTCCTGAGATGCTGTTTGGCCTGCTGTGTTCATCCAGCCTCACATTTTATTATCTTGAGAAGGATAAGGGATAGTTTACCTCTGTAACAGTCACTGACAGAGAAATATGCTACCACATATGTCTTTAATTTACCCTTCAGGAGAAGCAAAACAAGTTCAATTAATGTCAATGACTTGTGGAAACTTTTTTTTTAATCTCTTCCCTGGTGCCCAGTGTTTTTTAAAAAAAGTGAATTATATGCTTATTTTGCCTACAGCCACTTGCTGAAAGATAGAACTGGAGTCAATTTTTTATATATGCATTATGCGCAAGCTTTTATTTACAGAGCCACACTATATATTGTGAACTCAACAACCACAGTTTCAACCTACTCCTAGATATTCCTGCAATTGAGTTCTCTAATTAATGACCATCACTTGAACTATATAGTCAATTGATAAACAATTAAAAGCAGACCACTAAAATTTGTCTCTCATATTTCCCTTATACATCATTACCTCTCAGCCCTTTATTCATCATGTTCTATAAATGTCTTTTATTTCCCAACTTTCTCTCATCACACTTGTTCAACTATCTCCCGTTTTCCATTTAAGTACTATCACTCTATTCCTTTCCCTGTGTGTTCCGCGTGCTTTACTCATTCGTCTTTATTTTGTCCTATTGATCTACAAGATTTCTGAGTTCTTATGAAGGATGTGTTTTTTTTTCCCTTCTCCTATCTGCTGAATCCACAAAATGTCTTGTTAACTGATTCCCTCAGACAGCGTTGTATCGCTGAGTGCTTTTAGCACTTTGTGGTTTTGTTGGCGATTTTCAGAATTCTTCGAAATTCAGCAAATATTATTCAAACTGCAAATTTGCATTTTCAAAGGATCAAAGTGAAAACATTAGTGAATGCCGAACACAGACAATGGCAAGATCAATCTGATTTAACTACCACATGGGGAGCTATTCAGTAACAGAATCAAATTCCATTAATTTTATTAAATATAGTCAATGCTCACCAATACATTCCAGTTTCTTTTGTGGACAGTATTCTTTGGTTATTAACCTTAACTCCTGCACCGCCACTTCATAAGGGTAGGAATCATTCGAAGCAGATTCCTTGGGGAAAAGCTTAGCTGGAACACCAATATCTGCTGGGATGGCATTCTTGTACAATTTCATGCTCTTTTCAAGAGCTACTTCCCTCTGTACATTCACTTTTCTGAAAGAAAACAGTGAATACACATTTATCAACTGTGAATGCTGAATCTCCTTTGCTTCTCACACTATTCAAGGAAGGAGCCAATGTATTTTGAGCTTTGTCTTGAGTGTTAATAGGAAATCCAGAACTTCATGTTTTCTCTCATGCAGTGTAGTTTTAACTTCAAAAGCATGCAACATCTTTTGCTTGGCAGGATCCCTGCACAGCAGTCCATCTGACTGATTGATGTGGCTTCTCTACAGGCGGAGAAGAATCCACAGTCTGCTATAGGAACAAGTCTGACTTGTCTATAACCTAGGGGGCTGGGGTAAGGGTGGGTGGCAGTGGAGCACAAGTGATGTAGATGCACCCAAATTCAACCCAAAGCTATCTTCTATCCATCCCTTAAGTTTCCTGATTTCCAAGAACCTGGATGTCCAATGTTACTCCTGCAAAGCAATTTAAGTCAAACATTTAAACTAACAACCCGCTTCCTTGTTCAGTTTTTGTTAAATCCAGGTTGAAGTCAGGTCTGAGACTTTGAAAATATTAACACCTGACATTGAATACAAGTTAAAATTCTCCCTTACACTTTTTTTTGATATTTTTGGAACATCGCAAGCTAAGCAGATCAAAATGACAGCTGGTGCTATTTCTTAGTGACCAAAATGTAAGCAGTATACAGCACCCACAGATTTTGAGATTCATAAGCAATTCCATTTGGAATTCAAAGGAGAGTTTAGTCCATTAGACACTTCTCATAATAGTAAGTCAATCAGAAGGGAGTTGAACAAGTGGCACACTGTTGTTCCGATGTGTACTGTCTACAACCTGAAATGCAGCAACCTGCCAAGGCTGCTTTGCCAGCACCTACCAAGCATGCAAACTTCATAACTAGGATGACAAAAGGTGCCGGCTAAACAGAGGCCTGCAGTTGAGGGGTAGCAGTTAGTAAGGCGTCCAATCAGAGGCCCAGAATTACGGCAGGATACAGGCCTCAGCTAAGTGAGGGCAGGTTGTGAAGCAAAGTGGGATAAGAAGGTGGGGAAAGATCAGGAAGTCAGGAGCTGGAGAGGAGTCTGGTTCTCTGTGGGGCCTCCTCTTCCCAAGGCCAGCTGCTTTGGTCATGCTTTCAGTGTATATGTTACTGTGATTATTTTTCAACCAATCAAAAAGTCATTCTACAACTTCTATAGAAAGCATCAGTACATGGTATTTTAATCTGGAACAATTTTGTAACCACATCCAACTCTACTTTCAAACTTAAAAAAAATGCTGTCGACTGCAAATATAACTTTTCTCTACCAAATTAAAAATTCAGATCTCCATTCCTTGTAAAATTTATATGTAATACATTACCTAAACAGAGCCAAAAGGAACATCCAGATAGGCCGGAACAAAGCTTCCTCAATGCTGGCCAAACACTGATCTTTTCCAGTTGGAGTGTTGAGAGGTTCAAAGGCAAGAATACACAAGGACAGTAGCCTATCTGTAACAAACAAATTGAGAGACAAGAATGTTAAATAAAAATACTTCCAGCCAATCAGAAAGGACAGACACTGACAACACACTGGGCCATTTAGCCCTCTGTGTCTTGTCAGGCACAAAGATCTAATTGCATTCATCTAACTTTCCAGCTCTTGATTCATTACCGTGGAAGTTATAGTAACATAAGTGAATATCCAACCGCTGTTTAAATGTGGCAAGAGTTACAATATCTGGTTAACGCGCAATGCCAAATATTCTAATTTAGTTATGCATATTACGATTACAAAGTACATGGTAGAACCCGTAAACAAAAAACAATTAATTGACCCCTAAATGAAAAAACTGCCAACAACCTTTCAGCTTTTGCAGCACTTATTTTAACATGAATCAGAAGCTACACAAATTAAACAGAAATGAACAGGCAAATCAAGTAAGATAAACTTCATATAGTCAATAAAACAAAGGTTCATCTTACACAGCAAAAAATATCTGCATTACCTGCTGTTGGTATGCACCACAATGCTGCTACACTATTCACATTTTTTTTACTCACACAGGGTGGCTGAAAGTCAGATTTGACAACAGCTTTGTGTCAGTGATAATGGGAACTGCAGATGCTGGAGAATCCAAGATAAAGTGTGAGGCTGGATGAACACAGCAGGCCCAGCAGCATCTCAGGAGCACAAAAGCGAATGTTTCGGGCCTAGACCCTTCATCAGAGCTACAAGAGAGTTGCAGTGGGAGAGAGATTCCCTGAGGTTGGTCCAGAGGGAGGAGGGTAACTTCTTCAGGTTAGGCATCCCTGGAAGAGGCTTCGCAGTGAGGTTAAAATTGTATCAGTGATAATGGGAACCTCTGATGAAGGGTCTAGGCCCGAAACGTCAGCTTTTGTGCTCCTGAGATGCTGCTGGGCCTGTTGTGTTCATCCAGCTTCACATTTTATTATCTTTGACAACAGCTTTCATTAGTTTCACAGGTATGATTATCATCATCAAGATGCACACATCTGTGAAACCTTACCCAGCTCTGAGTTACGATGGTGCGGAGGTACTGGTGTTGGACTGAGTCGGACAAGCTCAAATTCACGTGACACCACATTACAGTCCAGCTGGTTTATTTGAAAACACAAGCTTTCGGAACGTTGCTCCTTCCTCTGGTGTAGTGAAAGAAAGACACAGAATTTACAAGGAAACTATCAAATGATCACGCAACTGATGCAAAGGTATTGAATAAACCTAAAATGGCTGGCTGACTCCCTCCTGTTAAATCTTTAATGAGTTAGAAAGGAGATGCAGGTTTTGAGTGCCTAAAATGCAAATCCCAGAAATTCTTTGAAGCCATTGCCACAAGATAACTAAAGGTTTTAATAGTGTGTACAAGAGGTGACATCTCGGGTCAGACAATGCATTTTGGGTCTGAGGCCTTGTTTAGAATCTGTCTGTGTTTTAACCTGGAGTCAGGTTGGCTTTAATCAGCTTGCACATAAGATACAGCAGAAAATTACAAGACACTGCTAAGCAGACAAGGCAACGGAACTACACCACCTATATGCACATCAAGAACAAGAAACTGGAGAAGTTTGGCATCACCCACAGTAACCAAGTATTCCCAGTATCACAGGTGAAATGGTGCGACCGGGGGGAAATTCATTGTCAACCTATCTGACCACATGGTTCAAATGGACAAAATCGAAGATCTCAGCTGAGGTCTCAGTTTCTGCCCCACCACCAAAATGGTCCCCACTGGTCTTGCAGCAGACACAGAGGGATTCATCAGATGAATGAGACTCCAGGAATTCTTCCAAGATGTCAGCAGTGAGCCAAATGAGACAACCAGCGAACCAGAGCAGTTGCCAGATAGATCAATGGTGGAGCGACCAAAGAGGAGTCGAACTGGACCTGTGTGGAAGGCCACTGCCCTAGTTTTGACATGTATACTCAAACCATCAGGAAATGCGTGAATGCCAGATTCATCAGCCGCACTCACAAGGTAGCGCAAAATGTTACCCAGGCATAACGCACTGCCATCCGTGCTCTCAACACCAATCACAACATTGTCATCAAACCAGCAAACAAGAGAGGGGACATCAGCATAAAGCATAGAACAGACTACTACACATAAGTGTAACAACAGCTGAACAACGAGGAACACAAGAGCCAACTATCTGCTGATCCAACCAAAGAGCACAGCCGTGAACTCAACAGGCTGATCAAGGCTTTTGATCCAGACCTTCAGAATATCCTATGCAGTCTTATCCCACATAGTTCTCATGTAGGAGGATTTCTACTGCCTTCCGAAGATGCACAAAACTAACACACCCGGATGTCCCATCACGTCAGGCGATGGGATCCTGTGCAAGAACTCTCTGGCTATGTCGAGGGGGCATCAAGAAACCCATTGTACAAAGAACCCTCAATTTCTGTCACAACACTACAAATTTCCTACAGAAACTCAGCACCCATGGACCAGTCGAAGGTGGAGGATTCCTCATCACAATGGCACTTTCGGCACTCTACACCAGCATCACCACAACAGTCTCAGTACTGATTACTAACATCTGCCAATTTTGAGACGCCATCCTACAACTCATTTGCGTCATCCACAACAACAACGTCTTCACCTTCAACAACCAGTTCTTCATCCAGACACATGGATCAGCCATGGGGATCAGATTCATACCTGGTATGCCAACATTTTCATGCATATATTCAAACAAGGCTATATTGCTGTGCAGGACCTCTGACCAATGCCATACACCAGATACATTGACAACATTTTCTTCCTTTGGACTCCTTGTGAGGAATTACTGACACAACTACACAGCAATATCAACAAGTTTCATCCCACCATCAGACTTACCACAGACTATGCTTTAGAATCAGTCTCGTTCTTTGACACATGCATCTCCATCAAGGACAGCTTCCACCCTAAACATATCAAAAAAAGCCATCGCCTACGGACAAGCCCTATGCATACACAGGATCTCAACAGATGAGGAGGAACACAACAGACACCTGAAGATGTTGAAGCTCGCCCTCGTGGGAAAGGGATACGATCTTTGACTGATAGTTTGCCAGTTCTGATGAGCCACAGTGAAAAGCCATAAGACATCCTCAGAAGACAGACACCGGACACAACCGATAGGGTATCTTTTGTTGTCAAGTACTTCCTGGGAACGGAGAAACTATGCCAAGATCTTTGCAGCCTTCAACACATTGTTGGTGATGATGGGCATCTCACCAAGATCTTCCCCACGCCTCCACTTCTTGCCTCCAAATACTCACCAAACCTGAAACAGACCATTGTTCAAAACAAACTACCCAGCCTTAAGGACAACATCCACCACAATATCACACAACCCTGTAATGGCAACCTCTGCAAGACATGTCAGATCGTCGACGTGGGCACTACCATCCCACTGTGCGCACTGGCAGATACTCATGTGACTCAGACAACGTTGTCTATTTCATATGCTGCAGGCAAGGATGCCCCAAGGACATGGTACGTTAGCAAAACCATAATATGCTGTGGTAACAAATGAATGGTCACCGTGCAACAATCGTCAGACAGTGGGAGAAGACTTCAGCAGTCAAGGACATTCGGCTCTGGACTTTTGGGTAAACACCATGCAAGGTGGACTTCAGGATACACATCAGAGCAGAGTCACCGAGCAGAGGCTTGCAGCCAACTTTGGCGTCAATGAGGACTCAACCATAATCTTAGGTTCATGTCGCTGCACAAGTCACCCCGCAACCCCCCACGATATTTTCTTTTTCTCTTGCACACAAACACGCTCTCTATCTATCTCTCTCTCTCTCTCTCTCTCTCTCTCACACACACACACACACACACACACACACACACACACACACAAACAAGCTTTCACACATACACACACACACATGTGCTGGCTCTCTCTCTCTCTCTCTCTCTCTCACACACACACACACACGTGCTGGCTCTCTCTCTCTCTCTCTCTCTCTCTCTCACACACACACACACACACACACACACGCACACATACACAAACATGTTTTCTCAGACACACACGCACACATGCTCACACACACGCAATCGCTCACACATGCATGCGCTTTCCCCTTCTCTCCCTCACACGCACGCGCTCTCCCCTTCTCTCCCTCACACGCACGCGCTCTCCCCTTCTCTCCCTCACATGCACGTGCACTCTCCTTCTCTCCCTCACACGCACGTGCTCTCCCCTTCTCTCCCACACACACACGCGCTCTCCCCCTCTCTCCCTCACACACGCGCATTCTCTCCTTCTCTCTCTCCCCCTTCTCTCCCTCACACGCACACGTTCTCTCCTTCTCTCACACACGCACACGTCTCTCCTTCTCTCACACACAAGTGCTCTCTCCTCTCTCTCTCTCTCTCACACACACACACACGCACGCTCTCCTTCTCTCTCTCACGCGCTGACCTTCTCCCTCTTACACGCACACGCTCCTCTCTCTCTCTCTCGGAACTGCTCACACACACACACACACACACACACACACACACACACACACACACACACACACACTCTCCCTCCCGCACACAAACATGCTCTCTCACACACCCATCCATCCTCCCTCCCGCACACAAACATGCTCTCACTCACAAACACACAAACAACGTGCGCTCGTTCTCTCTCTCACGCACGCGCGCGCTCCTTCTCTCTCACACGCACGCAGGCGCTCCTTCTCTCTCTCTCACGCGTGCGCGCGCGCTCTCTCTCTCACGCGTGCGCGCACTCCTTCTCTCTCTCTCACGCACGCGCCGCTCCTTCTCTCTCTCACATGCACGTGCGTGCTCCTACTCTCTCTCACACGCACGCGCGCGCTCCATCTCTCTCTCACACACACACGCACGCGCGCGCTCCTTCTCTCTCTCACATGCACGCGCGCGCTCCTTCTCTCTCTCTCTCACGCACGCGTGCGCTCCTTCTCTCCCTCTCACGCGCACACACACACACAACCGTGCTCGCCTTATCTCACACACACGACCACGCTCTCCTTCTCTCATACACACGCAGGCTCTCCTTCTTTCTCACACATGCACGCTCTCCTTCTCTCTCTCACACGCACACGCGCTCTCCTCTCTCTCACATGCACACGCGCTGACCTTCTCCCTCTTACACGCACACGCTCCTTCTCTCTCTCTCTCGTAAGTGCTCACACACACACACACACACACACACGCACACACCCCCTCCCTCCCGCACACAAACATGCTCTCACTCACAAACACACAAACAACGCGCGCTCCTTCTCTCTCTCTCACGCGTGCGCGCGCGCTCCTCTCTCTCTCACGCGTGCGCGCGCTCCTTCTCTCTCTCTCACGCACGCAGGCGCTCCTTCTTTCTCTCTCACGCGTGCGCGCACTCCTCTCTCTCTCACGCGTGCGCGCGCACTCCTTCTCTCTCTCTCACGCACGCGCCGCTCCTTCTCTCTCTCACATGCACGTGCGCGCTCCTACTCTCTCTCACACGCACGCGCGCGCTCCATCTCTCTCTCACACACACGCACGCGCGTGCTCCTTCTCTCTCTCACATGCACGCGCGCGCTCCTTCTCTCTCTCTCTCACGCACGCGTGCGCTCCTTCTCTCCCTCTCACGCGCACACACACACACAACCATGCTCGCATTATCTCACACACACGACCACGCTCTCCTTCTCTCATACACACGCAGGCTCTCCTTCTCTCTCACACATGCACGCTCTCCTTCTCTCTCTCACACGCACACGCGCTCTCCTCTCTCTCACATGCACACGCGCTGACCTTCTCCCTCTTACACGCACACGCTCCTTCTCTCTCTCTCGTAAGTGCTCACAGACACACACACACACGCACACGCACACACCCCCTCCCTCCCGCACACAAATATGCTCTCTCACACACCCATCCATCCTCCCTCCCACACAGAAACATGCTCTCACTCACAAACACACAAACAACGCGCGCTCCTTCTCTCTCTCACACGCACGCGTGCGCTCCATCTCTCTCTCACACGCACGCGCGCGTTCCTTCTCTCTCTCACACGCACGCGCGCGTTCCTTCTCTCTCTCACAAGCACGCGCGCGCTCCTTCTCTCTCTCTCACGCACGCGCGCACTCCTTCTCTCTCTCTCACGCACGCGCGCGCGCTCCTTCTCTCTCTCTCACGCACGCGCGCGCGCGCTCCTTCTCTCTCTCTCACGCATGCGCGCTCCA
Organism: Stegostoma tigrinum; assembly: GCF_030684315.1. Taxonomy (NCBI): domain Eukaryota; kingdom Metazoa; phylum Chordata; class Chondrichthyes; order Orectolobiformes; family Stegostomatidae; genus Stegostoma; species Stegostoma tigrinum. Next base: position 45,244,793 of record NC_081369.1, on the reverse strand, counting down.
TTTCTCTCTCTCACGCACGCGCCGCTCCTTCTCTCTCTCACATGCACGCGCGCGCTCCTTCTCTCTCTCACACGCATGTGTGCGCTCCATCTCTTTCACGCGCGCGCGCGCTCCTTCTCTCTCTCTTTCACGCACGCGCGTGCGTGCTCCTCTCTCTCACGCACGCGCGCGCGCGCTCCTTCTCTCTCTCTCACGCACGCGCGCTCCTTCTCTCTCTCTCTCTCACGCACACGTGCGCTCCTTCTCTCTCTCTCTCTCACGCACACGTGCGCTCCTTCTCTCTCTCTCTCTCACGCACACAAGCATGCTCTCTCACACACCCATCCATCCTCCCTCGCGCACACAAACATGCTCTCTCACACACCCATCCATCCTCCCTCGCGCACACAAACATGCTCTCTCGTACACCCATCCATCCTCCATCCCACACACAAACATGCTCTCTCGCACACATACACAAACAATGCGCGCTCCGTCTCTCTCTCTTTCTCTCTCTCTCACGCGCGCATGCTCCATCCGTCCCTCTCTCTCGCGCGCGCTCCATCCGTCCATCTCTCTCTCTCTCTCTCTCACACACACACGCTCCATCCGTCTCTCTGTCTCTGTCTCTCTCTCTCGCACGCGCGCGTGCGTGCTCCATCCGTCTCTCTCTAGTGCGCGCTCCATCCGTCTCTCTCTCTCGCGCACGCGCGCTCCATCCGTCTCTCTCTCTCCCTCGCGCGCGCTCCTTCCGTCTCTCTCTCTCGCGCGCATTCCTTCTCTCTCTCTCTCACACACACTCCTACTCTCTCTCTCGTGCTCCATCCGTCTCTCACTCTCTCGCGCTCCATCCGTCTCTCTCTCTCTCTCTCTCTCTCTCTCTCTCTCGCGTGCGTGCTCCATCCGTCTCTCTCTCACGCGCACTCATTCTCTCTCTCTCTCTCACACACGCTCACGCGCGCTCCTACTCTCTCTCTCTCTCTCTCGCGCTCCATTCGTCTCTCTCTCTCTCGCGCACTCCTCTCTCTCTCTCACACACGCTCACGCGCGCTCCTTTCGTCTCTCTCACGCTCGCGCGCGGTCCTTCTCTCTCTCACGCGCGCTCTTTCTCCCTCGCTCTCACACTCACGTGCGCTCCTCTCTCTCTCTCTCACGCTCACGCGCGCTCCTTCTCTCTCTCTCTCTCTCTCTCATGCTCACGCACGCTCCTCTCTCTCGCTCACGCGCGCTCCTTCTCTCTCTCTCTCACGTTCACGCGCGCTCCTCTCTCTCTCAAGCTCACGCGCGCTCCTTCTCTCTCTCTCACGCTCACGCGCGCTCCTTCTCTCTCTCACGTTCACGCGCGCTCCTTCTCTCTCTCACGTTCACGCGCGCTCCTTCTCTCTCTCTCTCACGCGCGCTCTTTCTCTCTCTCTCTCGCTCTCACTCACGTGCGCTCCTCTCTCTCTCTCTCACGCTCACGCGCGCTCCTTCTCCCTCTCTCTCTCTCACGCTCACGCACGCTCCTTCTCTCTCTCTCTCTCACGCTCACGCACGCTCCTTCTCCCTCTCTCTCTCTCACGCTCAGGCGCGCTCCTTCTCTCTCTCTCACGCTCACTCCTCTCTCTCTCACGTTCAAGCACGCTCCTTCTCTGTCTCTCTCTCTCTCACACGCGCTCCTTCTCTGTCTCTCTCTCTCTCACGCGCGCTCCTTCTCTGTCTCTCTCTCTCTCTCACGCTCACGCGCGCTCCTTCTCTCTCTCTCTCACGCGCGCTCCTTCTCTCTCTCTCTCACGCACGCTCCTTCTCTCTCTCTCTCTCACGCTCACGCGCGCTCCTCTCTCTCTCGCACGCGCGCGCTCCATCCGTGTCTCTCTCTCTCTCTCTCTCGCGCGCGCGCTCCATCCGTCTCTCTCTCTCTCTCTCGCGCTCCTTCCGTCTCTCTCTCTCGCGTGCACGCTCCTTCCGTCTCTCTCTCTTGCGCGCATTCCTTCTCTCTCTCTCTCACACACACGCTCCTACTCTCTCTCTCTCTCTCACGCTCTCTCGCGCACGCACGCTCCTCTCTCTCTCTCCCTCACACACGCTCACGCGCGCTCCTCTCTCTCTCTCTCTCGCGCTCGCGCTTCTTCCGTCTCTCTCTCTCGCGTGCACGCTCCTTCCGTCTCTCTCTCTTGCGCGCATTCCTTCTCTCTCTCTCTCACACACACGCTCCTACTCTCTCTCTCTCTCTCTCACGCTCTCTCGCGCATGCACGCTCCTTCTCTCTCTCTCTCCCTCACACACGCTCACGCGCGCTCCTCTCTCTCTCACGCTCGCGCGCGTTCCTTCTCTCTCACGCTCGCGCGCGCTCCTTCCCTCTCACGCTCGCGCGCGCTCCTTCTCTCTCTCTCTCACACGCGCTCCTTCTCTCTCACATGCACACAAACTGCTCTCTCACACACCCATCCATCCTCCCTCCCGCACATAACATGCTGTCTCACACACCCATCCATCCTCCCTCCCGCACACAAACGTGCTCTCTCACACACCCATCCATCCTCAGTCCCGCACACAAACATGCTCTCACACACCCATCCATCCTCCCTCCCACACATAAACATGCTCTCTCTCACACACACAAACAACGCGCTCTCCTTCTCACTCTCGTGCTCGCATGCTCCATCCGTCTCCCTCTCTCTCTCTCTCTCTCTTGCGCGCGCGCTCCATCCGTCTCTCTCTCTCTCGCACGCACTTCTTCTCTCTCTCTCTATCTCACTCACACACACACACACGCTCATGCGCGCTCCTACTCTCTCTCTCGCGCGCTCGAACCGTCTCTCTCTCACACACACGCTCACGCGCGCTCCTTCTCTCTCTCTCTCTCTCTCACGCACACATGCGCTCCTTCTCTCTCGCTCTCACGCGCACTCCTCTCTCTCTCACGCACACAAACATGCTCTCTCACACACCCATCCATCCTCCCTGCCGCACACAAACATGCTCCTTCACACACCCATCCATCCTCCCTCGTGCACACAAACATGCTCTCTCTCACACCCATCCATCCTCCCTCCCACACACAAAAATGTTCTCTCTCACACACACAAACAACGCGCGCTCCTTCTCTCTCTCTTTCTCTCTCTCTCACGCGCGCATGCTCCATCCGTCCCTCTCTCTCTGTCTCTCTCTCTCGCACGTGTGTGCGCGCGGTCCATCCGTCTCTCTCTCTCTCGCGCGCGCGCTCCATCCGTCTCGCTCTCTCTCTCTCGCATGCCCGCTCCATCCGTCTCTCTCTCTCACGCTCATGCGCGCTCCTTCTCTCTCTCTCTCGCTCTCACGCTCAGGCGCGCTCCTTCTCTCTCTCTCTCTCTCTCACGCACACGTGCGCTCCTTCTCTCTCTCTCTCACGCGCACTCCTCTCTCTCACACGCACACAAACATGCTCTCTCACACACCCATCCATCCTCCCTCGCGCACACAAACATGCTCTCTCGTACACCCATCCATCCTCCCTCGTGCACACAAACATGCTCTCTCGCACACCCATCCATCCTCCCTCCCGCACACAAACATGCTCTCTCTCACACACACACAAACAACGCGCGCTCCTTCTCTCTCTCTTTCTCTCTCTCTCACGCGCGCATGCTCCATCCGTCCCCCTCTCTCGCGCGCGCGCGCGCTCCATCCGTCCCTCTCTCTCTCGCGCACGCACGCTCCATCCGTCTCTCTGTCTCTGTCTCTCTCTCTCGCACGCACGCGCGTGCGCTCCATCCGTCTCTCTCTCTCTCTCTCTCGTGCGCGCTCCATCCGTCTCTCTCTCTCTCACGCGCGCTCCTTCTCTCTCTCTCTCGCTCTCACACTTACGTGCGCTCCTCTCTCTCTCTCTCACGCTCACGCGCGCTCCTTCTCTCTCTCTCTCTCATGCTCACGCGCGCTCCTTCTCTCTCTCTCTCACGCGCGCTCCTTCTCCCTCTCTCTCTCTCACGCTCACGCGCGCTCCTCTCTCTCTCTCTCACGCTCACGCGCGCTCCTTCTCTCTCTCTCTCTCACGCTCACGCGCGCTCCTTCTCTCTCTCTCTCTCACGCGCGCTCCTTCTCTCTCTCTCTCTCACGCTCACGCGCGCTCCTTCTCTCTCTCGCACACTCACGCGCGCTCCTTCTCTCTCTCTCTCTCTCTCACGCTCAAGCGCGCTCCTTCTGTCTCTCTCTCTCTCACACGCGCTCCTTCTCTGTCTCTCTCTCTCTCTCTCACGCGCGCTCCTTCTCTCTCTCTCACACTCACGCACGATACTTCTCTCTCTCTCATGCTGATGCGCGCTCCTTCTCTCTCTCACACGCTGACGCGTGTCCTCCTCTCTCTCTCAAGCACGGTCCTTCTCTCTCTCTATCTCACGCGCGCTCCTTCTCTCTCTCTCTCTCTCTCTCTCGCGCGCTCCTTCTCTCTCTCTCACGCTCACGCGTGCTCCTTCTCTCTGTCTCTCTCACGCCCACGCGCGCTCCTTCTCTCTCTCTCTCTCACGCTCACGCGCGCTCCTTCACTCTCTCTCTTTCACGCTCACGCGCGCTCCTTCTCTCTCTCTCACGCTTACGCGCGCTCCTTCTCTCTCTCTCTCACACTCACGAGCGCTCCTCTCTCTCTCACGCTCACGCGCGCTCCTTCTCTCTCTCTCTCACGCTCACGCGCGCTCCTTCTCTCTCTCTCACGCACGCTCCTTCGCTCCCTCTCACGCTCACGCGCGCTCCTTCTCTCTCTCTCTCACGCTCACGAGCGCTCCTTCTCTCTCTCTCACGCGCGCTCCTTCACTCTCTCTCTTTCACGCTCACGCGCGCTCCTTCTCTCTCTCTCTCACGCTCACGCGCGCTCCTTCTCTCTCTCTCTCACGCTCACGAGCGGTCCGTCTCTCTCTCTCTCTCTCACACGCTCACGCGCGCTCCTTCTCTCTCTCTCTCTCACGCTCACGAGCGCTCCTTCTCTCTCTCTCACGCGCGCTCCTTCACTCTCTCTCTTTCACGCTCACGCGCGCTCCTTCTCTCTCTCTCTCTCACGCTCACGCGCGCTCCTTCTCTCTCTCTCTCACGCTCACGCGCGCTCCTTCTCTCTCTCTCTCTCTCTCTCACACGCTCACGCGCGCTCCTTCTCTCTCTCTCTCTCACGCTCACGCGCGCTCCTTCACTCTCTCTCTTTCACGCTCACGCGCGCTCCTTCTCTCTCTCTCACGCTTACGCGCGCTCCTTCTCTCTCTCTCTCACACTCACGAGCGCTCCTTCTCTCTCTCTCACGCTCACGCGCGCTCCTTCTCTCTCTCTCTCACGCGCGCTCCTTCTCTCTCTCTCACGCACGCTCCTTCTCTCCCTCTCACGCTCACGCGCGCTCCTTTTCTCTCTCTCTCACGCTCACGAGCGCTCCTTCTCTCTCTCTCACGCGCGCTCCTTCACTCTCTCTCTTTCACGCTCACGCGCGCTCCTTCTCTCTCTCTCTCACGCTCACGCGCGCTCCTTCTCTCTCTCTCTCACGCTCACGAGCGGTCCGTCTCTCTCTCTCTCTCTCTCTCACGCGCGCTCCTTCTCTCTCTCTCTCACGCTCACGCGCGCTCCTTCTCTCTCTCTCTCTCTCTCTCACGCTCACGCGCGCTCCTCTCTCTCTCTCTCTCACGATCACGCGGGCTCCTCTCTCTCTCTCACGCTCACGCGCGCTCCTTCTCTCTCTCTCTCTCTCTCACGCTCACGCGCGCTCCTTCTCTCTCTCTCTCTCTCTCACGCTCACGCGCGCTCCTTCTCTCTCTCTACCTCTCTCTCTCACGTGCGCTCCTTCTCTCTCTCTCTCTCTCTCACGCTCACGCGCGCTCCTTCTCTCTCTCTCTCTCTCTACCTCTCTCTCTCACGTGCGCTCCTTCTCTCTCTCTCTCTCACGCGCGCCCCTTCTCTCTCTCTCTCGCTCTCTCACACACTCAAGCGCGCTCATTCTCTCTCTCTCTCTCTCACGCACATGCGCGCTCCTTCTCTCTCTCTCACGCTCACGTGCGCTCCTTCTCTCTCTCTCACGCGCGCTCCTTCTCTCTCTCTCACGTGCGCTCCTCTCTCTCAAACGCTCACGTGCGCTGCTCTCTCTCAAATGCTCACATGCGCTCCTTCTCTCTCTCTCACGCGCGCTCCTTCTCTCTCTCTCTCTCTCTCATGCTGCTTCTCTCTCTCTCTCTCTCTCTCTCACGCGCGCTCCTTCACTCTCTCTCTTTCACGCTCACGCGCGCTCCTTCTCTCTCTCTCACGCTCACGAGCGCTCCTTCTCTCTCTCTCACGCTCACGCGCGCTCTTTGTCTCTCTCTCACGCTCACGCGCGCTCCTTCTCTCTCTCTCACGCTCACGCACGCTCCTTCTCTCTCTCTCTCTCTCACGCTCATGCACGCTCCTTCTCTCTCTCTCTCTCTCTCTCACGCTCACGCGCGCTCCTTCTCTCTCTCTCTCTCTCTCTCACGCTCACGCGCGCTCCTTCTCTCTCTCTCACGCTCACGCACGCTCCTTCTCTCTCTCTCACGCTCACGCACGCTCCTTCTCTCTCTCTCTCTCTCACGCTCACGCGCGCTCCTTCTCTCTCTCTCTCTCTCTCACACGCGCTCCTTCTCTCTCTCTCTCACACTCACGCGCGCTCCTTCTCTCTCTCTCTCACGCTCACGCGCGCTCCTTCTCTCTCTCTCTCACGCTCACGCGCGCTCCTTCTCTCTCTCTCACGCCCGCTCCTCTCTCTCTCACGCGCGCTCCTTCTCTCTCTCACGCTCACGCGCGCTCCTTCTCTCTCACTCACGCGCGCTCCTTCTCTCTCTCACGCTCGCGCGCTCCTTCTCTCTCTCTCTCTCACGCGCGCTCCTTCTCTCTCTCTCACGCTGATGCGCGCTCCTTCTCTCTCTCACATGCTGACGCGTGCTCCTCCTCTCTCACGCGTGTCCTCCTCTCTCTCTCAAGCACGGTCCTTCTCTCTCTCTCTCTCTCACGCTCACGCGCGCTCCTTCTCTCTCTCTCTCACGCGCGCTCCTTCTCTCTCTCTCTCACGCTCACGCGCGCTCCTTCTCTCTCTCTCTCACGCTCACGTGCGCTCCTTCTCTCTCTCTCTCACGCTCGCTCCTCTCTCTCTCTCTCTCACGCTCACGCGCTCCTTCTCTCTCTCTCTCACGCTCACGCGCGCTCCTCTCTCTCACTCTCTCACGCTCACGCGCGCTCCATCTCTCTCACGCTCACGCGCGCTCCTTCTCTCTCTCTCTCTCTCTCGCTCACGCGCGCTCATTCTCTCTCTCACGCTCACGTGCGCTCCTTCTCTCTCTCTCTCTCTCCCGTGCGCTCCTTCTCTCTCTCTCTCTCACGCTCACGCGCGCTCCTTCTCTCTCTCTCACGCGCGCTCCTTCTCTCTCTCTCTCTCTCTCTCACGCTCACGCGCGCTCCTTCTCTCTCTCTCTCTCACGCTCACGCGCGCTCCTCTCTCTCTCTCTCTCACGCTCACGCGCGCTCCATCTCTCTCACGCTCACGCGCGCTCCTTCTCTCTCTCTCTCTCTCGCTCACGCGCGCTCATTCTCTCTCTCACGCTAACGTGCGCTCCTTCTCTCTCTCTCTCTCTCCCGTGCGCTCCTTCTCTCTCTCTCTCTCACGTGCGGCCCTTCTCTCTCTCTCTCTCTCTCACACGCTCAAGCGCGCTCGTTCTCTCTCTCTCGCGTGCGCTCCTCTCTCTCTCACGCTCACGCGCGCTCCTCTCTCTCTCTCTCACGCTCACGCGCGCTCCTTCTCTCTCTCTCTCTCACGCTCACTCCTTCTCTCTCTCTCTCTCACGCTCACACGCGCTCCTTCTCTCTCTCTCTCTCACGCTCACGCGCACTCCTCTCTCTCTCTCACGCGCGCTCCTCTCTCTCTCTCTCTCTCTCTCACACGCTCACGCGCGCTCCTTCTCTCTCTCTCTCACGCTCACGCGCGCTCCTTCTCTCTCTCTCTCTACCTCTCTCTCACGTGCGCTCCTTCTCTCTCTCTCTCTCACGCGCGCCCCTTCTCTCTCTCTCTCTCTCTCTCTCTCACACGCTCAAGCGCGCTCCTTCTCTCTCTCTCTCACGCACATGCGCGCTCCTTCTCTCTCTCTCACGCACATGCACGCTCCTTCTCTCTCTCTCACGCCCGCTCCTCTCTCTCTCACGCGCGCTCCTTCTCTCTCTCTCACGCGCGCTCCTTCTCTCTCTCACGCTCACGCGCGCTCCTTCTCTCTCTCTCACGCTCACGCGCGCTCCTTCTCTCTCTCTCACGCCCGCTCCTCTCTCTCTCACGCACACTCCTTCTCTCTCTCTCTCTCTCTCTCACGCTCACGCGCGCTCCTTCTCTCTCTCTCTCTCACGCTCACGCGCACTCCTCTCTCTCTCTCTGACGCTCACGCGCGCTCCTTCTCTCTCTCTCACGCTCATGCACGCTCCTTCTCTCTCTCTCTCTCACGCTCACGCGCGCTCTTCCTCTCTCTCTCTCACGCTCACTCCTTCTCTCTCTCTCTCTCACGCTCACACGCGCTCCTTCTCTCTCTCTCTCTCTCTCACGCTCACGCGCACACCTCTCTCTCTCTCACGCTCACGCGCGCTCCTCTCTCTCTCTCTCTCTCTCACACGCTCACGCGCGCTCCTTCTCTCTCTCTCTCACGCTCACGCGCGCTCCTTCTCTCTCTCTCACTCACGCGCGCTCCTTCTCTCTCTCTCTCTACCTCTCTCTCTCACGTGCGCTCCTTCTCTCTCTCTCTCTCACGCGCGCCCCTTCTCTCTCTCTCTCTCTCTCTCTCTCACACGCTCAAGCGCGCTCCTTCTCTCTCTCTCTCTCACGCACATGCGCGCTCCTTCTCTCTCTCTCTCTCACGCACATGCGCGCTCCTTCTCTCTCTCTCACGCACATGCGCGCTCCTTCTCTCTCTCTCACGCCCGCTCCTCTCTCTCTCACGCGCGCTCCTTCTCTCTCTCACGCTCACGTGCGCTCCTTCTTTCTCTCTCACGCTCACGCGCGCTCCTTCTCTCTCTCTCACGCGCGCTCCTTCTCTCTCTCTCTCTCACGTGCGCTCCTCTCTCTCTCACGCTCACGTGCGCTCCTTCTCTCTCTCTCACGCGTGCTCCTTCTCTCTCTCTCACGCGTGCTCCTTCTCTCTCTCTCTCACGCTCACGCGCGCTCCTTCTCTCTCTCTCTCTCTCTCACGCGCGCTCCTTCTCTCTCTCTCACGCTCACGCGCGCTCCTTCTCTCTCTCTCTCTCACGCTCACGCGTGCTCCTTCTCTCTCTCTCTCTCTCTCACGCTCACGCGCGCACCTTTCTCTCACGCTCACGCGCGCTCCTTCTCTCTCTCTCTCTCTCTCACGCTCGCGCGCTCCTTCTCTCTCGCTCTCTCACGCGCGCTCCTTCTCTCTCTCTCACGCTCACACGCGCTCCTTCTCTCTCTCACATGCTGACGCGTGGTCCTCCTCTCTCACGCGTGTGCTCCTCTCTCTCTCAAGCACGGTCCTTGTCTCTCTCTCTCTCACGCTCACGCGCGCTCCTTCTCTCTCTCTCACGCGCGCTCCTTCTCTCTCTCACATGCTGACGCGTGCTCCTCCTCTCTCACGCGTGTCCTCCTCTCTCTCTCAAGCACGGTCCTTCTCTCTCTCTCTCTCACGCTCACGCGCGCTCCTTCTCTCTCTCTCTCTCACGCTCACGCGCGCTCCTTCTCTCTCTCTCTCACGCTCACGCGCGCTCCTCTCTCTCTCTCTCTCTCACGCTCACGCGCGCTCCTCTCTCTCTCTCTCACTCGCGCACCTTCTGTCTCTCTCACGCTCACGCGCGCTCCTTCACTCTCTCTCTCTCACGCTCACGCGCGCTCCTTCTCTCTCTCTCTCTCTCTCACGCTCACGCGCGCTCCTTCTCTCTCTCTCTCTCTCTCTCACGCGCGCTCCTTCTCTCTCTCTCACGCTGACGCGCGCTTCTTCTCTCTCTCACATGCTCACGCGTGCTCCTCCTCTCTCACGCGTGTCCTCCTCTCTCTCTCAAGCACGGTCCTTCTCTCTCTCTCTCTCTCACGCGCGCTCCTTCTCTCTCTCTCACGCTCACGCGCGCTCCTTCTCTCTCTCTCTCACGCGCGCTCCTTCTCTCTCTCTCTCTCACGCTCACGCGCGCTCCTCTCTCTCTCTCACGCTCACGCGCGCTCCTTCTCTCTCTCTCTCTCACGCTCACGCGCGCTCCTTCTCTCTCTCTCTCTCACGCTCACGCGCGCTCCTTCTCTCTCTCTCTCTCACGCTCACGCGCGCTCCTTCTCTCTCTCTCTCTCACGCTCACGCGCGCTCCTTCTCTCTCTCTCTCTCACGCTCACGCGCGCTCCTTCTCTCTCTCACGCTCACGCGCGCTCCTTCTCTCTCTCTCTCTCTCTCACGCTCCCGCGCGCTCCTCTCTCTCTCTCACGGTCACGCGCGCTCCTTCTCTCTCTCTCTCTCACGCTCACGCGCGCTCCTTCTCTCTCTCTCTCTCACGCTCACGCGCGCTCCTTCTCTCTCTCTCTCTCTCACGCTCACGCGCGCTCCTCTCTCTCTCTCTCTCTCACGCGCGCTCCTTCTCTCTCTCTCTCACGCGCTCCTTCTCTCTCTCTCTCCCTCTCTCTCTCACGTGCGCTCCTTCTCTCTCTCTCTCACGCGCGCTCCTTCTCTCTCTCTCACGCGCGCCCCTTCTCTCTCTCTCTCTCTCTCTCGCTCACACGCTCAAGCGCGCTCGTTCTCTCTCTCTCTCTCTCTCGCGTGCTCCTCTCTCTCTCACGCTCACACGCGCTCCTTCTCTCTCTCTCTCTCACGCTCACTCCTTCTCTCTCTCTCTCTCACGCGCGCTCCTTCTCTCTCTCTCACGCTCACGCGCGCTCCTCTCTCTCTCTCACGCTCACGCGCGCTCCTTCTCTCTCTCTCACGCTCACGCGCGCTCTTTCTCTCTCTCTCTCTCTCACGCTCACACGCGCTCCTTCTCTCTCTCTCTCTCACGCTCACTCCTTCTCTCTCTCTCTCTCACGCGCGCTCCTTCTCTCTCACGCTCACGCGCGCTCCTTCTCTCTCTCTCTCTCACGCTCACGCGCGCTCCTTCTCTCTCTCTCTCTACCTCTCTCTCTCACGTGCGCTCCTTCTCTATCTCTCTCTCTCACACACTCAAGCGCGCTCATTCTCTCTCTCTCTCTCTCACGCACATGCGCGCTCCTTCTCTCTCTCTCACGCTCACGTGCGCTCCTTCTCTCTCTCTCACGCACGCTCCTTCTCTCTCTCTCTCTCTCACGCTGCTTCTCTCTCTCTCTCTCTCTCTCACGCGCGCTCCTTCACTCTCTCTCTTTCACGCTCACGCGCGCTCCTTCTCTCTCTCTCTCTCTCTCACGCTCACGCGCGCTCCTTCTCTCTCTCTCACGCTCACGAGCGCTCCTTCTCTCTCTCTCACGCTCACGCGCGCTCCTTCTCTCTCTCTCACGCTCACGCACGCTCCTTCTCTCTCTCTCTCTCTCTCACGCTCACGCACGCTCCTTCTCTCTCTCTCTCTCACACGCGCTCCTTCTCTCTCTCTCTCACGCTCACGCGCGCTCCTTCTCTCTCTCTCACGCTCACGCGCGCTCCTTCTCTCTCTCTCACGCTCACGCGCGCTCTTTCTCTCTCTCTCTCTCTCACGCTCACGCGCGCTCCTTCTCTCTCTCTCACGCTGACGTGCACTCCTTCTCTCTCTCACACGCTGACGCGTGCTCCTCCTCTCTCACGCGTGTCCTCCTCTCTCTCTCAAGCACGGTCCTTCTCTCTCTCTCTCTCACGCTCACGCGCGCTCCTTCTCTCTCTCTCTCTCACGCGCGCTCCTTCTCTCTCTCTCTCACGCGCGCTCCTTCTCTCTCTCTCTCACGCTCACGCGCGCTCCTCTCTCTCTCTCTCTCTCTCTCACGCTCACGCGCGCTCCTTCTCTCTCTCTCACGCTCACGCGCGCTCCTTCTCTCTCTCTCACGCTCACGAGCGCTCCTTCTCTCTCTCTCACGCTCACGCGCGCTCCTTCTCTCTCTCTTTCTCTCTCTCACGCTCACGCGCGCTCCTTCTCTCTCTCTCACGCTCACGCACGCTCCTTCTCTCTCTCTCACGCTCACGCACGCTCCTTCTCTCTCTCTCTCTCTCTCTCTCTCACGCTCGCTCCTTCTCTCTCTCTCTCTCACGCTCACGCGCGCTCCTTCTCTCTCTCTCACGCTCACGCGCGCTCCTTCTCTCTCTCTCTCACACGCTCACGCGCGCTCCTTCTCTCTCTCTCTCACACGCTCACGCGCGCTCCTTCCATCTCTCTCACTCACGCTCACGCGCGCTCCTTCTCTCTCTCTCTCTCTCTCACGCGCGCTCCTTCTCTCTCTCTCACGCTCACGCGCGCTCCTTCTCTCTCTCTCTCTCTCTCACGCTCACGCGTGCTCCTTCTCTCTCTCTCTCTCACGCTCACGCGCGCACCTTCTCTCTCTCTCACGCTCCCGCACGCTCCTTCTCTCTCTCTCTCTCTCTCACGCTCGCGCGCTCCTTCTCTCTCTCTCTCTCTCTCACGCTCGCGCGCTCCTTCTCTCTCGCTCTCTCACGCGCGCTCCTTCTCTCTCTCTCACGCTCACGCGCGCTCCTTCTCTCTCTCACATGCTGACGCGTGCTCCTCCTCTCTCACGCGTGTGCTCCTCTCTCTCTCAAGCACGGTCCTTCTCTCTGTCTCTCTCACACTCACGCGCGCTCCTTCTCTCTCTCTCACGCGCGCGCCTTCTCTCTCTCACATGCTGACGCGTGCTCCTCCTCTCTCACGCGTGTCCTCCTCTCTCTCTCAAGCACGGTCCTTCTCTCTCTCTCTCTCACGCTCACGCGCGCTCCTTCTCTCTCTCTCTCACGCTCACGCGCGCTCCTTCTCTCTCTCTCTCTCACGCTCACGCGCGCTCCTCTCTCTCTCTCTCTCTCACGCTCACGCGCGCTCCTTCTCTCTCTCTCACGCGCGCTCCTTCACTCTCTCTCTCACGCTCACGCGCGCTCCTTCTCTCTCTCTCTCTCTCACGCTCACGCGCGCTCCTTCTCTCTCTCTCTCTCTCTCACGCGCGCTCCTTCTCTCTCTCTCACGCTGACGCGCGCTTCTTCTCTCTCTCACATGCTCACGCGTGCTCCTCCTCTCTCACGCGTGTCCTCCTCTCTCTCTCAAGCACGGTCCTTCTCTCTCTCTCTCTCTCTCACGCGCGCTCCTTCTCTCTCTCTCACGCTCACGCGCGCTCCTTCTCTCTCTCTCTCACGCGCGCTCCTTCTCTCTCTCTCTCTCACGCTCACGCGCGCTCCTCTCTCTCTCTCACGCTCACGCGCGCTCCTTCTCTCTCTCTCTCTCACGCTCACGCGCGCTCCTTCTCTCTCTCTCTCTCACGCTCACGCGCGCTCCTTCTCTCTCTCTCTCTCACGCTCACGCGCGCTCCTTCTCTCTCTCTCTCTCACGCTCACGCGCGCTCCTTCTCTCTCTCTCTCTCACGCTCACGCGCGCTCCTTCTCTCTCTCTCTCTCACGCTCCCGCGCGCTCCTCTCTCTCTCTCACGGTCACGCGCGCTCCTTCTCTCTCTCTCTCTCACGCTCACGCGCGCTCCTTCTCTCTCTCTCTCTCACGCTCATGCGCGCTCCTTCTCTCTCTCTCTCTCTCACGCTCACGCGCGCTCCTCTCTCTCTCTCTCTCACGCTCACGCGCGCTCCTCTCTCTCTCTCACGCGCTCCTTCTCTCTCTCTCTCACGCGCTCCTTCTCTCTCTCTCTCCCTCTCTCTCTCACGTGCGCTCCTTCTCTCTCTCTCTCACGCGCGCTCCTTCTCTCTCTCTCACGCGCGCCCCTTCTCTCTCTCTCACGCGCGCCCCTTCTCTCTCTCTCTCTCGCTCACACGCTCAAGCGCGCTCGTTCTCTCTCTCTCTCTCTCGCGTGCTCCTCTCTCTCTCACGCTCACACGCGCTCCTTCTCTCTCTCTCTCTCACGCTCACTCCTTCTCTCTCTCTCTCTCTCTCACGCTCACGCGCGCTCCTCTCTCTCTCTCACGCTCACGCGCGCTCCTTCTCTCTCTCTCACGCTCACGCGCGCTCCTTCTCGCTCTCTCTCACGCTCACACGCGCTCCTTCTCTCTCTCTCTCTACCTCTCTCTCACGTGCGCTCCTCTCTCTCTCTCTCACACACTCAAGCGCGCTCATTCTCTCTCTCTCTCTCTCACGCACATGCGCGCTCCTTCTCTCTCTCTCACGCTCACGTGCGCTCCTTCTCTCTCTCTCACGCACGCTCCTTCTCTCTCTCTCTCTCTCACGCTGCTTCTCTCTCTCTCTCTCTCTCTCTCACGCGCGCTCCTTCACTCTCTCTCTTTCACGCTCACGCGCGCTCCTTCTCCCTCTCTCTCTCTCACGCTCACGAGCGCTCCTTCTCTCTCTCTCACGCTCACGAGCGCTCCTTCTCTCTCTCTCACGCTCACGCGCGCTCCTTCTCTCTCTCTCTCTCTCTCTCACGCTCACGCGCGCTCCTTCTCTCTCTCTCACGCTCACGCGCGCTCCTTCTCTCTCTCTCTCACGCTCACGCACGCTCCTTCTCTCTCTCTCTCTCTCACGCTCACGCGCGCTCCTTCTCTCTCTCTCTCACGCTCACGCGCGCTCCTTCTCTCTCTCTCACGCTCACGCGCGCTCCTTCTCTCTCTCTCACGCTCACGCGCGCTCTTTCTCTCTCTCTCTCTCTCACGCTCACGCGCGCTCCTTCTCTCTCTCTCACGCTGACGTGCACTCCTTCTCTCTCTCACACGCTGACGCGTGCTCCTCCTCTCTCACGCGTGTCCTCCTCTCTCTCTCAAGCACGGTCCTTCTCTCTCTCTCTCTCACGCTCACGCGCGCTCCTTCTCTCTCTCTCTCTCACGCGCGCTCCTTCTCTCTCTCTCTCACGCGCGCTCCTTCTCTCTCTCTCTCACGCTCACGCGCGCTCCTCTCTCTCTCTCTCTCACGCTCACGCGCGCTCCATCTCTCTCTCTCACGCTCACGAGCGCTCCTTCTCTCTCTCTCACGCTCACGAGCGCTCCTTCTCTCTCTCTCTCTCTCTCTCACGCTCACGCGCGCTCCTTCTCTCTCTCTCACGCTCACGCACGCTCCTTCTCTCTCTCTCACGCTCACGCACGCTCCTTCTCTCTCTCTCTCTCTCTCTCTCTCTCACGCTCACGCACGCTCCTTCTCTCTCTCTCTCTCACACGCTCACGCGCGCTCCTTCTCTCTCTCTCTCACGCTCACGCGCGCTCCTTCTCTCTCTCTCTCACGCTCACGCGCGCTCCTTCTCTCTCTCTCACGCGCGCTCCTTCTCTCTCTCTCACGCGCGCTCTTTCTCTCTCTCTCTCTCTCACGCTCACGCGCGCTCCTTCTCTCTCTCTCACGCTGACGTGCACTCCTCTCTCTCACACGCTGACGCGTGCTCCTCCTCTCTCACGCGTGTCCTCCTCTCTCTCTCAAGCACGGTCCTTCTCTCTCTCTCTCTCACGCTCACGCGCGCTCCTTCTCTCTCTCTCTCTCACGCGCGCTCCTTCTCTCTCTCTCTCACGCGCGCTCCTTCTCTCTCTCTCTCACGCTCACGCGCGCTCCTCTCTCTCTCTCACGCTCACGCGCGCTCCTCTCTCTCTCTCTCACGCTCACGCGCGCTCCTTCTCTCTCTCTCTCTCACGCGCGCTCCTTCTCTCTCTCTCTCTCTCTCTACCTCTCTCTCTCACGTGCGCTCCTTCTCTCTCTCTCTCTCACGCGCGCCCCTTTTCTCTCTCTCTCTCTCTCTCACGCACATGCGCGCTCCTTCTCTCTCTCTCACGCTCACGTGCGCTCCTTCTCTCTCTCTCACGTGCGCTCCTCTCTCTCAAACGCTCACGTGCGCTCCTTCTCTCTCTCTCACGCGCGCTCCTTCTCTCTCTCTCTCTCGCGCTGCTTCTCTCTCTCTCTCTCACGCGCGCTCCTTCACACTCTCTCTTTCACGCTCACGCGCGCTCCTTCTCTCTCTCTCTCTCACGCTCACGCGCGCTCCTTCTCTCTCTCTCACGCTCACGAGCGCTCCTTCTCTCTCTCTCACGCGCGCTCCTCTCTCTCACATGCTGACGCGTGCTCCTCCTCTCTCACGCGTGTGCTCCTCTCTCTCTCAAGCACGGTCCTTCTCTCTCTCTCTCTCACGCTCACGCGCGCTCCTTCTCTCTCTCTCACGCTCACGCGCGCTCCTTCTCTCTCTCTCTCTCTCTCACGCTCACGCACGCTCCTTCTCTCTCTCACGCTCACGCGCGCTCCTTCTCTCTCTCTCACGCTCACGCGCGCTCTTTCTCTCTCTCTCTCTCACGCTCACACGCGCTCCTTCTCTCTCTCTCTCTCACGCTCACTCCTTCTCTCTCTCTCTCTCACGCGCGCTCCTTCTCTCTCACGCTCACGCGCGCTCCTTCTCTCTCTCTCTCTCACGCTCACGCGCGCTCCTTCTCTCTCTCTCTCTACCTCTCTCTCTCACGTGCGCTCCTTCTCTATCTCTCTCTCTCACACACTCAAGCGCGCTCATTCTCTCTCTCTCTCTCTCACGCACATGCGCGCTCCTTCTCTCTCTCTCACGCTCACGTGCGCTCCTTCTCTCTCTCTCACGCACGCTCCTTCACTCTCTCTCTCTCTCACGCTGCTTCTCTCTCTCTCTCTCTCTCTCACGCGCGCTCCTTCACTCTCTCTCTTTCACGCTCACGCGCGCTCCTTCTCCCTCTCTCACGCTCACGCGCGCTCCTTCTCTCTCTCTCACGCTCACGAGCGCTCCTTCTCTCTCTCTCACGCTCACGAGCGCTCCTTCTCTCTCTCTCACGCTCACGCGCGCTCCTTCTCTCTCTCTCACGCTCACGCACGCTCCTTCTCTCTCTCTCTCTCTCTCACGCTCACGCACGCTCCTTCTCTCTCTCTCTCTCACACGCGCTCCTTCTCTCTCTCTCTCACGCTCACGCGCGCTCCTTCTCTCTCTCTCACGCTCACGCGCGCTCCTTCTCTCTCTCTCACGCTCACGCGCGCTCTTTCTCTCTCTCTCTCTCTCACGCTCACGCGCGCTCCTTCTCTCTCTCTCACGCTGACGTGCACTCCTTCTCTCTCTCACACGCTGACGCGTGCTCCTCCTCTCTCACGCGTGTCCTCCTCTCTCTCTCAAGCACGGTCCTTCTCTCTCTCTCTCTCACGCTCACGCGCGCTCCTTCTCTCTCTCTCTCTCACGCGCGCTCCTTCTCTCTCTCTCTCACGCGCGCTCCTTCTCTCTCTCTCTCACGCTCACGCGCGCTCCTCTCTCTCTCTCTCTCTCTCTCACGCGCGCTCCTTCTCTCTCTCTCACGCTGACGCGCGCTTCTTCTCTCTCTCACATGCTCACGCGTGCTCCTCCTCTCTCACGCGTGTCCTCCTCTCTCTCTCAAGCACGGTCCTTCTCTCTCTCTCTCTCTCTCACGCGCGCTCCTTCTCTCTCTCTCACGCTCACGCGCGCTCCTTCTCTCTCTCTCTCACGCGCGCTCCTTCTCTCTCTCTCTCTCTCACGCTCACGCGCGCTCCTCTCTCTCTCTCACGCTCACGCGCGCTCCTTCTCTCTCTCTCTCTCACGCTCACGCGCGCTCCTTCTCTCTCTCTCTCTCACGCTCACGCGCGCTCCTTCTCTCTCTCTCTCACGCTCACGCGCGCTCCTTCTCTCTCTCTCTCTCACGCTCACGCGCGCTCCTTCTCTCTCTCTCTCTCACGCTCACGCGCGCTCCTTCTCTCTCTCTCTCTCACGCTCCCGCGCGCTCCTCTCTCTCTCTCACGGTCACGCGCGCTCATTCTCTCTCTCTCACTCACGCTCACGCGCGCTCCTTCTCTCTCTCTCTCTCTCACGCTCATGCGCGCTCCTTCTCTCTCTCTCTCTCTCACGCTCACGCGCGCTCCTCTCTCTCTCTCTCTCACGCTCACGCGCGCTCCTCTCTCTCTCTCACGCGCTCCTTCTCTCTCTCTCTCACGCGCTCCTTCTCTCTCTCTCTCCCTCTCTCTCTCACGCGCGCCCCTTCTCTCTCTCTCTCACGCTCACGCGCGCTCCTTCTCTCTCTCTCACGCTCACGCGCGCTTCTTCTCTCTCTCACATGCTCACGCGTGCTCCTCCTCTCTCACGCGTGTCCTCCTCTCTCTCTCAAGCACGGTCCTTCTCTCTCTCTCTCTCTCTCACGCGCGCTCCTTCTCTCTCTCTCACGCTCACGCGCGCTCCTTCTCTCTCTCTCTCACGCGCGCTCCTTCTCTCTCTCTCTCACGCTCACGCGCGCTCCTCTCTCTCTCTCACGCTCACGCGCGCTCCTTCTCTCTCTCTCTCTCACGCTCACGCGCGCTCCTTCTCTCTCTCTCTCTCACGCTCACGCGCGCTCCTTCTCTCTCTCTCTCACGCTCACGCGCGCTCCTTCTCTCTCTCTCTCTCACGCTCACGCGCGCTCCTTCTCTCTCTCTCTCTCACGCTCACGCGCGCTCCTTCTCTCTCTCTCTCTCACGCTCCCGCGCGCTCCTCTCTCTCTCTCACGGTCACGCGCGCTCCTTCTCTCTCTCTCTCTCACGCTCACGCGCGCTCCTTCTCTCTCTCTCTCTCACGCTCACGCGCGCTCCTTCTCTCTCTCTCTCTCTCTCACGCTCACGCGCGCTCCTCTCTCTCTCTCTCTCACGCTCACGCGCGCTCCTCTCTCTCTCTCTCTCACGCTCACGCGCGCTCCTCTCTCTCTCTCTCTCACGCTCACGCGCGCTCCTCTCTCTCTCTCACGCGCTCCTTCTCTCTCTCTCTCACGCGCTCCTTCTCTCTCTCTCTCCCTCTCTCTCTCACGTGCGCTCCTTCTCTCTCTCTCTCACGCGCGCTCCTTCTCTCTCTCTCACGCGCGCCCCTTCTCTCTCTCTCACGCGCGCCCCTTCTCTCTCTCTCTCTCGCTCACACGCTCAAGCGCGCTCGTTCTCTCTCTCTCTCTCTCTCGCGTGCTCCTCTCTCTCTCACGCTCACACGCGCTCCTTCTCTCTCTCTCTCTCACGCTCACTCCTTCTCTCTCTCTCTCTCTCTCACGCTCACGCGCGCTCCTCTCTCTCTCTCTCACGCTCACGCGCGCTCCTTCTCTCTCTTTCACGCTCACGCGCGCTCCTTCTCGCTCTCTCTCACGCTCACGCGCGCTCCTTCTCTCTCTCTCTCTACCTCTCTCTCACGTGCGCTCCTCTCTCTCTCTCTCTCACACACTCAAGCGCGCTCATTCTCTCTCTCTCTCTCTCACGCACATGCGCGCTCCTTCTCTCTCTCTCACGCTCACGTGCGCTCCTTCTCTCTCTCTCACGCACGCTCCTTCTCTCTCTCTCTCTCTCACGCTGCTTCTCTCTCTCTCTCTCTCTCTCTCACGCGCGCTCCTTCACTCTCTCTCTTTCACGCTCACGCGCGCTCCTTCTCCCTCTCTCTCTCTCACGCTCACGCGCGCTCCTTCTCTCTCTCTCACGCTCACGAGCGCTCCTTCTCTCTCTCTCACGCTCACGCGCGCTCCTTCTCTCTCTCTCTCTCTCTCTCTCACGCTCACGCGCGCTCCTTCTCTCTCTCTCACGCTCACGCACGCTCCTTCTCTCTCTCTCACGCTCACGCACGCTCCTTCTCTCTCTCTCTCTCTCACGCTCACGCGCGCTCCTTCTCTCTCTCTCTCACGCTCACGCGCGCTCCTTCTCTCTCTCTCACGCTCACGCGCGCTCCTTCTCTCTCTCTCACGCTCACGCGCGCTCTTTCTCTCTCTCTCTCTCTCACGCGCGCTCCTTCTCTCTCTCTCACGCTGACGTGCACTCCTTCTCTCTCTCACACGCTGACGCGTGCTCCTCCTCTCTCACGCGTGTCCTCCTCTCTCTCTCAAGCACGGTCCTTCTCTCTCTCTCTCTCACGCTCACGCGCGCTCCTTCTCTCTCTCTCTCTCACGCGCGCTCCTTCTCTCTCTCTCTCTCACGCGCGCTCCTTCTCTCTCTCTCTCTCACGCGCGCTCCTTCTCTCTCTCTCTCACGCTCACGCGCGCTCCTCTCTCTCTCTCTCTCACGCTCACGCGCGCTCCTTCTCTCTCTCTCACGCTCACGAGCGCTCCTTCTCTCTCTCTCACGCTCACGCGCGCTCCTTCTCTCTCTCTCTCTCTCTCTCTCACGCTCACGCGCGCTCCTTCTCTCTCTCTCACGCTCACGCACGCTCCTTCTCTCTCTCTCACGCTCACGCACGCTCCTTCTCTCTCTCTCTCTCTCACGCTCACGCACGCTCCTTCTCTCTCTCTCTCTCACACGCTCACGCGCGCTCCTTCTCTCTCTCTCTCACGCTCACGCGCGCTCCTTCTCTCTCTCTCTCACGCTCACGCGCGCTCCTTCTCTCTCTCTCACGCGCGCTCCTTCTCTCTCTCTCACGCTCACGCGCGCTCTTTCTCTCTCTCTCTCTCTCACGCTCACGCGCGCTCCTTCTCTCTCTCTCACGCTGACGTGCACTCCTTCTCTCTCTCACACGCTGACGCGTGCTCCTCCTCTCTCACGCGTGTCCTCCTCTCTCTCTCAAGCACGGTCCTTCTCTCTCTCTCTCTCACGCTCACGCGCGCTCCTTCTCTCTCTCTCTCTCACGCGCGCTCCTTCTCTCTCTCTCTCACGCGCGCTCCTTCTCTCTCTCTCTCACGCTCACGCGCGCTCCTCTCTCTCTCTCACGCTCACGCGTGCTCCTCTCTCTCTCTCTCACGCTCACGCGCGCTCCTTCTCTCTCTCTCTCTCACGCTCACGCGCGCTCCTTCTCTCTCTCTCTCTCTCTCTCTACCTCTCTCTCTCACGTGCGCTCCTTCTCTCTCTCTCTCTCACGCGCGCCCCTTCTCTCTCTCTCTCTCTCTCTCACACACTCAAGCGCGCTCATTCTCTCTCTCTCTCTCACGCACATGCGCGCTCCTTCTCTCTCTCTCACGCTCACGTGCGCTCCTTCTCTCTCTCTCACGTGCGGTCCTCTCTCTCAAACGCTCACGTGCGCTCCTTCTCTCTCTCTCACGCGCGCTCCTTCTCTCTCTCTCTCTCGCGCTGCTTCTCTCTCTCTCTCTCACGCGCGCTCCTTCACTCTCTCTCTTTCACGCTCACGCGCGCTCCTTCTCTCTCTCTCTCTCACGCTCACGCGCGCTCCTTCTCTCTCTCTCACGCTCACGAGCGCTCCTTCTCTCTCTCTCTCACGCTCACGCGCGCTCCTCTCTCTCACATGCTGACGCGTGCTCCTCCTCTCTCACGCGTGTGCTCCTCTCTCTCTCAAGCACGGTCCTTCTCTCTCTCTCTCTCACGCTCACGCGCGCTCCTTCTCTCTCTCTCACGCTCACGCGCGCTCCTTCTCTCTCTCTCTCTCTCTCACGCTCACGCACGCTCCTTCTCTCTCTCACGCTCACGCACGCTCCTTCTCTCTCTCTCTCTCACGCTCACGCGTGCTCCTTCTCTCTCTCTCTCTCACGCTCACGCACGCTCCTTCTCTCTCTCTCTCTCTCACACGCTCACGCGCGCTCCTTCTCTCTCTCTCTCACGCGCGCTCCTTCTCTCTCTCTCACGCTCACGCGCGCTCCTTCTCTCTCTCTCTCTCACGCTCACGCGCGCTCCTTCTCTCTCTCTCACGCTGACGTGCACTCCTTCTCTCTCTCACACGCTGACGCGTGCTCCTCCTCTCTCACGCATGTCCTCCTCTCTCTCTCAAGCACGGTACTTCTCTCTCTCTCTCTCACGCTCACGCGCGCTCCTTCTCTCTCTCTCTCTCACGCTCACGCGCGCTCCGTCTCTCTCTCTCACGCTCACGCGCGCTCCTTCTCTCTCTCTCTCACACGCTCACGCGCGCTCCTTCCATCTCTCTCACTCACGCTCACGCGCGCTCCTTCTCTCTCTCTCTCTCTCACGCGCGCTCCTTCTCTCTCTCTCACGCTCACGCGCGCTCCTTCTCTCTCTCTCTCTCACGCTCACGCGCGCACCTTTCTCTCACGCTCACGCGCGCTCCTTCTCTCTCTCTCACGCTCGCGCGCTCCTTCTCTCTCGCTCTCTCACGCGCGCTCCTTCTCTCTCTCACGCTCACGCGCGCTCCTTCTCTCTCTCACATGCTGACGCGTGCTCCTCCTCTCTCACGCGTGTGCTCCTCTCTCTCTCAAGCACGGTCCTTCTCTCTCTCTCTCTCACGCTCACGCGCGCTCCTTCTCTCTCTCTCACGCGCGCTCCTTCTCTCTCTCACATGCTGACGCGTGCTCCTCCTCTCTCACGCATGTCCTCCTCTCTCTCTCAAGCACGGTCCTTCTCTCTCTCTCTCTCACGCTCACGCGCGCTCCTTCTCTCTCTCTCTCTCTCACGCTCACGCGCGCTCCTTCTCTCTCTCTCTCTCACGCTCACGCGCGCTCCTTCTCTCTCTCTCTCTCACGCTCACGCGCGTTCCTTCTCTCTCTCTCTCTCACGCTCACGCGCGCTCCTTCTCTCTCTCTCTCTCTCTCACGCTCCCGCGCGCTCCTCTCTCTCTCTCACGGTCACGCGCGCTCCTTCTCTCTCTCTCTCTCACGCTCACGCGCGCTCCTTCTCTCTCTCTCTCTCACGCTCACGCGCGCTCCTTCTCTCTCTCTCTCTCTCACGCTCACGCGCGCTCCTCTCTCTCTCTCTCTCACGCTCACGCGCGCTCCTTCTCTCTCTCTCTCACGCGCTCCTTCTCTCTCTCTCTCCCTCTCTCTCTCACGTGCGCTCCTTCTCTCTCTCTCTCACGCGCGCTCCTTCTCTCTCTCTCACGCGCGCCCCTTCTCTCTCTCTCTCTCTCGCTCACACGCTCAAGCGCGCTCGTTCTCTCTCTCTCTCTCTCTCTCTCGCGTGCTCCTCTCTCTCTCACGCTCACACGCGCTCCTTCTCTCTCTCTCTCTCCTTCTCTCTCTCTCTCTCTCACGCGCGCTCCTTCTCTCTCTCTCTCACGCTCACGCGCGCTCCTCTCTCTCTCTCACGCTCACGCGCGCTCCTTCTCTCTCTCTCTCACGCTCACGCGCGCTCCTTCTCTCTCTCTCTCACGCTCACGCGCGCTCCTTCTCTCTCTCTCTCTCACGTGCGCTCCTTCTCTCTCTCTCTCTCTCTCACACGCTGCTTCTCTCTCTCTCTCTCTCTCTCTCTCTCACGCGCGCTCCTTCACTCTCTCTCTTTCACGCTCACGCGCGCTCCTTCTCTCTCTCTCTCTCTCACGCTCACGCGCGCTCCTTCTCTCTCTCTCACGCTCACGAGCGCTCCTTCTCTCTCTCTCACGCTCACGAGCGCTCCTTCTCTCTCTCTCTCACGCTCACGCGCGCTCCTTCTCTCTCTCTCTCTCTCTCTCACGCTCACGCGCGCTCCTTCTCTCTCTCTCACGCTCACGCACGCTCCTTCTCTCTCTCTCACGCTCACGCACGCTCCTTCTCTCTCTCTCTCTCACACGCTCACGCACGCTCCTTCTCTCTCTCTCTCTCACACGCTCACGCGCGCTCCTTCTCTCTCTCTCTCACGCTCACGCGCGCTCCTTCTCTCTCTCTCACGCTCACGCGCGCTCCTTCTCTCTCTCTCACGCTCACGCGCGCTCTTTCTCTCTCTCTCTCTCTCACGCTCACGCGCGCTCCTCTCTCTCTCTCACGCTGACGTGCACTCCTTCTCTCTCTCACACGCTGACGCGTGCTCCTCCTCTCTCACGCGTGTCCTCCTCTCTCTCTCAAGCACGGTCCTTCTCTCTCTCTCTCTCACGCTCACGCGCGCTCCTTCTCTCTCTCTCTCTCTCACGCTCACGCGCGCTCCTTCTCTCTCTCTCTCTCACGCTCACGCGCGCTCCTTCTCTCTCTCTCTCTCACGCTCACGCGCGTTCCTTCTCTCTCTCTCTCTCACGCTCACGCGCGCTCCTTCTCTCTCTCTCTCTCTCTCACGCTCCCGCGCGCTCCTCTCTCTCTCTCACGGTCACGCGCGCTCCTTCTCTCTCTCTCTCTCACGCTCACGCGCGCTCCTTCTCTCTCTCTCTCTCTCACGCTCACGCGCGCTCCTCTCTCTCTCTCTCTCTCTCTCACGCTCACGCGCGCTCCTTCTCTCTCTCTCTCACGCGCTCCTTCTCTCTCTCTCTCCCTCTCTCTCTCACGTGCGCTCCTTCTCTCTCTCTCTCACGCGCGCTCCTTCTCTCTCTCTCACGCGCGCCCCTTCTCTCTCTCTCTCTCTCGCTCACACGCTCAAGCGCGCTCGTTCTCTCTCTCTCTCTCTCTCTCTCTCGCGTGCTCCTCTCTCTCTCACGCTCACACGCGCTCCTTCTCTCTCTCTCTCTCCTTCTCTCTCTCTCTCTCTCACGCGCGCTCCTTCTCTCTCTCTCTCACGCTCACGCGCGCTCCTCTCTCTCTCTCACGCTCACGCGCGCTCCTTCTCTCTCTCTCTCACGCTCACGCGCGCTCCTTCTCTCTCTCTCTCACGCTCACGCGCGCTCCTTCTCTCTCTCTCTCTCACGTGCGCTCCTTCTCTCTCTCTCTCTCTCTCACACGCTGCTTCTCTCTCTCTCTCTCTCTCTCTCTCTCTCACGCGCGCTCCTTCACTCTCTCTCTTTCACGCTCACGCGCGCTCCTTCTCTCTCTCTCTCTCTCACGCTCACGCGCGCTCCTTCTCTCTCTCTCACGCTCACGAGCGCTCCTTCTCTCTCTCTCACGCTCACGAGCGCTCCTTCTCTCTCTCTCACGCTCACGCGCGCTCCTTCTCTCTCTCTCTCTCTCTCTCACGCTCACGCGCGCTCCTTCTCTCTCTCTCACGCTCACGCACGCTCCTTCTCTCTCTCTCACGCTCACGCACGCTCCTTCTCTCTCTCTCTCTCACACGCTCACGCACGCTCCTTCTCTCTCTCTCTCTCACACGCTCACGCGCGCTCCTTCTCTCTCTCTCTCACGCTCACGCGCGCTCCTTCTCTCTCTCTCACGCTCACGCGCGCTCCTTCTCTCTCTCTCACGCTCACGCGCGCTCTTTCTCTCTCTCTCTCTCTCACGCTCACGCGCGCTCCTCTCTCTCTCTCACGCTGACGTGCACTCCTTCTCTCTCTCACACGCTGACGCGTGCTCCTCCTCTCTCACGCGTGTCCTCCTCTCTCTCTCAAGCACGGTCCTTCTCTCTCTCTCTCTCACGCTCACGCGCGCTCCTTCTCTCTCTCTCTCTCACGCGCGCTCCTTCTCTCTCTCTCTCTCACGCGCGCTCCTTCTCTCTCTCTCTCACGCGCGCTCCTCTCTCTCTCTCTCTCACGCTCACGCGCGCTCCTTCTCTCTCTCTCACGCTCACGAGCGCTCCTTCTCTCTCTCTCACGCTCACGAGCGCTCCTTCTCTCTCTCTCACGCTCACGCGCGCTCCTTCTCTCTCTCTCACGCTCACGCACGCTCCTTCTCTCTCTCTCTCTCTCACGCTCACGCACGCTCCTTCTCTCTCTCTCTCTCGCTCTCACGCTCACGCACGCTCCTTCTCTCTCTCTCTCTCACACGCTCATGCGCGCTCCTTCTCTCTCTCTCTCACGCTCACGCGCGCTCCTTCTCTCTCTCTCACGCTCACGCGCGCTCCTTCTCTCTCTCTCACGCTCACGCGCGCTCCTTCTCTCTCTCTCACGCTGACGTGCACTCCTTCTCTCTCTCACACGCTGACGCGTGCTCCTCCTCTCTCACGCGTGTCCTCCTCTCTCTCTCAAGCACGGTCCTTCTCTCTCTCTCTCTCACGCTCACACGCGCTCCTTCTCTCTCTCTCACGCGCGCTCCTTCTCTCTCTCTCTCACGCGCGCTCCTTCTCTCTCTCTCTCACGCTCACGCGCGCTCCTCTCTCTCTCTCTCTCTCTCACGATCACGCGGGCTCCTCTCTCTCTCTCACGCTCACGCGCGCTCCTCTCTCTCTCTCTCACGCACGCTCCTTCTCTCTCTCTCTCTCTCACGCTGCTTCTCTCTCTCTCTCTCTCTCTCACGCGCGCTCCTTCACTCTCTCTCTTTCACGCTCACGCGCGCTCCTTCTCCCTCTCTCTCTCTCACGCTCACGCGCGCTCCTTCTCTCTCTCTCACGCTCACGAGCGCTCCTTCTCTCTCTCTCTCACGCTCACAAGCGCTCCTTCTCTCTCTCTCACGCTCACGCGCGCTCCGTCTCTCTCTCTCTCTCTCTCTCACGCTCACGCGCGCTCCTTCTCTCTCTCTCACGCTCACGCACGCTCCTTCTCTCTCTCTCACGCTCACGCACGCTCCTTCTCTCTCTCTCTCTCTCACGCTCACGCACGCTCCTTCTCTCTCTCTCTCTCACACGCTCACGCGCGCTCCTTCTCTCTCTCTCTCACGCTCACGCGCGCTCCTTCTCTCTCTCTCACGCTCACGCGCGCTCCTTCTCTCTCTCTCACGCTCACGCGCGCTCTTTCTCTCACGCTCACGCGCGCTCCTTCTCTCTCTCTCACGCTGACGTGCACTCCTTCTCTCTCTCACACGCTGACGCGTGCTCCTCCTCTCTCACGCGTGTCCTCCTCTCTCTCTCAAGCACGGTCCTTCTCTCTCTCTCTCTCACGCTCACGCGCGCTCCTTCTCTCTCTCTCTCTCACGCGCGCTCCTTCTCTCTCTCTCTCTCACGCGCGCTCCTTCTCTCTCTCTCTCACGCGCGCTCCTTCTCTCTCTCTCTCACGCTCACGCGCGCTCCTCTCTCTCTCTCTCTCACGCTCACGCGCGCTCCTTCTCTCTCTCTCACGCTCACGAGCGCTCCTTCTCTCTCTCTCACGCTCACGAGCGCTCCTTCTCTCTCTCTCACGCTCACGCGCGCTCCTTCTCTCTCTCTCTCTCGCTCACGCGCGCTCCTTCTCTCTCTCTCACGCTCACGCACGCTCCTTCTCTCTCTCTCTCTCTCACGCTCACGCACGCTCCTTCTCTCTCTCTCTCTCACACGCTCACGCGCGCTCCTTCTCTCTCTCTCTCTCTCACGCTCACGCGCGCTCCTTCTCTCTCTCTCTCACGCTCACGCGCGCTCCTTCTCTCTCTCTCACGCGCGCTCCTTCTCTCTCTCTCACGCTCACGCGCGCTCTTTCTCTCTCTCTCTCTCTCACGCTCACGCGCGCTCCTTCTCTCTCTCTCACGCTGACGTGCACTCCTTCTCTCTCTCACAGGCTGACGCGTGCTCCTCCTCTCTCACGCGTGTCCTCCTCTCTCTCTCAAGCACGGTCCTTCTATCTCTCTCTCTCACGCTCACGCGCGCTCCTTCTCTCTCTCTCTCTCACGCGCGCTCCTTCTCTCTCTCTCTCACGCGCGCTCCTTCTCTCTCTCTCTCTCACGCTCACGCGCGCTCCTTCTCTCTCTCTCACGCTCACGAGCGCTCCTTCTCTCTCTCTCACGCTCACGCGCGCTCCTTCTCTCTCTCTCTCTCTCTCTCACGCTCACGCGCGCTCCTCTCTCTCTCACGCTCACGCGCGCTCCTTCTCTCTCTCTCTCTCTCTCTCACGCTCACGCACGCTCCTTCTCTCTCTCACGCTCACGCACGCTCCTTCTCTCTCTCTCTCTCACGCTCACGCACGCTCCTTCTCTCTCTCTCTCTCACGCTCACGCGTGCTCCTTCTCTCTCTCTCTCTCACGCTCACGCACGCTCCTTCTCTCTCTCTCTCTCTCTCACACGCTCACGCGCGCTCCTTCTCTCTCTCTCTCACGCGCGCTCCTTCTCTCTCTCTCACGCTCACGCGCGCTCCTTCTCTCTCTCTCTCTCACGCTCACGCGCGCTCCTTCTCTCTCTCTCACGCTGACGTGCACTCCTTCTCTCTCTCACACGCTGACGCGTGCTCCTCCTCTCTCACGCATGTCCTCCTCTCTCTCTCAAGCACGGTACTTCTCTCTCTCTCTCTCACGCTCACGCGCGCTCCTTCTCTCTCTCTCTCTCTCACGCGCGCTCCTTCTCTCTCTCTCACGCTCACGCGCGCTCCTTCTCTCTCTCTCTCACACGCTCACGCGCGCTCCTTCTCTCTCTCTCTCACACGCTCACGCGCGCTCCTTCCATCTCTCTCACTCACGCTCACGCGCGCTCCTTCTCTCTCTCTCTCTCTCACGCGCGCTCCTTCTCTCTCTCTCACGCTCACGCGCGCTCCTTCTCTCTCTCTCTCTCACGCTCACGCGCGCTCCTTCTCTCTCTCTCTCTCACGCTCACGAGCGCTCCTTCTCTCTCTCTCTCTCTCACGCTCACGCGCGCTCCTCTCTCTCTCTCTCTCTCACGCTCACGCGCGCTCCTTCTCTCTCTCTCTCACGCGCTCCTTCTCTCTCTCTCTCCCTCTCTCTCTCACGTGCGCTCCTTCTCTCTCTCTCTCACGCGCGCTCCTTCTCTCTCTCTCACGCGCGCCCCTTCTCTCTCTCTCTCTCTCGCTCACACGCTCAAGCGCGCTCGTTCTCTCTCTCTCTCTCTCGCGTGCTCCTCTCTCTCTCACGCTCACACGCGCTCCTTCTCTCTCTCTCTCTCCTTCTCTCTCTCTCTCTCTCACGCGCGCTCCTTCTCTCTCTCTCTCACGCTCACGCTCACGCGCGCTCCTCTCTCTCTCTCACGCTCACGCGCGCTCCTTCTCTCTCTCTCACGCTCACGCGCGCTCCTTCTCTCTCTCTCTCACGCTCACGCGCGCTCCTTCTCTCTCTCTCTCACGCTCACGCGCGCTCCTTCTCTCTCTCTCTCTACCGCTCTCTCTCACGTGCGCTCCTTCTCTCTCTCTCACACACTCAAGCGCGCTCATTCTCTCTCTCTCTCTCTCACGCACATGCGCGCTCCTTCTCTCTCTCTCACGCTCACGTGCGCTCCTTCTCTCTCTCTCACGCACGCTCCTTCTCTCTCTCTCTCTCTCACGCTGCTTCTCTCTCTCTCTCTCTCTCTCTCTCACGCGCGCTCCTTCACTCTCTCTCTTTCACGCTCACGCGCGCTCCTTCTCTCTCTCTCTCTCACGCTCACGCGCGCTCCTTCTCTCTCTCTCACGCTCACGAGCGCTCCTTCTCTCTCTCTCACGCTCACGAGCGCTCCTTCTCTCTCTCTCTCACGCTCACGCGCGCTCCTCTCTCTCTCTCTCTCTCTCACACTCACGCGCGCTCCTTCTCTCTCTCTCACGCTCACGCACGCTCCTTCTCTCTCTCTCACGCTCACGCATGCTCCTTCTCTCTCTCTCTCTCACACGCTCACGCGCGCTCCTTCTCTCTCTCTCTCACGCTCACGCGCGCTCCTTCTCTCCCTCTCACGCTCACGCGCGCTCCTTCTCTCTCTCTCACGCTCACGCGCGCTCTTTCTCTCTCTCTCTCTCTCACGCTCACGCGCGCTCCTTCTCTCTCTCTCACGCTGACGTGCACTCCTTCTCTCTCACACACGCTGACGCGTGCTCATCCTCTCTCACGCGTGTCCTCCTCTCTCTCTCAAGCACGGTCCTTCTCTCTCTCTCTCTCACGCTCACGCGCGCTCCTTCTCTCTCTCTCTCTCTCACGCGCGCTCCTTCTCTCTCTCTCTCACGCGCGCTCCTTCTCTCTCTCTCTCACGCTCACGCGCGCTCCTCTCTCTCTCTCTCTCACGCTCACGCGCGCTCCTTCTCTCTCTCTCACGCTCACGCGCGCTCCTTCTCTCTCTCTCACGCTCACGCGCGCTCCTTCTCTCTCTCTCTCTCTCACGCTCACGCGCGCTCCTTCTCTCTCTCTCACGCTCACGCACGCTCCTTCTCTCTCTCTCTCTCTCACGCTCACGCACGCTCCTTCTCTCTCTCTCTCTCGCTCTCACGCTCACGCACGCTCCTTCTCTCTCTCTCTCTCACACGCTCACGCGCGCTCCTTCTCTCTCTCTCTCACGCTCACGCGCGCTCCTTCTCTCTCTCTCACGCTCACGCGCGCTCCTCTCTCTCTCACGCTCACGCGCGCTCCTTCTCTCTCTCTCACGCTGACGTGCACTCCTTCTCTCTCTCACACGCTGACGCGTGCTCCTCCTCTCTCACGCGTGTCCTCCTCTCTCTCTCAAGCACGGTCCTTCTCTCTCTCTCTCTCACGCTCACACGCGCTCCTTCTCTCTCTCTCACGCGCGCTCCTTCTCTCTCTCTCTCACGCGCGCTCCTTCTCTCTCTCTCTCACGCTCACGCGCGCTCCTCTCTCTCTCTCTCTCTCTCACGATCACGCGGGCTCCTCTCTCTCTCTCACGCTCACGCGCGCTCCTCTCTCTCTCTCTCACGCACGCTCCTTCTCTCTCTCTCTCTCTCACGCTGCTTCTCTCTCTCTCTCTCTCTCTCACGCGCGCTCCTTCACTCTCTCTCTTTCACGCTCACGCGCGCTCCTTCTCCCTCTCTCTCTCTCACGCTCACGCGCGCTCCTTCTCTCTCTCTCACGCTCACGAGCGCTCCTTCTCTCTCTCTCACGCTCACGCGCGCTCCTTCTCTCTCTCTCTCTCTCTCTCACGCTCACGCGCGCTCCTTCTCTCTCTCTCACGCTCACGCACGCTCCTTCTCTCTCTCTCACGCTCACGGACGCTCCTTCTCTCTCTCTCTCTCTCACGCTCACGCACGCTCCTTCTCTCTCTCTCTCTCACACGCTCACGCGCGCTCCTTCTCTCTCTCTCTCACGCTCACGCGCGCTCCTCTCTCTCTCACGCTCACGCGCGCTCCTTCTCTCTCTCTCACGCTCACGCGCGCTCTTTCTCTCACGCTCACTCGCGCTCCTTCTCTCTCTCTCACGCTGACGTGCACTCCTTCTCTCTCTCACACGCTGACGCGTGCTCCTCCTCTCTCACGCGTGTCCTCCTCTCTCTCTCAAGCACGGTCCTTCTCTCTCTCTCTCTCACGCTCACGCGCGCTCCTTCTCTCTCTCTCTCTCACGCGCGCTCCTTCTCTCTCTCTCTCACGCGCGCTCCTTCTCTCTCTCTCTCACGCTCACGCGCGCTCCTCTCTCTCTCTCTCTCACGCTCACGCGCGCTCCTTCTCTCTCTCTCACGCTCACGAGCGCTCCTTCTCTCTCTCTCACGCTCACGAGCGCTCCTTCTCTCTCTCTCACGCTCACGCGCGCTCCTTCTCTCTCTCTCTCTCGCTCACGCGCGCTCCTTCTCTCTCTCTCACGCTCACGCACGCTCCTTCTCTCTCTCTCACGCTCACGCACGCTCCTTCTCTCTCTCTCTCTCTCTCTCTCACGCTCACGCACGCTCCTTCTCTCTCTCTCTCTCACACGCTCACGCGCGCTCCTTCTCTCTCTCTCTCTCACGCTCACGCGCGCTCCTTCTCTCTCTCTCTCACGCTCACGCGCGCTCCTTCTCTCTCTCTCACGCGCGC
This sequence comes from Stegostoma tigrinum, assembly GCF_030684315.1. Classification (NCBI taxonomy): domain Eukaryota; kingdom Metazoa; phylum Chordata; class Chondrichthyes; order Orectolobiformes; family Stegostomatidae; genus Stegostoma; species Stegostoma tigrinum. The sequence goes on along the minus strand of NC_081369.1, from coordinate 45,213,595 downwards.
TCCTTCTCTCTCTCTCACGCTCACCGCGCGCTCTTTCTCTCTCTCTCTCTCTCACGCTCACGCGCGCTCCTTCCCTCTCTCTCACGCTGACGTGCACTCCTTCTCTCTCTCACACGCTGACGCGTGCTCCTCCTCTCTCACGCGTGTCCTCCTCTCTCTCTCAAGCACGGTCCTTCTCTCTCTCTCTCTCACGCTCACGCGCGCTCCTTCTCTCTCTCTCTCTCTCACGCGCGCTCCTTCTCTCTCTCTCTCACGCGCGCTCCTTCTCTCTCTCTCTCTCACGCTCACGCGCGCTCCTTCTCTCTCTCTCACGCTCACGAGCGCTTCTTCTCTCTCTCTCACGTTCACGCGCGCTCCTTCTCTCTCTCTCTCTCTCTCTCACGCTCACGCGCGCTCCTCTCTCTCTCACGCTCACGCGCGCTCCTTCTCTCTCTCTCTCTCTCTCACGCTCACGCACGCTCCTTCTCTCTCTCACGCTCACGCACGCTCCTTCTCTCTCTCTCTCTCACGCTCACGCGTGCTCCTTCTCTCTCTCTCTCTCACGCTCACGCACGCTCCTTCTCTCTCTCTCTCTCTCTCACACGCTCACGCGCGCTCCTTCTCTCTCTCTCTCACGCGCGCTCCTTCTCTCTCTCTCACGCTCACGCGCGCTCCTTCTCTCTCTCTCTCTCACGCTCACGCGCGCTCCTTCTCTCTCTCTCACGCTGACGTGCACTCCTTCTCTCTCTCACACGCTGACGCGTGCTCCTCCTCTCTCACGCATGTCCTCCTCTCTCTCTCAAGCACGGTACTTCTCTCTCTCTCTCTCACGCTCACGCGCGCTCCTTCTCTCTCTCTCTCTCTCACGCGCGCTCCTTCTCTCTCTCTCACGCTCACGCGCGCTCCTTCTCTCTCTCTCTCACACGCTCACGCGCGCTCCTTCTCTCTCTCTCTCACACGCTCACGCGCGCTCCTTCCATCTCTCTCACTCACGCTCACGCGCGCTCCTTCTCTCTCTCTCTCTCTCACGCGCGCTCCTTCTCTCTCTCTCACGCTCACGCGCGCTCCTTCTCTCTCTCTCTCTCACGCTCACGCGCGCTCCTTCTCTCTCTCTCTCTCACGCTCACGCGCGCTCCTTCTCTCTCTCTCTCTCACGCTCACGCGCGCTCCTCTCTCTCTCTCTCTCACGCTCACGCGCGCTCCTTCTCTCTCTCTCTCACGCGCTCCTTCTCTCTCTCTCTCCCTCTCTCTCTCACGTGCGCTCCTTCTCTCTCTCTCTCACGCGCGCTCCTTCTCTCTCTCTCACGCGCGCCCCTTCTCTCTCTCTCTCTCTCGCTCACACGCTCAAGCGCGCTCGTTCTCTCTCTCTCTCTCTCTCTCTCGCGTGCTCCTCTCTCTCTCACGCTCACACGCGCTCCTTCTCTCTCTCTCTCTCCTTCTCTCTCTCTCTCTCTCACGCGCGCTCCTTCTCTCTCTCTCTCACGCTCACGCTCACGCGCGCTCCTCTCTCTCTCTCACGCTCACGCGCGCTCCTTCTCTCTCTCACGCTCACGCGCGCTCCTTCTCTCTCTCTCTCACGCTCACGCGGGCTCCTTCTCTCTCTCTCTCACGCTCACGCGCGCTCCTTCTCTCTCTCTCTCTACCTCTCTCTCTCACGTGCGCTCCTTCTCTCTCTCTCACACACTCAAGCGCGCTCATTCTCTCTCTCTCTCTCACGCACATGCGCGCTCCTTCTCTCTCTCTCACGCTCACGTGCGCTCCTTCTCTCTCTCTCACGCACGCTCCTTCTCTCTCTCTCTCTCTCTCTCTCTCTCTCAAGCGCGCTCCTTCACTCTCTCTCTTTCACGCTCACGCGCGCTCCTTCTCTCTCTCTCTCTCTCACGCTCACGCGCGCTCCTTCTCTCTCTCTCACGCTCACGAGCGCTCCTTCTCTCTCTCTCACGCTCACGAGCGCTCCTTCTCTCTCTCTCTCACGCTCACGCGCGCTCCTTCTCTCTCTCTCTCTCTCTCTCACACTCACGCGCGCTCCTTCTCTCTCTCTCACGCTCACGCACGCTCCTTCTCTCTCTCTCACGCTCACGCATGCTCCTTCTCTCTCTCTCTCTCACACGCTCACGCGCGCTCCTTCTCTCTCTCTCTCTCACACGCTCACGCGCGCTCCTTCTCTCTCTCTCTCACGCTCACGCGCGCTCCTTCTCTCCCTCTCACGCTCACGCGCGCTCCTTCTCTCTCTCTCACGCTCACAGCGCGCTCTTTCTCTCTCTCTCACGCTCACGCTCACCGCGCGCTCCTTCTCTCTCTCTCACGCTGACGCGTGCTCCTCCTCTCTCACGCGTGTCCTCCTCTCTCTCTCAAGCACGGTCCTTCTCTCTCTCTCTCTCACGCTCACGCGCGCTCCTTCTCTCTCTCTCTCTCACGCGCGCTCCTTCTCTCTCTCTCTCACGCGCGCTCCTTCTCTCTCTCTCTCACGCTCACGCGCGCTCCTCTCTCTCTCTCTCTCACGCTCACGCGCGCTCCTTCTCTCTCTCTCACGCTCACGCGCGCTCCTTCTCTCTCTCTCACGCTCACGAGCGCTCCTTCTCTCTCTCTCACGCTCACGCGCGCTCCTTCTCTCTCTCTCTCTCTCACGCTCACGCGCGCTCCTTCTCTCTCTCTCACGCTCACGCACGCTCCTTCTCTCTCTCTCACGCTCACGCACGCTCCTTCTCTCTCTCTCACGCTCACGCACGCTCCTTCTCTCTCTCTCTCTCGCTCTCACGCTCACGCACGCTCCTTCTCTCTCTCTCTCTCACACGCTCACGCGCGCTCCTTCTCTCTCTCTCTCACGCTCACGCGCGCTCCTTCTCTCTCTCTCACGCTCACGCGCGCTCCTTCTCTCTCTCTCACGCTCACGCGCGCTCTTTCTCTCTCTCTCTCTCTCACGCTCACGCGCGCTCCTTCTCTCTCTCTCACGCTGACGTGCACTCCTTCTCTCTCTCACACGCTGACGCGTGCTCCTCCTCTCTCACGCGTGTCCTCCTCTCTCTCTCAAGCACGGTCCTTCTCTCTCTCTCTCTCACGCTCACGCGCGCTCCTTCTCTCTCTCTCTCTCACGCGCGCTCCTTCTCTCACTCTCTCACGCGCGCTCCTTCTCTCTCTCTCTCACGCTCACGCGCGCTCCTCTCTCTCTCTCTCTCTCTCACGATCACGCGGGCTCCTCTCTCTCTCTCACGCTCACGCGCGCTCCTCTCTCTCTCTCTCACGCACGCTCCTTCTCTCTCTCTCTCTCTCACGCTGCTTCTCTCTCTCTCTCTCTCTCTCTCTCTCACGCGCGCTCCTTCACTCTCTCTCTTTCACGCTCACGCGCGCTCCTTCTCCCTCTCTCTCTCTCACGCGCGCTCCTTCTCTCTCTCTCACGCTCACGAGCGCTCCTTCTCTCTCTCTCACGCTCACGAGCGCTCCTTCTCTCTCTCTCACGCTCACGCGCGCTCCTTCTCTCTCTCTCTCTCTCTCACGCTCACGCGCGCTCCTTCTATCTCTCTCACGCTCACGCACGCTCCTTCTCTCTCTCTCACGCTCACGCACGCTACTTCTCTCTCTCTCTCTCTCACGCTCACGCACGCTCCTTCTCTCTCTCTCTCACACGCTCACGCGCGCTCCTTCTCTCTCTCTCTCACGCTCACGCGCGCTCCTTCTCTCTCTCTCACGCTCACGCGCGCTCCTTCTCTCTCTCTCACGCTCACGCGCGCTCTTTCTCTCTCTCTCTCTCTCACGCTCACGCGCGCTCCTTCTCTCTCTCTCACGCTGACGTGCACTCCTTCTCTCTCTCACACGCTGACGCGTGCTCCTCCTCTCTCACGCGTGTCCTCCTCTCTCTCTCAAGCACGGTCCTTCTCTCTCTCACACGCTGACGCGTGCTCCTCCTCTCTCACGCGTGTCCTCCTCTCTCTCTCAAGCACGGTCCTTCTCTCTCTCTCTCTCACGCTCACGCGCGCTCCTTCTCTCTCTCTCTCTCTCACGCGCGCTCCTTCTCTCTCTCTCTCACGCGCGCTCCTTCTCTCTCTCTCTCTCACGCTCACGCGCGCTCCTTCTCTCTCTCTCTCTCACGCGCGCTCCTTCTCTCTCTCTCTCACGCGCGCTCCTTCTCTCTCTCTCTCACGCTCACGCGCGCTCCTCTCTCTCTCTCTCTCACGCTCACGCTCGCTCCTTCTCTCTCTCTCACGCTCACGAGCGCTCCTTCTCTCTCTCTCACGCTCACGAGCGCTCCTTCTCTCTCTCTCACGCTCACGCGCGCTCCTTCTCTCTCTCTCTCTCTCTCACGCTCACGCGCGCTCCTTCTCTCTCTCTCACGCTCACGCACGCTCCTTCTCTCTCTCTCACGCTCACGCACGCTCCTTCTCTCTCTCTCTCTCTCTCTCTCTCACGCTCACGCACGCTCCTTCTCTCTCTCTCTCTCACACGCTCACGCGCGCTCCTTCTCTCTCTCTCTCACGCTCACGCGCGCTCCTTCTCTCTCTCTCTCACGCTCACGCGCGCTCCTTCTCTCTCTCTCACGCGCGCTCCTTCTCTCTCTCTCACGCTCACGCGCGCTCTTTCTCTCTCTCTCTCTCTCACGCGCGCTCCTTCTCTCTCTCTCACGCTGACGTGCACTCCTTCTCTCTCTCACACGCTGACGCGTGCTCCTCCTCTCTCACGCGTGTCCTCCTCTCTCTCTCAAGCACGGTCCTTCTCTCTCTCTCTCTCTCACGCTCACGCGCGCTCCTTCTCTCTCTCTCTCTCACGCGCGCTCCTTCTCTCTCTCTCACGCGCGCTCCTTCTCTCTCTCTCTCACGCTCACGCGCGCTCCTCTCTCTCTCTCACGCTCACGCGCGCTCCTCTCTCTCTCTCTCACGCTCACGCGCGCTCCTCTCTCTCTCTCTCACGCTCACGCGCGCTCCTTCTCTCTCTCTCTCTCACGCTCACGCGCGCTCCTTCTCTCTCTCTCTCTCTCTCTCCCTCTCTCTCTCACGTGCGCTCCTTCTCTCTCTCTCTCTCACGCGCGCCCCTTCTCTCTCTCTCTCTCTCTCTCTCTCTCACACACTCAAGCGCGCTCATTCTCTCTCTCTCTCTCTCTCACGCACATGCGCGCTCCTTCTCTCTCTCTCACGCTCACGTGCGCTCCTTCTCTCTCTCTCACGCGCGCTCCTTCTCTCTCTCTCACGTGCGCTCCTCTCTCTCTCACGCTCACGTGCGCTCCTTCTCTCTCTCTCACGCGCGCTCCTTCTCTCTCTCTCTCTCTCGCGCTGCTTCTCTCTCTCTCTCTCACGCGCGCTCCTTCACTCTCTCTCTTTCACGCTCACGCGCGCTCCTTCTCTCTCTCTCTCTCACGCTCACGCGCGCTCCTTCTCTCTCTCTCACGCTCACGAGCGCTCCTTCTCTCTCTCTCACGCTCACGCGCGCTCCTTCTCTCTCTCTCTCTCTCTCTCACGCTCACGCGCGCTCCTTCTCTCTCTCTCACGCTCACGCGCGCTCCTTCTCTCTCTCTCTCTCTCTCACGCACGCTCCTTCTCTCTCTCACGCTCACGCACGCTCCTTCTCTCTCTCTCTCTCACGCTCACGCGTGCTCCTTCTCTCTCTCTCTCTCACGCTCACGCACGCTCCTTCTCTCTCTCACACGCTCACGCGCGCTCCTTCTCTCTCTCTCTCACGCGCGCTCCTTCTCTCTCTCTCACGCTCACGCGCGCTCCTTCTCTCTCTCTCTCTCACGCTCACGCGCGCTCCTTCTCTCTCTCTCACGCTGACGTGCACTCCTTCTCTCTCTCACACGCTGACGCGTGCTCCTCCTCTCTCACGCATGTCCTCCTCTCTCTCTCAAGCACGGTACTTCTCTCTCTCTCTCACGCTCACGCGCGCTCCTTCTCTCTCTCTCTCTCACGCTCACGCGCGCTCCTTCTCTCTCTCTCACGCTCACGCGCGCTCCTTCTCTCTCTCTCTCACACGCTCACGCGCGCTCCTTCCATCTCTCTCACTCACGCTCGCGCGCGCTCCTTCTCTCTCTCTCTCTCTCACGCGCGCTCCTTCTCTCTCTCTCACGCTCACGCGCGCTCCTTCTCTCTCTCTCTCTCACGCTCACGCTCGCTCCTTCTCTCTCTCTCACGCTCACGAGCGCTCCTTCTCTCTCTCTCACGCTCACGCGCGCTCCTTCTCTCTCTCTCACGCTCACGCGCGCTCCTTCTCTCTCTCTCTCTCTCTCACGCTCACGCGCGCTCCTTCTCTCTCTCTCACGCTCACGCACGCTCCTTCTCTCTCTCTCACGCTCACGCACGCTCCTTCTCTCTCTCTCTCTCTCTCTCTCTCACGCTCACGCACGCTCCTTCTCTCTCTCTCTCTCACACGCTCACGCGCGCTCCTTCTCTCTCTCTCTCACGCTCACGCGCGCTCCTTCTCTCTCTCTCTCACGCTCACGCGCGCTCCTTCTCTCTCTCTCACGCGCGCTCCTTCTCTCTCTCTCACGCGCGCTCCTTCTCTCTCTCTCACGCTGACGTGCGCTCCTTCTCTCTCTCACACGCTGACGCGTGCTCCTCCTCTCTCACGCGTGTCCTCCTCTCTCTCTCAAGCACGGTCCTTCTCTCTCTCTCTCTCACGCTCACGCGCGCTCCTTCTCTCTCTCTCTCTCACGCGCGCTCCTTCTCTCTCTCTCACGCGCGCTCCTTCTCTCTCTCTCTCACGCTCACGCGCGCTCCTCTCTCTCTCTCACGCTCACGCGCGCTCCTCTCTCTCTCTCTCACGCTCACGCGCGCTCCTCTCTCTCTCTCTCATGCTCACGCGCGCTCCTTCTCTCTCTCTCTCTCACGCTCACGCGCGCTCCTTCTCTCTCTCTCTCTCACGCTCACGCGCGCTCCTTCTCTCTCTCTCTCTCACGCTCACGCGCGCTCCTTCTCTCTCTCTCTCCCTCTCTCTCTCACGTGCGCTCCTTCTCTCTCTCTCTCTCACGCGCGCCCCTTCTCTCTCTCTCTCTCTCTCTCTCACACACTCAAGCGCGCTCATTCTCTCTCTCTCTCTCTCTCACGCACATGCGCGCTCCTTCTCTCTCTCTCACGCTCACGTGCGCTCCTTCTCTCTCTCTCACGCGCGCTCCTTCTCTCTCTCTCACGTGCGCTCCTCTCTCTCTCACGCTCACGTGCGCTCCTTCTCTCTCTCTCACGCGCGCTCCTTCTCTCTCTCTCTCTCTCTCGCGCTGCTTCTCTCTCTCTCTCTCACGCGCGCTCCTTCACTCTCTCTCTTTCACGCTCACGCGCGCTCCTTCTCTCTCTCTCTCTCACGCTCACGCGCGCTCCTTCTCTCTCTCTCACGCTCACGCGCGCTCCTTCTCTCTCTCTCACGCTCACGAGCGCTCCTTCTCTCTCTCTCACGCTCACGCGCGCTCCTTCTCTCTCTCTCTCTCTCTCTCACGCTCACGCGCGCTCCTTCTCTCTCTCTCACGCTCACGCGCGCTCCTTCTCTCTCTCTCTCTCTCTCACGCTCACGCACGCTCCTTCTCTCTCTCACGCTCACGCACGCTCCTTCTCTCTCTCTCTCTCACGCTCACGCGTGCTCCTTCTCTCTCTCTCACGCTCACGCACGCTCCTTCTCTCTCTCACACGCTCACGCGCGCTCCTTCTCTCTCTCTCTCACGCGCGCTCCTTCTCTCTCTCTCACGCTCACGCGCGCTCCTTCTCTCTCTCTCTCTCACGCTCACGCGCGCTCCTTCTCTCTCTCTCACGCTGACGTGCACTCCTTCTCTCTCTCTCACGCTGACGCGTGCTCCTCCTCTCTCACGCATGTCCTCCTCTCTCTCTCAAGCACGGTACTTCTCTCTCTCTCTCTCACGCTCACGCGCGCTCCTTCTCTCTCTCTCTCTCACGCTCACGCGCGCTCCTTCTCTCTCTCTCACGCTCACGCGCGCTCCTTCTCTCTCTCTCTCACACGCTCACGCGCGCTCCTTCCATCTCTCTCACTCACGCTCACGCGCGCTCCTTCTCTCTCTCTCTCTCTCACGCGCGCTCCTTCTCTCTCTCTCACGCTCACGCGCGCTCCTTCTCTCTCTCTCTCTCACGCTCACGCGTGCTCCTTCTCTCTCTCTCTCTCACGCTCACGCGCGCACCTTCTCTCTCTCTCACGCTCACGCGCGCTCCTTCTCTCTCTCTCTCTCTCTCTCACGCTCGCGCGCTCCTTCTCTCTCGCTCTCTCACGCGCGCTCCTTCTCTCTCTCACGCTCACGCGCGCTCCTTCTCTCTCTCACATGCTGACGCGTGCTCCTCCTCTCTCACGCGTGTGCTCCTCTCTCTCTCAAGCACGGTCCTTCTCTCTCTCTCTCTCACGCTCACGCGCGCTCCTTCTCTCTCTCTCACGCGCGCTCCTTCTCTCTCTCACATGCTGACGCGTGCTCCTCCTCTCTCACGCGTGTGCTCCTCTCTCTCTCAAGCACGGTCCTTCTCTCTCTCTCTCTCACGCTCACGCGCGCTCCTTCTCTCTCTCTCTCTCACGCTCACGCGCGCTCCTTCTCTCTCTCTCACGCTCACGCGCGCTCCTTCTCTCTCTCTCTCACACGCTCACGCGCGCTCCTTCCATCTCTCTCACTCACGCTCGCGCGCGCTCCTTCTCTCTCTCTCTCTCTCACGCGCGCTCCTTCTCTCTCTCTCACGCTCACGCGCGCTCCTTCTCTCTCTCTCTCTCACGCTCACGCTCGCTCCTTCTCTCTCTCTCACGCTCACGAGCGCTCCTTCTCTCTCTCTCACGCTCACGAGCGCTCCTTCTCTCTCTCTCACGCTCACGCGCGCTCCTTCTCTCTCTCTCTCTCTCTCACGCTCACGCGCGCTCCTTCTCTCTCTCTCACGCTCACGCACGCTCGTTCTCTCTCTCTCACGCTCACGCACGCTCCTTCTCTCTCTCTCTCTCTCTCTCTCTCACGCTCACGCACGCTCCTTCTCTCTCTCTCTCTCACACGCTCACGCGCGCTCCTTCTCTCTCTCTCTCACGCTCACGCGCGCTCCTTCTCTCTCTCTCTCACGCTCACGCGCGCTCCTTCTCTCTCTCTCACGCGCGCTCCTTCTCTCTCTCTCACGCGCGCTCCTTCTCTCTCTCTCACGCTGACGTGCGCTCCTTCTCTCTCTCACACGCTGACGCGTGCTCCTCCTCTCTCACGCGTGTCCTCCTCTCTCTCTCAAGCACGGTCCTTCTCTCTCTCTCTCTCACGCTCACGCGCGCTCCTTCTCTCTCTCTCTCTCACGCGCGCTCCTTCTCTCTCTCTCACGCGCGCTCCTTCTCTCTCTCTCTCACGCTCACGCGCGCTCCTCTCTCTCTCTCACGCTCACGCGCGCTCCTCTCTCTCTCTCTCACGCTCACGCGCGCTCCTCTCTCTCTCTCTCACGCTCACGCGCGCTCCTTCTCTCTCTCTCTCTCACGCTCACGCGCGCTCCTTCTCTCTCTCTCTCTCACGCTCACGCGCGCTCCTTCTCTCTCTCTCTCTCACGCTCACGCGCGCTCCTTCTCTCTCTCTCTCTCTCTCCCTCTCTCTCTCACGTGCGCTCCTTCTCTCTCTCTCTCTCACGCGCGCCCCTTCTCTCTCTCTCTCTCTCTCTCTCACACACTCAAGCGCGCTCATTCTCTCTCTCTCTCTCTCTCACGCACATGCGCGCTCCTTCTCTCTCTCTCACGCTCACGTGCGCTCCTTCTCTCTCTCTCACGCGCGCTCCTTCTCTCTCTCTCACGTGCGCTCCTCTCTCTCTCACGCTCACGTGCGCTCCTTCTCTCTCTCTCACGCGCGCTCCTTCTCTCTCTCTCTCTCTCGCGCTGCTTCTCTCTCTCTCTCTCACGCGCGCTCCTTCACTCTCTCTCTTTCACGCTCACGCGCGCTCCTTCTCTCTCTCTCTCTCACGCTCACGCGCGCTCCTTCTCTCTCTCTCACGCTCACGCGCGCTCCTTCTCTCTCTCTCACGCTCACGAGCGCTCCTTCTCTCTCTCTCACGCTCACGCGCGCTCCTTCTCTCTCTCTCTCTCTCTCTCACGCTCACGCGCGCTCCTTCTCTCTCTCTCACGCTCACGCGCGCTCCTTCTCTCTCTCTCTCTCTCTCACGCTCACGCACGCTCCTTCTCTCTCTCACGCTCACGCACGCTCCTTCTCTCTCTCTCTCTCACGCTCACGCGTGCTCCTTCTCTCTCTCTCTCTCACGCTCACGCACGCTCCTTCTCTCTCTCACACGCTCACGCGCGCTCCTTCTCTCTCTCTCTCACGCGCGCTCCTTCTCTCTCTCTCACGCTCACGCGCGCTCCTTCTCTCTCTCTCTCTCACGCTCACGCGCGCTCCTTCTCTCTCTCTCACGCTGACGTGCACTCCTTCTCTCTCTCTCACGCTGACGCGTGCTCCTCCTCTCTCACGCATGTCCTCCTCTCTCTCTCAAGCACGGTACTTCTCTCTCTCTCTCTCACGCTCACGCGCGCTCCTTCTCTCTCTCTCTCACGCTCACGCGCGCTCCTTCTCTCTCTCTCACGCTCACGCGCGCTCCTTCTCTCTCTCTCTCACACGCTCACGCGCGCTCCTTCCATCTCTCTCACTCACGCTCACGCGCGCTCCTTCTCTCTCTCTCTCTCTCACGCGCGCTCCTTCTCTCTCTCTCACGCTCACGCGCGCTCCTTCTCTCTCTCTCTCTCACGCTCACGCGTGCTCCTTCTCTCTCTCTCTCTCACGCTCACGCGCGCACCTTCTCTCTCTCTCACGCTCACGCGCGCTCCTTCTCTCTCTCTCTCTCTCTCTCACGCTCGCGCGCTCCTTCTCTCTCGCTCTCTCACGCGCGCTCCTTCTCTCTCTCACGCTCACGCGCGCTCCTTCTCTCTCTCACATGCTGACGCGTGCTCCTCCTCTCTCACGCGTGTGCTCCTCTCTCTCTCAAGCACGGTCCTTCTCTCTCTCTCTCTCACGCTCACGCGCGCTCCTTCTCTCTCTCTCACGCTCACGCGCGCTCCTTCTCTCTCTCTCTCTCACGCTCACGCGCGCTCCTTCTCTCTCTCTCTCTCACGCTCCCGCGCGCTCCTCTCTCTCTCTCACGGTCACGCGCGCTCCTTCTCTCTCTCTCTCTCACGCTCACGCGCGCTCCTTCTCTCTCTCTCTCTCTCACGCTCACGCGCGCTCCTCTCTCTCTCTCTCTCACGCTCACGCGCGCTCCTTCTCTCTCTCTCTCACGCGCTCCTTCTCTCTCTCTCTCCCTCTCTCTCTCACGTGCGCTCCTTCTCTCTCTCTCTCACGCGCGCTCCTTCTCTCTCTCTCACGTGCGCCCCTTCTCTCTCTCTCTCTCTCGCTCACACGCTCAAGCGCGCTCGTTCTCTCTCTCTCTCTCTCTCTCTCGCGTGCTCCTCTCTCTCTCACGCTCACACGCGCTCCTCTCTCTCTCTCTCTCCTTCTCTCTCTCTCTCTCTCACGCGCGCTCCTTCTCTCTCTCTCTCACGCTCACGCGCGCTCCTCTCTCTCTCTCACGCTCACGCGCGCTCCTTCTCTCTCTCTCTCTCACGCTCACGCGCGCTCCTTCTCTCTCTCTCTCACGCTCACGCGCGCTCCTTCTCTCTCTCTCTCTACCTCTCTCTCTCACGTGCGCTCCTTCTCTCTCTCTCTCTCTCACACACTCAAGCGCGCTCATTCTCTCTCTCTCTCTCTCACGCACGCACATGCGCGCTCCTTCTCTCTCTCTCACGCTCACGTGCGCTCCTTCTCTCTCTCTCACGCACGCTCCTTCTCTCTCTCTCTCTCTCACGCTGCTTCTCTCTCTCTCTCTCTCTCTCTCTCACGCGCGCTCCTTCTCTCTCTCTCACGCACGCTCCTTCTCTCTCTCTCTCTCTCACGCTGCTTCTCTCTCTCTCTCTCTCTCTCTCTCACGCGCGCTCCTTCACTCTCTCTCTTTCACGCTCACAGCGCGCTCCTTCTCTCTCTCTCTCTCTCACGCTCACGCGCGCTCCTTCTCTCTCTCTCACGCTCACGAGCGCTCCTTCTCTCTCTCTCACGCTCACGAGCGCTCCTTCTCTCTCTCTCTCAAGCTCACGCGCGCTCCTTCTCTCTCTCTCTCTCTCTCACGCTCACGCGCGCTCCTTCTCTCTCTCTCACGCTCACGCACGCTCCTTCTCTCTCTCTCACGCTCACGCACGCTCCTTCTCTCTCTCTCTCTCACGCACGCTCCTTCTCTCTCTCTCTCTCACACGCTCACGCGCGCTCCTTCTCTCTCTCTCACGCTCACGCGCGCTCCTTCTCTCTCTCTCACGCTCACGCGCGCTCCTCTCTCTCACGCACACGCGCGCTCTTTCTCTCTCTCTCTCTGTCACGCTCACGCGCGCTCCTTCTCTCTCTCTCACGCTGACGTGCACTCCTTCTCTCTCTCACACGCTGACGCGTGCTCCTCCTCTCTCACGCGTGTCCTCCTCTCTCTCTCAAGCACGGTCCTTCTCTCTCTCTCTCTCACGCGCGCTCCTTCTCTCTCTCTCTCTCACGCGCGCTCCTTCTCTCTCTCTCTCACGCGCGCTCCTTCTCTCTCTCTCTCACGCTCACGCGCGCTCCTCTCTCTCTCTCTCTCACGCTCACGCGCGCTCCTTCTCTCTCTCTCACGCTCACGAGCACTCCTTCTCTCTCTCTCACGCTCACGCGCGCTCCTTCTCTCTCTCTCACGCTCACGCGCGCTCCTTCTCTCTCTCTCACCCTCACGCACGCTCCTTCTCTCTCTCTCACGCTCACGCACGCTCCTTCTCTCTCTCTCTCTCTCTCTCTCACGCTCACGCACGCTCCTTCTCTCTCTCTCTCTCACACGCTCACGCGCGCTCCTTCTCTCTCTCACTCACGCTCACGCGCGCTCCTTCTCTCTCTCTCACGCTCACGCGCGCTCCTTCTCTCTCTCTCACGCTCACGCGCGCTCTTTCTCTCTCTCTCTCTCTCACGCTCACGCGCGCTCCTTCTCTCTCTCACGCTGACGTGCACTCCTTCTCTCTCTCACACGCTGACGCGTGCTCCTCCTCTCTCACGCGTGTCCTCCTCTCTCTCTCAAGCACGGTCCTTCTCTCTCTCTCTCTCACGCTCACGCGCGCTCCTTCTCTCTCTCTCTCTCACGCGCGCTCCTTCTCTCTCTCTCTCACGCGCGCTCCTTCTCTCTCTCTCTCACGCTCACGCGCGCTCCTCTCTCTCTCTCTCTCTCTCTCACGATCACGCGGGCTCCTCTCTCTCTCTCACGCTCACGCGCGCTCCTTCTCTCTCTCTCTCTCACGCTCACGCGCGCTCCTTCTCTCTCTCTCTCTCACGCTCACGCGCGCTCCTTCTCTCTCTCTCTCTCTCTCTACCTCTCTCTCTCACGTGCGCTCCTTCTCTCTCTCTCTCTCACGCGCGCCCCTTCTCTCTCTCTCTCTCTCTCTCACACACTCAAGCGCGCTCATTCTCTCTCTCTCTCTCTCACGCACATGCGCGCTCCTTCTCTCTCTCTCACGCTCACGTGCGCTCCTTCTCTCTCTCTCACGCTCGCTCCTTCTCTCTCTCTCACGTGCGCTCCTCTCTCTCAAACGCTCACGTGCGCTCCTTCTCTCTCTCTCACGCGCGCTCCTTCTCTCTCTCTCTCTCTCGCGCTGCTTCTCTCTCTCTCTCACGCGCGCTCCTTCACTCTCTCTCTTTCACGCTCACGCGCGCTCCTCTCTCTCTCTCTCACGCGCGCTCCTTCTCTCTCTCTCACGCTCACGAGCGCTCCTCTCTCTCTCACGCTCACGCGCGCTCCTCTCTCTCTCACGCTCACGCGCGCTCCTTCTCTCGCTCTCACGCTCACGCGCGCTCCTTCTCTCTCTCTCTCTCTCTCACGCTCACGCACGCTCCTTCTCTCTCTCACGCTCACGCACGCTCCTTCTCTCTCTCACGCTCACGCACGCTCCTTCTCTCTCTCTCTCTCTCACGCTCACGCGTGCTCCTTCTCTCTCTCTCTCTCACGCTCACGCACGCTCCTTCTCTCTCTCTCTCTCTCTCACACGCTCACGCGCGCTCCTTCTCTCTCTCTCTCACGCTCACGCGCGCTCCTTCTCTCTCTCACACGCTCACGCGCGCTCCTTCTCTCTCTCTCTCTCACGCTCACGCGCGCTCCTTCTCTCTCTCTCACGCTGACGTGCACTCCTTCTCTCTCTCACACGCTGACGCGTGCTCCTCCTCTCTCACGCATGTCCTCCTCTCTCTCTCAAGCACGGTACTTCTCTCTCTCTCTCTCACGCTCACGCGCGCTCCTTCTCTCTCTCTCTCTCACGCTCACGCGCGCTCCTTCTCTCTCTCTCACGCTCACGCGCGCTCCTTCTCTCTCTCTCTCACACGCTCACGCGCGCTCCTTCCATCTCTCTCACTCACGCTCACGCGCGCTCCTACTCTCTCTCTCTCTCTCTCACGCGCGCTCCTTCTCTCTCTCTCACGCTCACGCGCGCTCCTTCTCTCTCTCTCTCTCACGCTCACGCGTGCTCCTCTCTCTCTCTCTCACGCTCACGCGCGCACCTTCTCTCTCTCTCACGCTCACGCGCGCTCCTCTCTCTCTCTCTCTCTCACGCTCGCGCGCTCCTTCTCTCTCTCTCACGCTCACGCGCGCTCCTTCTCTCTCTCACATGCTGACGCGTGCTCCTCCTCTCTCACGCGTGTGCTCCTCTCTCTCTCAAGCACGGTCCTTCTCTCTGTCTCTCTCACGCTCACGCGCGCTCCTTCTCTCTCTCTCACGCGCGCTCCTTCTCTCTCTCACATGCTGACGCGTGCTCCTCCTCTCTCACGCGTGTCCTCCTCTCTCTCTCAAGCACGGTCCTTCTCTCTCTCTCTCTCACGCTCACGCGCGCTCCTTCTCTCTCTCTCTCACGCTCACGCGCGCTCTCTCTCTCTCTCACGCTCACGCGCGCTCCTTCTCTCTCTCTCTCTCACGCTCATGCGCGCTCCTCTCTCTCTCTCTCACGCTCACGCGCGCTCCTCTCTCTCTCTCTCACGCTCACGCACGCTCCTCTCTCTCTCTCTCACTCGTGCACCTTCTCTCTCTCTCACGCTCACGCGCGCTCCTTCACTCTCTCTCTCTCACGCTCACGCGCGCTCCTCTCTCTCTCTCTCTCACGCTCACGCGCGCTCCTTCTCTCTCTCTCTCTCACGTGCGCTCCTTCTCTCTCTCTCACGCTGACGCGCGCTTCTTCTCTCTCTCACATGCTCACGCGTGCTCCTCCTCTCTCACGCGTGTCCTCCTCTCTCTCTCAAGCACGGTCCTTCTCTCTCTCTCTCTCTCACGCGCGCGCTCCTTCTCTCTCTCTCACGCGCGCGCTCCTTCTCTCTCTCTCTCTCACGCTCACGCGCGCTCCTTCTCTCTCTCTCTCTCACGCTCACGCGCGCTCCTTCTCTCTCTCTCTCTCACGCTCACGCGCGCTCCTTCTCTCTCTCTCTCTCACGCTCACGCGCGCTCCTTCTCTCTCTCTCTCTCACGCTCACGCGCGCTCCTCTCTCTCTCTCTCACGCGCGCTCCTTCTCTCTCTCTCTCTCACGCTCACGCGCGCTCCTTCTCTCTCTCTCTCTCACGCTCACGCGCGCTCCTTCTCTCTCTCTCTCTCACGCTCCCGCGCGCTCCTCTCTCTCTCTCACGGTCACGCGCGCTCCTTCTCTCTCTCTCTCTCACGCTCACGCGCGCTCCTTCTCTCTCTCTCTCTCACGCTCACGCGCGCTCCTTCTCTCTCTCTCTCTCTCACGCTCACGCGCGCATCCTTCTCTCTCTCTCTCTCTCACGCTCACGCGCGCTCCTCTCTCTCTCTCTCTCACGCTCGCTCCTTCTCTCTCTCTCTCACGCGCTCCTTCTCTCTCTCTCTCCCTCTCTCTCTCACGTGCGCTCCTTCTCTCTCTCTCTCACGCGCGCCCCTTCTCTCTCTCTCTCTCTCGCTCACACGCTCAAGCGCGCTCGTTCTCTCTCTCTCTCTCTCTCGCGCGTGCTCCTCTCTCTCTCACGCTCACACGCGCTCCTTCTCTCTCTCTCTCTCACGCTCACTCCTTCTCTCTCTCTCTCTCACGCGCGCTCCTTCTCTCTCTCTCTCTCTCACGCTCACGCGCGCTCCTCTCTCTCTCACGCTCACGCGCGCTCCTTCTCTCTCTCTCTCACGCTCACTCCTTCTCTCTCTCTCTCTCACGCGCGCTCCTTCTCTCTCTCTCTCTCTCACGCTCACGCGCGCTCCTCTCTCTCTCACGCTCACGCGCGCTCCTTCTCTCTCTCTCTCACGCTCACGCGCGCTCCTTCTCTCTCTCTCTCACGCTCACGCGCGCTCCTTCTCTCTCTCTCTCTACCTCTCTCTCTCACGTGCGCTCCTTCTCTCTCTCTCTCTCACGCGCGCCCCTTCTCTCTCTCTCTCTCTCTCTCTCATGCGCGCCCCTTCTCTCACGCACATGCGCGCTCCTCTCTCTCCCACGCGCGCTCCTCTCTCTCTCACGCTGACGTGCACTCCTTCTCTCTCTCACACGCTGACGCGTGCTCCTCCTCTCTCACGCGTGTCCTCCTCTCTCTCTCAAGCACGGTCCTTCTCTCTCTCTCTCTCACGCTCACGCGCGCTCCTTCTCTCTCTCTCTCTCACGCGCGCTCCTTCTCTCTCTCTCTCTCTCACGCGCGCTCCTTCTCTCTCTCTCTCTCTCACGCGCGCTCCTTCTCTCTCTCTCTCTCTCACGCGCGCTCCTTCTCTCTCTCTCTCTCACGCGCGCTCCTTATCTCTCTCTCTCTCACGCTCACGCGTGCTCCTCTCTCTCTCTCTCTCTCTCTCACGCTCACGCGCGCACCTTCTCTCTCTCTCACGCTCACGCGCGCTCCTTCTCTCTCTCTCTCTCTCACGCTCACGCGCGCTCCTCTCTCTCTCTCTCACGCGGACGCGCGCTCCTTCTCTCTCTCACATGCTGATGCGTGCTCCTCCTCTCTCACGCGTGTCCTCCTCTCTCTCTCAAGCACGGTCCTTCCCTCTCTCTCTCTCACGCTCACGCGCGCTCCTTCTCTCTCTCTCTCACGCTCACGCGCGCTCCTTCTCTCTCTCTCTCTCTCACGCTCATGCGCGCTCCTCTCTCTCTCTCTCACGCTCACGCGCGCTCCTCTCTCTCTCTCTCTCTCACGCGCGCAACTTCTCTCTCTCTCACGCTCGCGCGCTCCTTCTCTCTCTCTCTCTCTCTCACGCTCACGCGCGCTCCTTCTCTCTCTCTCTCACGCGCGCTCCTTCTCTCTCTCTCTCTCACCCGCGCCCCTTCTCTCTCTCTCTCTCTCTCACACGCTCATGCGCGCTCGTTCTCTCTCTCTCTCTCTCGCGCGCTCTCTCTCACGCTCACGCGCACTCCTTCTCTCTCTCTCTCTCACGCTCACGCGCGCTCCTTCTCTCTCTCTCTCACGCTCACGCGCGCTCCTTCTCTCTCTCTCTCACCCTCACGCGCGCTCCTTCTCTCTCTCTCTCACCCTCACGCGCGCTCCTTCTCTCTCTCTCTCTCTCTCACGCTCACGCGCGCTCCTTCTCTCTCTCTCTCTCACGCTCACGTGCGCTCCTTCTCTTTCTCTCTCACGCTCACGCGCGCTCCTCTCTCTCTCTCTCACGCTCACGCGCGCTCCTTCTCTCTCTCTCTCTCTCACGCGCGCTCCTTCTGTCTGTCTCTCTCACGCTCACGCGCGCTCCTCTCTCTCTCTCTCACATGCTCACGCGCGCTCCTTCTCTCTCTCTCTCTCTCTCTCTCACACGCGCTCCTTCTCTCTCTCTCTCTCTCCCTCTCACACTCACGCGCGCTCCTTCTCTCTCTCCCTCTCTCTCTCACGCTCACGCATTCTCTCTCTCTCTCTCTCTCACGCGCGCTCCTTCTCTCTCTCTCTCACGCTCACGCGCGCTCCTTCTCTCTCTCTCTCTCACGCTCACGCGCGCTCCTTCTCTCTCTCTCTCTCTCGCTCACGCGCGCTCCTCTCTCTCTCTCTCTCGCTCACGCGCGCTCCTTCTCTCTCTCTCTCTCGCTCACGCTCACGCGCGCTCCTTCTCTCTCTCTCTCTTGCTCTCTCTCACGCTCGCGCGCTCATTCTCTCTCTCTCTCTCACGCTCACGCGCGCTCCTTCTCTCTCTCACGCTCACACGCGCTCCTCTCTCTCTCTCACACGCTCACGCGCGCTCCTTCTCTCTCTCTCTCTCACGCTCACTCCTTCTCTCTCTCTCTCTCGCGCGCTCCTTCTCTCTCTCTCTCACACGCTCACTCCTCTCTCTCTCTCTCACACGCTCACGCGCGCTCCTTCTCTCTCTCTCTCTCTCACGCTCACGCGTGCTCCTTCTCTCTCTCTCTCTCTCTCTCTCTCACGCTCACGCGTGCTCCTTCTCTGTCTCTCTCTCTCTCTCACGCTCACTCCTTCTCTCTCTCCCTCTCTCTCTCACGCGCGTTCCTTCTCTCTCTCTCACGCTCACGCGCGCTCCTTCTCTCTCTCTGTCACGCTCGCGCGCGCTCCTTCTCTCTCTCTCTGTCACGCTCACGCGCGCTCCTTCTCTCTCTCTCTCTCACGCTCATGCGCGCTCCTTCTCTCTCTCACTCTCTCTCACGCACATGCGCGCTCCTCTCTCTCCCACGCGCGCTCCTCTCTCTCTCACGCTGACGTGCACTCCTTCTCTCTCTCACACGCTGACGCGTGCTCCTCCTCTCTCACGCGTGTCCTCCTCTCTCTCTCAAGCACGGTCCTTCTCTCTCTCTCTCTCACGCTCACGCGCGCTCCTTCTCTCTCTCTCTCTCTCACGCGCGCTCCTTCTCTCTCTCTCTCTCATGCGCGCTCCTTCTCTCTCTCTCTCACGCGCGCTCCTTCTCTCTCTCTCTCACGCTCACGCGCGCTCCTCTCTCTCTCTCTCTCACGCTCACGCGCGCTCCTTCTCTCTCTCTCACGCTCACGAGCGCTCCTTCTCTCTCTCTCACGCTCACGCGCGCTCCTTCTCTCTCTCTCTCTCTCACGCTCACGCGCGCTCCTTCTCTCTCTCTCACGCTCACGCACGCTCCTTCTCTCTCTCTCACGCTCACGCACGCTCCTTCTCTCTCTCTCACGCTCACGCACGCTCCTTCTCTCTCTCTCTCTCGCTCTCACGCTCACGCACGCTCCTTCTCTCTCTCTCTCTCACACGCTCACGCGCGCTCCTTCTCTCTCTCTCTCACGCTCACGCGCGCTCCTTCTCTCTCTCTCACGCTCACGCGCGTTCCTTCTCTCTCTCTCACGCTCACACGCGCTCCTTCTCTCTCTCTCACGCTCACGCGCGCTCCTTCTCTCTCTCTCACGCTGACGTGCACTCCTTCTCTCTCTCACACGCTGACGCGTGCTCCTCCTCTCTCACGCGTGTCCTCCTCTCTCTCTCAAGCACGGTCCTTCTCTCTCTCTCTCTCACGCTCACGCGCGCTCCTTCTCTCTCTCTCTCACGCGCGCTCCTTCTCTCTCTATCTCACGCTCACGCGCGCTCCTCTCTCTCTCTCTCTCTCTCACGATCACGCGGGCTCCTCTCTCTCTCTCACGCTCACGCGCGCTCCTCTCTCTCTCTCTCACGCACGCTCCTTCTCTCTCTCTCTCTCTCACGCTCCTTCTCTCTCTCTCTCTCTCACGCTGCTTCTCTCTCTCTCTCTCTCTCTCTCACGCGCGCTCCTTCACTCTCTCTCTTTCACGCTCACGCGCGCTCCTTCTCCCTCTCTCTCTCTCACGCTCACGCGCGCTCCTTCTCTCTCTCTCACGCACACGAGCGCTCCTTCTCTCTCTCTCACGCTCACGAGCGCTCCTTCTCTCTCTCTCACGCTCACGCGCGCTCCTTCTCTCTCTCTCTCTCTCTCTCACGCTCACGCGCGCTCCTTCTCTCTCTCTCACGCTCACGCACGCACCTTCTCTCTCTCTCACGCTCACGCACGCTCCTTCTCTCTCTCTCTCTCATGCTCACGCACGCTCCTTCTCTCTCTCTCTCTCACACGCTCACGCGCGCTCCTTCTCTCTCTCTCTCACGCTCACGCGCGCTCCTTCTCTCTCTCTCACGCTCACGCGCGCTCCTTCTCTCTCTCTCACGCTCACGCGCGCTCTTTCTCTCACGCTCACGCGCGCTCCTTCTCTCTCTCTCACGCTGATGTGCACTCCTTCTCTCTCTCACACGCTGACGCGTGCTCCTCCTCTCTCACGCGTGTCCTCCTCTCTCTCTCAAGCACGGTCCTTCTCTCTCTCTCTCTCACGCTCACGCGCGCTCCTTCTCTCTCTCTCTCTCACGCGCGCTCCTTCTCTCTCTCTCTCACGCGCGCTCCTTCTCTCTCTCTCTCACGCGCGCTCCTCTCTCTCTCTCTCTCACGCTCACGCGCGCTCCTTCTCTCTCTCTCACGCTCACGAGCGCTCCTTCTCTCTCTCTCACGCTCACGAGCGCTCCTTCTCTCTCTCTCACGCTCACGCGCGCTCCTTCTCTCTCTCTCTCTCGCTCACGCGCGCTCCTTCTCTCTCTCTCACGCTCACGCACGCTCCTTCTCTCTCTCTCTCTCTCTCTCACGCTCACGCACGCTCCTTCTCTCTCTCTCTCTCACACGCTCACGCGCGCTCCTTCTCTCTCTCTCTCACGCTCACGCGCGCTCCTTCTCTCTCTCTCTCACGCTCACGCGCGCTCCTTCTCTCTCTCTCACGCGCGCTCCCTTCTCTCTCTCTCACGCGCGCTCCTTCTCTCTCTCTCACGCTCACGCGCGCTCTTACTCTCTCTCTCTCTCTCACGCTCACGCGCGCTCCTTCTCTCTCTCTCACGCTGACGTGCACTCCTTCTCTCTCTCACAGGCTGACGCGTGCTCCTCCTCTCTCACGCGTGTCCTCCTCTCTCTCTCAAGCACGGTCCTTCTCTCTCTCTCTCTCACGCTCACGCGCGCTCCTTCTCTCTCTCTCTCTCACGCGCGCTTCCTTCTCTCTCTCTCTCACGCGCGCTCCTTCTCTCTCTCTCTCTCACGCGCGCTCCTTCTCTCTCTCGCTCTCTCACCCGCGCCCCTTCTCTCTCTCTCTCTCTCTCACACGCTCATGCGCGCTCGTTCTCTCTCTCTCTCTCTCGCGCGCTCTCTCTCACGCTCACGCGCACTCCTTCTCTCTCTCTCTCTCACGCTCACGCGCGCTCCTTCTCTCTCTCTCTCACGCTCACGCGCGCTCCTTCTCTCTCTCTCTCACCCTCACGCGCGCTCCTTCTCTCTCTCTCTCTCTCTCACGCTCACGCGCGCTCCTTCTCTCTCTCTCTCTCACGCTCACGTGCGCTCCTTCTCTTTCTCTCTCACGCTCACGCGCGCTCCTCTCTCTCTCTCTCACGCTCACGCGCGCTCCTTCTCTCTCTCTCTCTCACGCGCGCTCCTTCTGTCTGTCTCTCTCACGCTCACGCGCGCTCCTCTCTCTCTCTCTCACATGCTCACGCGCGCTCCTTCTCTCTCTCTCTCTCTCACACGCGCTCCTTCTCTCTCTCTCTCTCTCCCTCTCACACTCACGCGCGCTCCTTCTCTCTCTCCCTCTCTCTCTCACGCTCACGCGCGCGCATTCTCTCTCTCTCTCTCTCTCACGCGCGCTCCTTCTCTCTCTCTCTCACGCTCACGCGCGCTCCTTCTCTCTCTCTCTCTCACGCTCACGCGCGCTCCTTCTCTCTCTCTCTCTCTCGCTCACAGCGCGCTCCTCTCTCTCTCTCTCTCGCTCACGCGCGCTCCTTCTCTCTCTCTCTCTCGCTCACGCTCACGCGCGCTCCTTCTCTCTCTCTCTCTTGCTCTCTCTCACGCTCGCGCGCTCATTCTCTCTCTCTCTCTCACGCTCACGCGCGCTCCTTCTCTCTCTCACGCTCACACGCGCTCCTTCTCTCTCTCTCTCTCACACGCTCACGCGCGCTCCTTCTCTCTCTCTCTCTCACGCTCACTCCTTCTCTCTCTCTCTCTCGCGCGCTCCTTCTCTCTCTCTCTCACACGCTCACTCCTCTCTCTCTCTCTCACACGCTCACGCGCGCTCCTTCTCTCTCTCTCTCTCTCACGCTCACGCGTGCTCCTTCTCTCTCTCTCTCTCTCTCTCTCACGCTCACGCGTGCTCCTTCTCTGTCTCTCTCTCTCTCTCACGCTCACTCCTTCTCTCTCTCCCTCTCTCTCTCACGCGTGTTCCTTCTCTCTCTCTCACGCTCACGCGCGCTCCTTCTCTCTCTCTGTCACGCTCGCGCGCGCTCCTTCTCTCTCTCTCTGTCACGCTCACGCGCGCTCCTTCTCTCTCTCTCTCTCACGCTCATGCGCGCTCCTTCTCTCTCTCACTCTCTCTCACGCACATGCGCGCTCCTCTCTCTCCCACGCGCGCTCCTCTCTCTCTCACGCTGACGTGCACTCCTTCTCTCTCTCACACGCTGACGCGTGCTCCTCCTCTCTCACGCGTGTCCTCCTCTCTCTCTCAAGCACGGTCCTTCTCTCTCTCTCTCTCACGCTCACGCGCGCTCCTTCTCTCTCTCTCTCTCACGCGCGCTCCTTCTCTCTCTCTCTCTCATGCGCGCTCCTTCTCTCTCTCTCTCACGCGCGCTCCTTCTCTCTCTCTCTCACGCTCACGCGCGCTCCTCTCTCTCTCTCTCTCACGCTCACGCGCGCTCCTTCTCTCTCTCTCACGCTCACGAGCGCTCCTTCTCTCTCTCTCACGCTCACGCGCGCTCCTTCTCTCTCTCTCTCTCTCACGCTCACGCGCGCTCCTTCTCTCTCTCTCACGCTCACGCACGCTCCTTCTCTCTCTCTCACGCTCACGCACGCTCCTTCTCTCTCTCTCACGCTCACGCACGCTCCTTCTCTCTCTCTCTCTCGCTCTCACGCTCACGCACGCTCCTTCTCTCTCTCTCTCTCACACGCTCACGCGCGCTCCTTCTCTCTCTCTCTCACGCTCACGCGCGCTCCTTCTCTCTCTCTCACGCTCACGCGCGTTCCTTCTCTCTCTCTCACGCTCACACGCGCTCCTTCTCTCTCTCTCACGCTCACGCGCGCTCCTTCTCTCTCTCTCACGCTGACGTGCACTCCTTCTCTCTCTCACACGCTGACGCGTGCTCCTCCTCTCTCACGCGTGTCCTCCTCTCTCTCTCAAGCACGGTCCTTCTCTCTCTCTCTCTCACGCTCACGCGCGCTCCTTCTCTCTCTCTCTCACGCGCGCTCCTTCTCTCTCTCTCTCACGCTCACGCGCGCTCCTCTCTCTCTCTCTCTCTCTCTCACGATCACGCGGGCTCCTCTCTCTCTCTCACGCTCACGCGCGCTCCTCTCTCTCTCTCTCACGCACGCTCCTTCTCTCTCTCTCTCTCTCACGCTCCTTCTCTCTCTCTCTCTCTCACGCTGCTTCTCTCTCTCTCTCTCTCTCTCTCACGCGCGCTCCTTCACTCTCTCTCTTTCACGCTCACGCGCGCTCCTTCTCCCTCTCTCTCTCTCACGCTCACGCGCGCTCCTTCTCTCTCTCTCACGCTCACGAGCGCTCCTTCTCTCTCTCTCACGCTCACGCGCGCTCCTTCTCTCTCTCTCTCTCTCTCTCACGCTCACGCGCGCTCCTTCTCTCTCTCTCACGCTCACGCACGCACCTTCTCTCTCTCTCACGCTCACGCACGCTCCTTCTCTCTCTCTCTCTCTCACGCTCACGCACGCTCCTTCTCTCTCTCTCTCTCACACGCTCACGCGCGCTCCTTCTCTCTCTCTCTCACGCTCACGCGCGCTCCTTCTCTCTCTCTCACGCTCACGCGCGCTCCTTCTCTCTCTCTCACGCTCACGCGCGCTCTTTCTCTCACGCTCACGCGCGCTCCTTCTCTCTCTCTCACGCTGATGTGCATTCCTTCTCTCTCTCACACGCTGACGCGTGCTCCTCCTCTCTCACGCGTGTCCTCCTCTCTCTCTCAAGCACGGTCCTTCTCTCTCTCTCTCTCACGCTCACGCGCGCTCCTTCTCTCTCTCTCTCTCACGCGCGCTCCTTCTCTCTCTCTCTCACGCGCGCTCCTTCTCTCTCTCTCTCACGCGCGCTCCTCTCTCTCTCTCTCTCACGCTCACGCGCGCTCCTTCTCTCTCTCTCACGCTCACGAGCGCTCCTTCTCTCTCTCTCACGCTCACGCGCGCTCCTTCTCTCTCTCTCTCTCGCTCACGCGCGCTCCTTCTCTCTCTCTCACGCTCACGCACGCTCCTTCTCTCTCTCTCACGCTCACGCACGCTCCTTCTCTCTCTCTCTCTCTCTCTCACGCTCACGCACGCTCCTTCTCTCTCTCTCTCTCACACGCTCACGCGCGCTCCTTCTCTCTCTCTCTCACGCTCACGCGCGCTCCTTCTCTCTCTCTCACGCGCGCTCCTTCTCTCTCTCTCACGCGCGCTCCTTCTCTCTCTCTCACGCTCACGCGCGCTCTTACTCTCTCTCTCTCTCTCACGCTCACGCGCGCTCCTTCTCTCTCTCTCACGCTGACGTGCACTCCTTCTCTCTCTCACAGGCTGACGCGTGCTCCTCCTCTCTCACGCGTGTCCTCCTCTCTCTCTCAAGCACGGTCCTTCTCTCTCTCTCTCTCACGCTCACGCGCGCTCCTTCTCTCTCTCTCTCTCACGCGCGCTCCTTCTCTCTCTCTCTCTCACGCGCGCTCCTTCTCTCTCTCTCTCACGCGCGCTCCTTCTCTCTCTCTCTCTCACGCTCACGCGCGCTCCTTCTCTCTCTCTCACGCTCACGAGCGCTCCTTCTCTCTCTCTCACGCTCACGCGCGCTCCTTCTCTCTCTCTCTCTCACGCTCACGCGCGCTCCTTCTCTCTCTCTCACGCTCACGCGCGCTCCTTCTCTCTCTCTCTCTCTCACGCTCACGCACGCTCCTTCTCTCTCTCACGCTCACGCACGCTCCTTCTCTCTCTCTCTCTCACGCTCACGCGTGCTCCTTCTCTCTCTCTCTCTCACGCTCACGCACGCTCCTTCTCTCTCTCTCTCTCTCTCACACGCTCAAGCGCGCTCCTTCTCTCTCTCTCTCACGCGCGCTCCTTCTCTCTCTCACGCTCACGCGCGCTCCTTCTCTCTCTCTCTCTCACGCGCGCTCCTTCTCTCTCTCTCACGCTGACGTGCACTCCTCTCTCTCACACGCTGACGCGTGCTCCTCCTCTCTCACGCATGTCCTCCTCTCTCTCTCAAGCACGGTACTTCTCTCTCTCTCTCTCACGCTCACGCGCGCTCCTTCTCTCTCTCTCTCTCACGCTCACGCGCGCTCCTTCTCTCTCTCTCACGCTCACGCGCGCTCCTTCTCTCTCTCTCTCACACGCTCACGCGCGCTCCTTCTCTCTCTCTCTCACACGCTCACGCGCGCTCCTTCTCTCTCTCTTCACACGCTCACGCGCGCTCCTTCCATCTCTCTCACTCACGCTCACGCGCGCTCCTTCTCTCTCTCTCTCTCTCACGCGCGCTCCTTCTCTCTCTCTCACGCTCACGCGCGCTCCTTCTCTCTCTCTCTCTCACGCTCACGCGTGCTCCTTCTCTCTCTCTCTCTCACGCTCACGCGCGCACCTTCTCTCTCTCTCACGCTCGCGCGCTCTCTCTCTCGCTCTCTCACGCGCGCTCCTTCTCTCTCGCACGCTCACCGCGCGCTCCTTCTCTCTCTCACATGCTGACGCGTGCTCCTCTCTCTCACGCGTGTGCTCCTCTCTCTCTCTCAAGCACGGTCCTTCTCTCTCTCTCTCTCACGCTCACGCGCGCTCCTTCTCTCTCTCTCACGCGCGCTCCTTCTCTCTCTCACATGCTGAGCGTGCTCCTCCTCTCTCACGCGTGTCCTCCTCTCTCTCTCAAGCACGGTCCTTCTCTCTCTCTCTCTCACGCTCACGCGCGCTCTTCTCTCTCTCTCTCTCACGCTCACGCGCGCTCCTTCTCTCTCTCTCTCTCTCGCTCACGCGCGCTCCTTCTCTCTCTCTCTCTCACGCTCACGCGCGCTCCTTCTCTCTCTCTCTCTCACGCTCACGGCGCTCCTTCTCTCTCTCTCTCTCACGCTCACGCGCGCGTCCTTCTCTCTCTCTCTCTCACGCTCCGCGCGCTCCTCTCTCTCTCTCACGGTCACGCGTGCTCCTTCTCTCTCTCTCTCTCACGCTCACGCGCGCTCCTTCTCTCTCTCTCTCTCACGCTCACGCGCGCTCCTTCTCTCTCTCACGCTCACGCGCGCTCCTCTCTCTCTCTCTCTCACGCTCACGCGCGCTCCTCTCTCTCTCTCACGCGCTCCTTCTCTCTCTCTCTCCCTCTCTCTCTCACGTGCGCTCCTTCTCTCTCTCTCTCACGCGCGCTCCTTCTCTCTCTCTCACGCGCCCCTTCTCTCTCTCTCTCTCTCTCGCTCACACGCTCAAGCGCGCTCGTTCTCTCTCTCTCTCTCTCGCGTGCTCCTCTCTCTCTCACGCTCACACGCGCTCCTTCTCTCTCTCTCTCTCCTTCTCTCTCTCTCTCTCTCACGCGCGCTCCTTCTCTCTCTCTCTCACGCTCACGCTCACGCGCGCTCCTCTCTCTCTCTCACGCTCACGCGCGCTCCTTCTCTCTCTCTCTCACGCTCACGCGCGCTCCTTCTCTCTCTCTCTCACGCTCACGCGCGCTCCTTCTCTCTCTCTCTACCTCTCTCTCTCACGTGCGCTCCTTCTCTCTCTCTCACACACTCAAGCGCGCTCATTCTCTCTCTCTCTCTCTCACGCACATGCGCGCTCCTTCTCTCTCTCTCACGCTCACGTGCGCTCCTTCTCTCTCTCTCACGCACGCTCCTTCTCTCTCTCTCTCTCTCACGCTGCTTCTCTCTCTCTCGCTCTCTCTCTCTCACGCTGCTTCTCTCTCTCTCCTTCTCACGCTGCTTCTCTCTCTCTCCTTCTCTCTCTCTCACGCTCACGAGCGCTCCTTCTCTCTCTCTCACGCTCACGAGCGCTCCTTCTCTCTCTCTCTCACGCTCACGAGCGCTCCTTCTCTCTCTCTCTCACGCTCACGCGCGCTCCTTCTCTCTCTCTCTCTCTCTCACACACTCACGCACGCTCCTTCTCTCTCTCTCACGCTCACGCACGCTCCTTCTCTCTCTCTCTCTCTCTCACGCTCACGCATGCTCCTTCTCTCTCTCTCTCTCACACGCTCACGCGCGCTCCTTCTCTCTCTCTCTCACGCTCACGCGCGCTCCTTCTCTCCCTCTCACGCTCACGCGCGCTCCTTCTCTCTCTCTCACGCTCACGCGCGCTCCTTCTCTCTCTCTCACGCTCACGCGCGCTCTTTCTCTCTCTCTCTCTCTCACGCTCACGCGCGCTCCTTCTCTCTCTCTCACGCTGACGTGCACTCCTTCTCTCTCTCACACGCTGACGCGTGCTCCTCCTCTCTCACGCGTGTCCTCCTCTCTCTCTCAAGCACGGTCCTTCTCTCTCTCTCTCTCTCACGCTCACGCGCGCTCCTTCTCTCTCTCTCTCTCACGCGCGCTCCTTCTCTCTCTCTCTCGCGCGCTCCTTCTCTCTCTCTCTCGCGCGCTCCTTCTCTCTCTCTCTCACGCTCACGCGCGCTCCTCTCTCTCTCTCTCTCACGCTCACGCGCGCTCCTTCTCTCTCTCTCACGCTCACGCGCGCTCCTTCTCTCTCTCTCACGCTCACGAGCGCTCCTTCTCTCTCTCTCACGCTCACGCGCGCTCCTTCTCTCTCTCTCTCTCTCACGCTCACGCGCGCTCCTTCTCTCTCTCTCACGCTCACGCACGCTCCTTCTCTCTCTCTCACGCTCACGCACGCTCCTTCTCTCTCTCTCTCTCGCTCTCACGCTCACGCACGCTCCTTCTCTCTCTCTCTCTCACACGCTCACGCGCGCTCCTTCTCTCTCTCTCTCACGCTCACGCGCGCTCCTTCTCTCTCTCTCACGCTCACTCCTTCTCTCTCTCTCACGCTCACGCGCGCTCTTTCTCTCTCTCTCTCTCTCACGCTCACGCGCGCTCCTTCTCTCTCTCTCACGCTGACGTGCACTCCTTCTCTCTCTCACACGCTGACGCGTGCTCCTCCTCTCTCTCTCAAGCACGGTCCTTCTCTCTCTCTCTCTCACGCTCACGCGCGCTCCTTCTCTCTCTCTCTCACGCGCGCTCCTTCTCTCTCTCTCTCACGCTCACGCGCGCTCCTCTCTCTCTCTCTCTCTCTCTCACGATCACGCGGGCTCCTCTCTCTCTCTCACGCTCACGCGCGCTCCTCTCTCTCTCTCTCACGCACGCTCCTTCTCTCTCTCTCTCTCTCACGCTGCTTCTCTCTCTCTCTCTCTCTCTCTCACGCGCGCTCCTTCACTCTCTCTCTTTCACGCTCACGCGCGCTCCTTCTCCCTCTCTCTCTCTCACGCTCACGCGCGCTCCTTCTCTCTCTCTCACGCTCACGAGCGCTCCTCTCTCTCTCACGCTCACGAGCGCTCCTTCTCTCTCTCTCACGCTCACGCGCGCTCCTTCTCTCTCTCTCTCTCTCTCTCACGCTCACGCGCGCTCCTTCTATCTCTCTCACGCTCACGCACGCTCCTTCTCTCTCTCTCACGCTCACGCACGCTACTTCTCTCTCTCTCTCTCTCACGCTCACGCACGCTCCTTCTCTCTCTCTCTCTCACACGCTCACGCGCGCTCCTTCTCTCTCTCTCTCACGCGCGCTCCTTCTCTCTCTCTCACGCTCACGCGCGCTCCTTCTCTCTCTCTCACGCTCACGCGCGCTCTTTCTCTCTCTCTCTCTCTCACGCTCACGCGCGCTCCTTCTCTCTCTCTCACGCTGACGTGCACTCCTTCTCTCTCTCACACGCTGACGCGTGCTCCTCCTCTCTCACGCGTGTCCTCCTCTCTCTCTCAAGCACGGTCCTTCTCTCTCTCACACGCTGACGCGTGCTCCTCCTCTCTCACGCGTGTCCTCCTCTCTCTCTCAAGCACGGTCCTTCTCTCTCTCTCTCTCTCACGCTCACGCGCGCTCCTTCTCTCTCTCTCTCTCACGCGCGCTCCTTCTCTCTCTCTCTCACGCGCGCTCCTTCTCTCTCTCTCACGCTCACGAGCGCTCCTTCTCTCTCTCTCACGCTCACGAGCGCTCCTTCTCTCTCTCTCACGCTCACGCGCGCTCCTTCTCTCTCTCTCTCTCTCTCACGCTCACGCGCGCTCCTTCTCTCTCTCTCACGCTCACGCACGCTCCTTCTCTCTCTCTCACGCTCACGCACGCTCCTTCTCTCTCTCTCTCTCTCACGCTCACGCACGCTCCTTCTCTCTCTCTCTCTCACACGCTCACGCGCGCTCCTTCTCTCTCTCTCTCACGCTCACGCGCGCTCCTTCTCTCTCTCTCTCACGCTCACGCGCGCTCCTTCTCTCTCTCTCACGCGCGCTCCTTCTCTCTCTCTCACGCTCACGCGCGCTCTTTCTCTCTCTCTCTCTCTCACGCTCACGCGCGCTCCTTCTCTCTCTCTCACGCTGACGTGCACTCCTTCTCTCTCTCACACGCTGACGCGTGCTCCTCCTCTCTCACGCGTGTCCTCATCTCTCTCTCAAGCACGGTCCTTCTCTCTCTCTCTCTCACGCTCACGCGCGCTCCTTCTCTCTCTCTCTCTCACGCGCGCTCCTTCTCTCTCTCTCACGCGCGCTCCTTCTCTCTCTCTCTCACGCTCACGCGCGCTCCTCTCTCTCTCTCACGCTCACGCGCGCTCCTCTCTCTCTCTCTCACGCTCACGCGCGCTCCTTCTCTCTCTCTCTCTCACGCTCACGCGCGCTCCTTCTCTCTCTCTCTCTCTCTCCCTCTCTCTCTCACGTGCGCTCCTTCTCTCTCTCTCTCTCACGCGCGCCCCTTCTCTCTCTCTCTCTCTCTCTCTCTCACACACTCAAGCGCGCTCATTCTCTCTCTCTCTCTCTCTCACGCACATGCGCGCTCCTCTCTCTCTCACGCTCACGTGCGCTCCTTCTCTCTCTCTCACGCGCGCTCCTTCTCTCTCTCTCACGTGCGCTCCTCTCTCTCAAACGCTCACGTGCGCTCCTTCTCTCTCTCTCACGCGCGCTCCTTCTCTCTCTCTCTCTCGCGCTGCTTCTCTCTCTCTCTCTCACGCGCGCTCCTTCACTCTCTCTCTTTCACGCTCACGCGCGCTCCTTCTCTCTCTCTCTCTCACGCTCACGCGCGCTCCTTCTCTCTCTCTCACGCTCACGCGCGCTCCTTCTCTCTCTCTCACGCTCACGAGCGCTCCTTCTCTCTCTCTCACGCTCACGCGCGCTCCTTCTCTCTCTCTCTCTCTCTCTCTCACGCTCACGCGCGCTCCTTCTCTCTCTCTCACGCTCACGCGCGCTCCTTCTCTCTCTCTCTCTCTCTCACGCTCACGCACGCTCCTTCTCTCTCTCACGCTCACGCACGCTCCTTCTCTCTCTCTCTCTCACGCTCACGCGTGCTCCTTCTCTCTCTCTCTCTCACGCTCACGCACGCTCCTTCTCTCTCTCACACGCTCACGCGCGCTCCTTCTCTCTCTCTCTCACGCGCGCTCCTTCTCTCTCTCTCACGCTCACGCGCGCTCCTTCTCTCTCTCTCTCTCACGCTCACGCGCGCTCCTTCTCTCTCTCTCACGCTGACGTGCACTCCTTCTCTCTCTCACACGCTGACGCGTGCTCCTCCTCTCTCACGCATGTCCTCCTCTCTCTCTCAAGCACGGTACTTCTCTCTCTCTCTCTCACGCTCACGCGCGCTCCTTCTCTCTCTCTCTCTCACGCTCACGCGCGCTCCTTCTCTCTCTCTCACGCTCACGCGCGCTCCTTCTCTCTCTCTCTCACACGCTCACGCGCGCTCCTTCCATCTCTCTCTCACACGCTCACGCGCGCTCCTTCCATCTCTCTCACTCACGCTCACGCGCGCTCCTTCTCTCTCTCTCTCTCTCACGCGCGCTCCTTCTCTCTCTCTCACGCTCACGCGCGCTCCTTCTCTCTCTCTCCCTCACGCTCACGCGTGCTCCTTCTCTCTCTCTCTCTCACGCTCACGCGCGCACCTTCTCTCTCTCTCACGCTCACGCGCGCTCCTTCTCTCTCTCTCTCTCTCTCTCACGCTCGCGCGCTCCTTCTCTCTCGCTCTCTCACGCGCGCTCCTTCTCTCTCTCACGCTCACGCGCGCTCCTTCTCTCTCTCACATGCTGACGCGTGCTCCTCCTCTCTCACGCGTGTGCTCCTCTCTCTCTCAAGCACGGTCCTTCTCTCTCTCTCTCTCACGCGCGCTCCTTCTCTCTCTCTCACGCGCGCTCCTTCTCTCTCTCACATGCTGACGCGTGCTCCTCCTCTCTCACGCGTGTCCTCCTCTCTCTCTCAAGCACGGTCCTTCTCTCTCTCTCTCTCACGCTCACGCGCGCTCCTTCTCTCTCTCTCTCTCTCACGCTCACGCGCGCTCCTTCTCTCTCTCTCTCTCACGCTCACGCGCGCTCCTTCTCTCTCTCTCTCTCACGCTCACGCGCGCTCCTTCTCTCTCTCTCTCTCACGCTCCCGCGCGCTCCTCTCTCTCTCTCACGGTCACGCGCGCTCCTTCTCTCTCTCTCTCTCACGCTCACGCGCGCTCCTTCTCTCTCTCTCTCTCACGCTCACGCGCGCTCCTTCTCTCTCTCTGTCTCACGCTCCCGCGCGCTCCTCTCTCTCTCTCACGGTCACGCGCGCTCCTTCTCTCTCTCTCTCTCACGCTCACGCGCGCTCCTTCTCTCTCTCTCTCTCTCACGCTGCTTCTCTCTCTCTCTCTCTCTCACGCTCCCGCGCGCTCCTCTCTCTCTCTCACGGTCACGCGCGCTCCTTCTCTCTCTCTCTCACGCTCACGCGCGCTCCTCTCTCTCTCTCTCTCACGCTCACGCGCGCTCCTTCTCTCTCTCTCTCACGCGCTCCTTCTCTCTCTCTCTCCCTCTCTCTCTCACGTGCGCTCCTTCTCTCTCTCTCTCACGCGCGCTCCTTCTCTCTCTCACGCGCGCCCCTTCTCTCTCTCTCTCTCTCGCTCACACGCTCAAGCGCGCTCGTTCTCTCTCTCTCTCTCTCTCTCTCGCGTGCTCCTCTCTCTCTCACGCTCACACGCGCTCCTTCTCTCTCTCTCTCTCCTTCTCTCTCTCTCTCACGCGCGCTCCTTCTCTCTCTCTCTCACGCTCACGCTCACGCGCGCTCCTCTCTCTCTCTCACGCTCACGCGCGCTCCTTCTCTCTCTCTCACGCTCACGAGCGCTCCTTCTCTCTCTCTCACGCTCACGAGCGCTCCTTCTCTCTCTCTCACGCTCACGCGCGCTCCTTCTCTCTCTCTCTCTCTCTCACGCTCACGC
This sequence comes from Stegostoma tigrinum, assembly GCF_030684315.1. Classification (NCBI taxonomy): domain Eukaryota; kingdom Metazoa; phylum Chordata; class Chondrichthyes; order Orectolobiformes; family Stegostomatidae; genus Stegostoma; species Stegostoma tigrinum. The sequence goes on along the minus strand of NC_081369.1, from coordinate 45,181,422 downwards.
GCGCTCCTTCTCTCTCTCTCACGCTCACGCACGCTCCTTCTCTCTCTCTCACGCTCACGCACGCTCCTTCTCTCTCTCTCTCTCTCTCTCACGCTCACGCACGCTCCTTCTCTCTCTCTCTCTCACACGCTCACGCGCGCTCCTTCTCTCTCTCTCTCACGCTCACGCGCGCTCCTTCTCTCTCTCTCTCACGCTCACGCGCGCTCCTTCTCTCTCTCTCACGCGCGCTCCTTCTCTCTCTCTCACGCTCACGCGCGCTCTTTCTCTCTCTCTCTCTCTCACGCTCACGCGCGCTCCTTCTCTCTCTCTCACGCTGACGTGCACTCCTTCTCTCTCTCACACGCTGACGCGTGCTCCTCCTCTCTCACGCGTGTCCTCATCTCTCTCTCAAGCACGGTCCTTCTCTCTCTCTCTCTCACGCTCACGCGCGCTCCTTCTCTCTCTCTCTCTCACGCGCGCTCCTTCTCTCTCTCTCACGCGCGCTCCTTCTCTCTCTCTCTCACGCTCACGCGCGCTCCTCTCTCTCTCTCACGCTCACGCGCGCTCCTCTCTCTCTCTCTCACGCTCACGCGCGCTCCTTCTCTCTCTCTCTCTCACGCTCACGCGCGCTCCTTCTCTCTCTCTCTCTCTCTCCCTCTCTCTCTCACGTGCGCTCCTTCTCTCTCTCTCTCTCACGCGCGCCCCTTCTCTCTCTCTCTCTCTCTCTCTCTCACACACTCAAGCGCGCTCATTCTCTCTCTCTCTCTCTCTCACGCACATGCGCGCTCCTCTCTCTCTCACGCTCACGTGCGCTCCTTCTCTCTCTCTCACGCGCGCTCCTTCTCTCTCTCTCACGTGCGCTCCTCTCTCTCAAACGCTCACGTGCGCTCCTTCTCTCTCTCTCACGCGCGCTCCTTCTCTCTCTCTCTCTCTCGCGCTGCTTCTCTCTCTCTCTCTCACGCGCGCTCCTTCACTCTCTCTCTTTCACGCTCACGCGCGCTCCTTCTCTCTCTCTCTCTCACGCTCACGCGCGCTCCTTCTCTCTCTCTCACGCTCACGCGCGCTCCTTCTCTCTCTCTCACGCTCACGAGCGCTCCTTCTCTCTCTCTCACGCTCACGCGCGCTCCTTCTCTCTCTCTCTCTCTCTCACGCTCACGCGCGCTCCTTCTCTCTCTCTCACGCTCACGCGCGCTCCTTCTCTCTCTCTCTCTCTCTCACGCTCACGCACGCTCCTTCTCTCTCTCACGCTCACGCACGCTCCTTCTCTCTCTCTCTCTCACGCTCACGCGTGCTCCTTCTCTCTCTCTCTCTCACGCTCACGCACGCTCCTTCTCTCTCTCACACGCTCACGCGCGCTCCTTCTCTCTCTCTCTCACGCGCGCTCCTTCTCTCTCTCTCACGCTCACGCGCGCTCCTTCTCTCTCTCTCTCTCACGCTCACGCGCGCTCCTTCTCTCTCTCTCACGCTGACGTGCACTCCTTCTCTCTCTCACACGCTGACGCGTGCTCCTCCTCTCTCACGCATGTCCTCCTCTCTCTCTCAAGCACGGTACTTCTCTCTCTCTCTCTCACGCTCACGCGCGCTCCTTCTCTCTCTCTCTCTCACGCTCACGCGCGCTCCTTCTCTCTCTCTCACGCTCACGCGCGCTCCTTCTCTCTCTCTCTCACACGCTCACGCGCGCTCCTTCCATCTCTCTCTCACACGCTCACGCGCGCTCCTTCCATCTCTCTCACTCACGCTCACGCGCGCTCCTTCTCTCTCTCTCTCTCTCACGCGCGCTCCTTCTCTCTCTCTCACGCTCACGCGCGCTCCTTCTCTCTCTCTCTCTCACGCTCACGCGTGCTCCTTCTCTCTCTCTCTCTCATGCTCACGCGCGCACCTTCTCTCTCTCTCACGCTCACGCGCGCTCCTTCTCTCTCTCTCTCTCTCTCTCACGCTCGCGCGCTCCTTCTCTCTCGCTCTCTCACGCGCGCTCCTTCTCTCTCTCACGCTCACGCGCGCTCCTTCTCTCTCTCACATGCTGACGCGTGCTCCTCCTCTCTCACGCGTGTGCTCCTCTCTCTCTCAAGCACGGTCCTTCTCTCTCTCTCTCTCACGCGCGCTCCTTCTCTCTCTCTCACGCGCGCTCCTTCTCTCTCTCACATGCTGACGCGTGCTCCTCCTCTCTCACGCGTGTCCTCCTCTCTCTCTCAAGCACGGTCCTTCTCTCTCTCTCTCTCACGCTCACGCGCGCTCCTTCTCTCTCTCTCTCTCTCACGCTCACGCGCGCTCCTTCTCTCTCTCTCTCTCACGCTCACGCGCGCTCCTTCTCTCTCTCTCTCTCACGCTCACGCGCGCTCCTTCTCTCTCTCTCTCTCACGCTCACGCGCGCTCCTTCTCTCTCTCTCTCTCACGCTCCCGCGCGCTCCTCTCTCTCTCTCACGGTCACGCGCGCTCCTTCTCTCTCTCTCTCTCACGCTCACGCGCGCTCCTTCTCTCTCTCTCTCTCACGCTCACGCGCGCTCCTTCTCTCTCTCTGTCTCACGCTCCCGCGCGCTCCTCTCTCTCTCTCACGGTCACGCGCGCTCCTTCTCTCTCTCTCTCTCACGCTCACGCGCGCTCCTTCTCTCTCTCTCTCTCTCACGCTGCTTCTCTCTCTCTCTCTCTCTCACGCTCCCGCGCGCTCCTCTCTCTCTCTCACGGTCACGCGCGCTCCTTCTCTCTCTCTCTCACGCTCACGCGCGCTCCTCTCTCTCTCTCTCTCACGCTCACGCGCGCTCCTTCTCTCTCTCTCTCATGCGCTCCTTCTCTCTCTCTCTCCCTCTCTCTCTCACGTGCGCTCCTTCTCTCTCTCTCTCACGCGCGCTCCTTCTCTCTCTCACGCGCGCCCCTTCTCTCTCTCTCTCTCTCGCTCACACGCTCAAGCGCGCTCGTTCTCTCTCTCTCTCTCTCTCTCTCGCGTGCTCCTCTCTCTCTCACGCTCACACGCGCTCCTTCTCTCTCTCTCTCTCCTTCTCTCTCTCTCTCTCTCACGCGCGCTCCTTCTCTCTCTCTCTCACGCTCACGCTCACGCGCGCTCCTCTCTCTCTCTCACGCTCACGCGCGCTCCTTCTCTCTCTCTCTCTCTCTCACGCTCACGCGCGCTCCTTCTCTCTCTCTCTCACGCGCGCTCCTTCTCTCTCTCTCTCTACCTCTCTCTCTCACGTGCGCTCCTTCTCTCTCTCTCTCTCTCACACACTCAAGCGCGCTCATTCTCTCTCTCTCTCTCTCACGCACATGCGCGCTCCTTCTCTCTCTCTCACGCTCACGTGCGCTCCTTCTCTCTCTCTCACGCACGCTCCTTCTCTCTCTCTCTCTCTCACGCTGCTTCTCTCTCTCTCTCTCTCTCTCTCTCTCACGCGCGCTCCTTCTCTCTCTCTCACGCACGCTCCTTCTCTCTCTCTCACGCACGCTCCTTCTCTCTCTCTCTCTCTCACGCTGCTTCTCTCTCTCTCTCTCTCTCTCTCTCACGCGCGCTCCTTCACTCTCTCTCTTTCACGCTCACGCGCGCTCCTTCTCTCTCTCTCTCTCTCACGCTCACGCGCGCTCCTTCTCTCTCTCTCACGCTCACGAGCGCTCCTTCTCTCTCTCTCACGCTCACGAGCGCTCCTTCTCTCTCTCTCTCACGCTCACGCGCGCTCCTTCTCTCTCTCTCTCTCTCTCACGCTCACGCGCGCTCCTTCTCTCTCTCTCACGCTCACGCACGCTCCTTCTCTCTCTCTCACGCTCACGCTCGCTCCTTCTCTCTCTCTCTCTCTCTCACGCTCACGCACGCTCCTTCTCTCTCTCTCTCTCACACGCTCACGCGAGCTCCTTCTCTCTCTCTCACGCTCACTCCTTCTCTCTCTCTCACGCTCACGCGCGCTCCTCTCTCTCTCACGCTCACGCACGCTCTTTCTCTTTCTCTCTCTCACGCTCACGCGCGCTCCTCTCTCTCTCACGCTGACGTGCACTCCTTCTCTCTCTCACACGCTGACGCGTGCTCCTCCTCTCTCACGCGTGTCCTCCTTTCTCTCTCAAGCACGGTCCTTCTCTCTCTCTCTCTCACGCTCACGCGCGCTCCTTCTCTCTCTCTCTCTCACGCGCGCTCCTTCTCTCTCTCTCTCACGCGCGCTCCTTCTCTCTCTCTCTCACGCTCACGCGCGCTCCTCTCTCTCTCTCTCTCACGCTCACGCGCGCTCCTTCTCTCTCTCTCACGCTCACCAGCGCTCCTTCTCTCTCTCTGACGCTCACGCGCGCTCCTTCTCTCTCTCTCACGCTCACGCGCGCTCCTTCTCTCTCTCTCACCCTCACGCACGCTCCTTCTCTCTCTCTCACGCTCACGCACGCTCCTTCTCTCTCTCTCTCTCTCTCTCTCACGCTCACGCACGCTCCTTCTCTCTCTCTCTCTCACACGCTCACGCGCGCTCCTTCTCTCTCTCTCTCACGCTCACGCGCGCTCCTTCTCTCTCTCTCACGCTCACGCGCGCTCCTTCTCTCTCTCTCACGCTCACGCGCGCTCTTTCTCTCTCTCTCACGCTCACGCTCACGCGCGCTCCTTCTCTCTCTCTCACGCTGACGTGCACTCCTTCTCTCTCTCACACGCTGACGCGTGCTCCTCCTCTCTCACGCGTGTCCTCCTCTCTCTCTCAAGCACGGTCCTTCTCTCTCTCTCTCTCACGCTCACGCGCGCTCCTTCTCTCTCTCTCTCTCACGCGCGCTCCTTCTCTCTCTCTCTCACGCGCGCTCCTTCTCTCTCTCTCTCACGCTCACGCGCGCTCCTCTCTCTCTCTCTCTCTCTCACGATCACGCGGGCTCCTCTCTCTCTCTCACGCTCACGCGCGCTCCTCTCTCTCTCTCTCACGCTCACGCGCGCTCCTCTCTCTCTCTCTCACGCTCACGCGCGCTCCTTCTCTCTCTCTCTCTCTCTCTACCTCTCTCTCTCACGTGCGCTCCTTCTCTCTCTCTCTCTCACGCGCGCCCCTTCTCTCTCTCTCACGCGCGCTCCTTCTCTCTCTCTCTCTCGCGCTGCTTCTCTCTCTCTCTCACGCGCGCTCCTTCACTCTCTCTCTTTCACGCTCACGCGCGCTCCTCTCTCTCTCTCTCACGCTCACGCGCGCTCCTTCTCTCTCTCTCACGCTCACGAGCGCTCCTTCTCTCTCTCTCACGCTCACGCACGCTCCTTCTCTCTCTCTCTCTCTCTCACGCTCACGCGCGCTCCTTCTCTCTCTCTCACGCTCACGCGCGCTCCTTCTCTCTCTCTCTCTCTCTCACGCTCACGCACGCTCCTTCTCTCTCTCACGCTCACGCACGCTCCTTCTCTCTCTCTCTCTCACGCTCACGCGTGCTCCTTCTCTCTCTCTCTCTCACGCTCACGCACGCTCCTTCTCTCTCTCTCTCTCTCTCACACGCTCACGCGCGCTCCTTCTCTCTCTCTCTCTCACGCTCACGCGCGCTCCTTCTCTCTCTCACACGCTCACGCGCGCTCCTTCTCTCTCTCTCTCTCACGCTCACGCGCGCTCCTTCTCTCTCTCTCACGCTGACGTGCACTCCTTCTCTCTCTCACACGCTGACGCGTGCTCCTCCTCTCTCACGCATGTCCTCCTCTCTCTCTCAAGCACGGTACTTCTCTCTCTCTCTCTCATGCTCACGCGCGCTCCTTCTCTCTCTCTCTCTCACGCTCACGCGCGCTCCTTCTCTCTCTCTCACGCTCACGCGCGCTCCTTCTCTCTCTCTCTCACACGCTCACGCGCGCTCCTTCCATCTCTCTCACTCACGCTCACGCGCGCTCCTACTCTCTCTCTCTCTCTCTCACGCGCGCTCCTTCTCTCTCTCACACGCTCACGCGCGCTCCTTCTCTCTCTCTCTCTCACGCTCACGCGTGCTCCTCTCTCTCTCTCTCACGCTCACGCGCGCACCTTCTCTCTCTCTCACGCTCACGCGCGCTCCTTCTCTCTCTCTCTCTCTCACGCTCGCGCGCTCCTTCTCTCTCGCTCTCTCACGCGCGCTCCTTCTCTCTCTCTCACGCTCACGCGCGCTCCTTCTCTCTCTCACATGCTGACGCGTGCTCCTCCTCTCTCACGCGTGTGCTCCTCTCTCTCTCAAGCACGGTCCTTCTCTCTGTCTCTCTCACGCTCACGCGCGCTCCTTCTCTCTCTCTCACGCGCGCTCCTTCTCTCTCTCACATGCTGACGCGTGCTCCTCCTCTCTCACGCGTGTCCTCCTCTCTCTCTCAAGCACGGTCCTTCTCTCTCTCTCTCTCACGCTCACGCGCGCTCCTTCTCTCTCTCTCTCACGCTCACGCGCGCTCCTTCTCTCTCTCTCACGCTCACGCGCGCTCCTTCTCTCTCACTCTCTCACGCTCATGCGCGCTCCTCTCTCTCTCTCTCACGCTCACGCGCGCTCCTCTCTCTCTCTCTCACGCTCACGCACGCTCCTCTCTCTCTTTCTCACTCGTGCACCTTCTCTCTCTCTCACGCTCACGCGCGCTCCTTCACTCTCTCTCTCTCACGCTCACGCGCGCTCCTCTCTCTCTCTCTCTCACGCTCACGCGCGCTCCTTCTCTCTCTCTCTCTCACGTGCGCTCCTTCTCTCTCTCTCACGCTGACGCGCGCTTCTTCTCTCTCTCACATGCTCACGCGTGCTCCTCCTCTCTCACGCGTGTCCTCCTCTCTCTCTCAAGCACGGTCCTTCTCTCTCTCTCTCTCTCACGCGCGCGCTCCTTCTCTCTCTCTCACGCTCACGCGCGCTCCTTCTCTCTCTCTCTCTCACGCTCACGCGCGCTCCTTCTCTCTCTCTCTCTCACGCTCACGCGCGCTCCTTCTCTCTCTCTCTCTCACGCGCGCTCCTTCTCTCTCTCTCTCTCACGCTCACGCGCGCTCCTTCTCTCTCTCTCTCTCACGCTCACGCGCGCTCCTTCTCTCTCTCTCTCTCACGCGCGCTCCTTCTCTCTCACTCTCTCACGCTCACGCGCGCTCCTTCTCTCTCTCTCTCTCACGCTCACGCGCGCTCCTTCTCTCTCTCTCTCTCTCTCACGCTCCCGCGCGCTCCTCTCTCTCTCTCACGGTCACGCGCGCTCCTTCTCTCTCTCTCTCTCACGCTCACGCGCGCTCCTTCTCTCTCTCTCTCTCACGCTGACGCGCGCTCCTTCTCTCTCTCTCTCTCACGCGCGCTCCTTCTCTCTCTCTCTCTCACGCGCGCTCCTTCTCTCTCTCTCTCTCACGCGCGCTCCTTCTCTCTCTCTCTCTCACGCGCGCTCCTTCTCTCTCTCTCTCTCACGCGCGCTCCTTCTCTCTCTCTCTCTCACGCGCGCTCCTTCTCTCTCTCTCTCTCTCTCTCACGTGCGCTCCTTCTCTCTCTCTCTCTCACGCGCGCTCCTTCTCTCTCTCTCTCTCTCACGCTCCTTCTCTCTCTCTCACGCTCACGCGCGCTCCTTCTCTCTCTCTCTCACGCTCACTCCTTCTCTCTCTCTCTCTCTCACGCTCACGCGCGCTCCTCTCTCTCTCTCTCTCTCACGCGCGCTCCTTCTCTCTCTCTCTCTCACGCGCGCTCCTTCTCTCTCTCTCTCTAACGCGCGCTCCTTCTCTCTCTCTCACGCGCGCTCCTTCTCTCTCTCTCTCACGCGCGCTCCTTCTCTCTCTCTCTCTCACACGCACACGCGCGTTCCTACTCTCTCTCTCTCTCACGCACACTCCTCTCTCTCTCACGCTCACACGCGCTCCTTCTCTCTCTCTCTCACGCTCACGTGCGCTCCTTCTCTCTCTCTCATGAGCGCTCCTTCTCTCTCTCTCTCTCGCGCGCGCTCCTTCTCTCTCTCTCACACGCTGACACGTGCTCCTCCTCTCTCACGCGTGTCCTCCTCTCTCTCTCAAGCACGGTCCTTCTCTCTCTCTCTCTCTCTCTCTCTCTCGCGCGCTCCTCTCTCTCACGCTCACGCGCGCTCCCTCTCTCTCACGCTCACGCGCGCTCCTTCTCTCTCTCTCACGCTCACGCGCGCTCCTTCTCTCTCTCTCTCACGCTCACGCGCGCTCCTTCTCTCTCTCTCTCACGCTCACGCGCGCTCCGTCTCTCTCTCTCTCACGCTCACGCGCGCTCCGTCTCTCTCTCTCTCACGCTCACGCGCGCTCCTCTCTCTCGCACGCACACGCGCTCTTCTTCTCTCTCTCGCACGCACACGCGCTGTCCTTCTCTCTCTCGCACGCACGCGCGCTCTCCTCCTCTCTCTCGCATGCACGCGCGCTCTCCTTCTCTCTCTCGCATGCACGCGCGCTCTCCTCTCTCTCGCATGCACGCGCGCTCTCCTTCTCTCTCGCACGCGCGCTCTCCTTCTCTCTCGCACGCGCGCTCTCCTCTCTCTCACACACGCACGCACGCTCTCCTCTCTCACACGCACGCGCGCTCTCCTTCTCTCTCTTTCTCTCTCTCTCTCTCTCTCTCTCTCTCTCTCTCACACACACACACACACACCCTCTCCCACATCGTTCCTATAATGAGGCGACCTGAAATGAAGACAATATTCCAGGAGTGGTCTTCCCAAGATTTCACAGAGATGCAGCATAACCTCGTGGCCCTTTAACTCAATTCCCCTGCCAATGAAAGCCAACATACTTTCTTCACAACCCAATTAATGTGGGTGACAACTTTGTGGGATCTATGGATATGGACCCCAAAGACCCCTCTGTTCCCCACACTGCCAAGAATCCTGCTGTTAATCCTGTATTCTGTCTTCAAATTCAACCTTCCAAAATGAATCACTTCACACTTTTCTGGGTTGAATTCCATCTGCCACTTCTTTGCCCAGCTCTGCTTTCTGTCAATGTCCTGTAGCAACCTACAACAGCCCTTCACATTATCCATAACTCCACCAACCCTCGTGTCATCGGCAAACTTACTAACCCACCCTTCCACTTCATCATCCAAGTCATTTATAAAGATCACAAAGAGCAAAGATCCCAGAACAGATCCCTGCGGAACACCACTAATCACCGAGCTCGAGGCTGAATCTTTTCCATCTACTACCACCTTCTGTCTTCTATTGGGCAGCCAGTTTTGTATCCAGATAGTGGAATGTTCCTGAATCCCATGACTCCTTACTTTCTGAACGAGCCTACCATGGGGAGCTTTCTCAAATGCTTTGCTAAAATCCATATATACCACATCCACTGCTCAACCTTTATCAATGTGTTTTGTCACATCCTCAAA